>NC_135087.1:15205147-15507500 GCF_051107435.1 Chaetodon auriga | reverse complement strand
TTTGAGGCATGTATTTAACATCAATGATTGAGTATTGAGCCATTTTCCTTAATCTAGGCACATTATTAAATATCTTTGAAATAGCTCTCCATCCTTCTCATTTAAAATCAATCCGTGCCACTGGGTTCAAGCCAGTTCCCTGGCTGGTGCTTAGCAATGACCTTTAGTTTCACTGGTGCCAATACACAAATCCATTCTCTAAATATTATGATAAGCACCTGGCAGAGGAAAAAAAAACTACAGAAATGTCAATGTGTCTTTTTGACAAGCCTATAACCTCCAACTCACCTTTGGCCCCTGTGCCTGCAGCTCAATCAGGAGGCCCTGAAGGAGCACGAGCAGAAACTGAGGTCCCTGCCAGCAGAGGTGAGAGAGGCTGTCAATGTCTGCGTGGGGGCCCACTTTCCCGAACTGGTCGATCAGGCTGGAAACAAGAAAGTGGAGGGAGTGGGCTTCTATGGAGATGTCTTCCTGGGTTAGATGTGCCTTTTGATCCCGGGCACTTCAGTGTGACCCTGTCTGAAATTTATAGAAACTTTTTCCCACTCTTGAATGTTCTTTCAACCTGTTACATAACCTACAGTCTGAGCGTAGCTGTGGAATTGTAGAAGATTTTTCAGTTAGTGAAGCTCTGTGTGAAATGTCATTTCAGAGGTGCTATTCATAGAGAGTTCTTTTGAGAGTTTTAAGTCATAATAATGTTTTTGTGGAAGTCCTGTAGACCAAAAGTTAGTTGATTTGGCCATGATTTTCATTGTCTATTTGACTCTTTGTCTTCTTGTCGACCATTGAAATAATACAGCAACAGATATCTTCCAGATGAAAGCCCCTCACTAAAGCCATAGTTTGGTACTCTCAGTCCCCTTCCTGTCCTCTGGATGTGCTCAAAAATGCGAAGAAAATTACCAAGAAAATTATCAAGAAAAATGCAGCAGCAAAAACAGGGTATCAGAGTCTGCAGGCTGAATAGAGACAATGCCTCCATCTGTCACATATGGTGTGTGATACTCCGGGAAGGTGCAGAAAAGCATTTGCTCTGTGATTTAGGTGGGGTGTAAAGAAGGTTTTGCAGAGAAAAGGTACATTTCCTCTATAACTGGGACAGATGTCTTATAGAACCCTGATGATGGAAATACACCAATACTCCCTTTGCAGCCATGTTCTCTTGTGATTGATAGTTCTAAATAAACTGTTATTTGCACTGGACTGTGTGTTTTTTTTCCTTTATTCTTCCAGGAAATCTTTATTAAAAATGTTTAAATTACAGTCTTTAGTGTCATTGTTTGGGTTTTGCTTTAGTTATTTCCTGTGTCAGTTCCTGCCTTTTTCTTTTTCCACCCTTGTGATTGCAGGTTAGTTTCACCTGTCCCCCGTTAGGCTTCCCTCTCTTGTGTATTCACTCACTGTGTTTTCCCTCTTTCACTGGTCAGGTTGTCTGTGATTGCCTGTGCCATACTGGTTTGTTATTAGTTTGGTAATTTGCATTTCTTCTTTGTTTTTTGGGGGGATTTTGCCCCTGCCTATTCCTGCAGTTTTTACCTGCCTGATTTGTTTGTCTGGATTCAGCTTTGGTTTTTAAAGCCCACCACTTGTTCTTCAATCCGCCTGCCTTTGTGTTCAGCCTTCAGTCAGGTTGTTATCAAAGGGGTGTGATGCTTGCATGAAACATAGAGAAACATGGTTTTTCATTGCACAAATCCGCCATTCTGTACACTGCTTGGATTCAATTTCAGCATACCATCCTTATTCATTATCACATTATTTGTTTTACTGGCTATTATCAAGTGACTCCTGTTGAAGACACACCTGCTTGCACGGCAGAGAATTATAAGCACATTTTCTGACAGAGCACTCTAGCTGGCATGCAGGTGTCTGAAACCAGGATATGATATTGAAATGCTCAAAGCGTAATGGGTATGCACCAAGAACATGATCGTAAGCAGGATACTAATCTGCATGTAAGACTCACTGAGAGAAATCCTCTTTTTCAGGAGCACCCTGTTCACACAAACAGTTACTCACATTCACACCTGCAAAACTGCCCTGTATAACCACACTCTAAGCTGCTGGGCCTCGCTCAAAAGCACTCGAAATGAGGGAGGGGACGCTGCACTTTCATGTCCTGCTGGTCTAGGGATCAAACTGGAAACCTTGAAAAAAAAGTTTAAATATTGGGGAAAAAAAAAAGTTTTAAAAAGTTGCTGAGGTGCAAAAGTTGTGCCTTGATAAAATAAATGTGTATTGATGGAGCAAATTTTGACATGATGCCTGATGAGAGAACTAGTGCCAGCCACTATTTATCTCAATGCATAAAACTCCAAATATTCAGTTTGGATGGAAACACTTTTCTGGAAATTCTGTTAAAACTTTTGCTATTTTTGGATTGAAATTTGAATAGTGGAAAAAATGTGAAAAAAAAAAAAATAGAAATAGAAGGATAATTTAGTAGAATTTAATTTACTCTTCTTTCCTGCCCAAGACTTCATCTGATGACCTTTACAGCAAGGTATATTTAAAAAGTACAGATTAATGTCAAAACTGAATACAAGGGATGAGTCCAGTGGTTCAAGCAGCAGTGAGAACATGAGTAAAGAGCTGTTGGTACATCACTCTATCTCTGTGCACCGCCTCAAACCTCTACACTGGCTACTGTAATTTGGCACATTACGGTAAAGCTGATTCATAATACCACATAATTGCTGTGTCTTTTCTCTACAACTATTATCAGATCTGTGATAGTTCAAGTGCTCTTTTCAAAACAGAGCCACAACGAAGTCACGTGGACTGGAGAGAATGCAGGTAATTTGGTTTAAAAAACAAAACAAAACAGAGAAATGTTCCAACTTAATGTCAACTCTATATATAGTACATGAAATAACACAGACTGTGTGTTTACACACGTGCATGCATTTCTTAATGAATGCAGCCTTTCTCTGACTCACCATCCAAAGCAATCTGTCCGTTCCTCTTTTTTTCCCTTTTCAGTGCGACACCCCTCTCCTGAATCAAATGACATGACTGACATTTAAAAGTGGAGGATATGGACGAGCCACGTCTGGGAGACACAGCTTGTGCCTGAGAGTCCTGCCACCTCACACACAGCACAGATGAACTGCAAGCTTTAAAGTGTGAAACCAGTCAGCCCTGAATCACTGGGCTGATAATCTTACATAAGATGAAGAAAACTCCGGCAGCTCTGTCTCATACCAGCTGGAGAGGGATGGCCTGAGCAGGATCTTTAACCACCAGGCAAGACTGACTCTGGACAGAAGATAGAAGAGATAGCAGGAAGCAAGCATTTCCGATCACACATACACACACACAAAGTCACAGAGAAGGCGCTTGAGCAGATGTTCAGACACAAAATTTATTTAATAGTGAATTTTCAGTGTATGCATGTTCAGAAAGAAACATGTAAAATGAGAATAGATTAAAAGATGGAGAAGGTGAAAGGATGAAGAGATTGCAAAATCCTTATACTAGTGTTTTAAATGCAGTAAAGTGCCATATATAGGAGAATATAGGATGAATTGGAGGATATGGTGCATGTTCATTAAGCTCAAACAAGTGTACCCAGGTTACAAAAAAGGTGGGACTCATTCCAAACAAGTTGATAGAGGAGCAACAAAAGAAAGTTGTGGAATGCTCCTAAAACACCTGTTAGGATCATTCCACAGGTAATCAAGTTCATTGGTAACAGGTGATAGTGTCATGATTGGGTATGAAAGGGGCATCCTGGAAAGACTCAGTCGGTCACAAGCAAGGATGGAGAGAGGTTCACCACTTTGTGAACACATGATTGCATAAAGGATGTTACTGCATGGGCTCAGGAACATGTCATAAAACTGCTGTCAGTGAACACAGTATGTTTGCAAATGACTGAGACTCAGCCTCTCAACTTTTTTGGAAACAAGGTTATACATTATTTTGAATGGTTTTCATGAAAACCTTTATTTTGAGAACATATCAAAATGAAAAGCATAAAAACTGCTACCACCAGCCATCAGTGCAGTCCTCTTGAATATTGGCAGTGACTGAAAAGACAATTCTAGCTTTTCTCGTTTGCTGTCTGTGCTCAGTCAGTTTGGTTTAACGGTTAAAACAACAAACAGAAATGAAGCACCACAATTTAAAGACTCATTGCTGGGAAATGTTCTCATGTAACATGCAAAATGCAACATTAAAAACATTAGCAGAGAACAGAGATAATGTATTTTGGTTTGATAAAGCTCAAAGAATGAGGGCTCATGAAATTCATGTGAAGACTGAACTTCTTTTCTCTTCATCTTGTTTCCTGTGCAAGGAATCAGGCCTGACCCACAGGAGGAGGGGAGTCATGATCTATAGTCCATCTTGGCTTGAAGTGGATGCCATCCCGGATGAATATTAAGCACCCACACCACCCACATACACACCACCTGTTGAGGCTGCTCTATCACAGGCTGCATGTGTTGGATCATTCTGTGGGCTGCATACTGTACTTAGACCGCTTCAAAAGAGGAAAAAGCCATTGCCATGACAAGAAATTGCAATAAAATACTGATGATTGAATGCTTTCATCGAGCTGCAGAAAGTTCTCTTTTTTTAATTTTTATTTTTGCAGGATACCTTACACAATGCCATTAAATTCATGGTTATAGCATGAGATTAGCAGCCCAATGAGTAAACCAGGAGGCTCATCTCCTGCAGTCAGTCACCAGTCTCTCCTGTGAGTCACATGAGCACTGAGGGTCTGTGAGAGGTGCCTCCACCCTCTTACAGATGCAAATGTGAACTTCCTACGTGCATTGAGGATATGGTACTTGCATTTGTACAGACACACACAGTCGCATACAGTCACACACACAGACACCCACAAACTGTAAGCCAGACAGCACTCTTACGGCTACTTGAATTCTGATATTCTCATGTTCCCCAGGCAGTTTCAAAGCTGAAATTCATACCATCAGTTCAAGGTCGGGTGATTTATTCTGCTCAAGCTCCAGCTCTTTGCACCATTTGGATATTGTGTTGCCTCGTGATATCTCCTTTACGGCCCAAGCCTCTCTGGGGTGAGAGCATCTGTCTCACCGAGAGTTAAAAGAACACAAGACGCAAGGGTCACTTCAAAAACTCTGGCAGCTGACTGCACGGTTATGTAATTGTAAACATGCCTGATTCAAACTGCAAATGAGAGTCCCTAATGATCCACACAATACACAATGTTCCTATATGGCATCAGACACAGATAAGTGCTTTGATTTGAAATCCAACGTTTTTCTGAGTTATTATTTCATTCGTTATATTTGATATTGCTGGCAATCTAATAAATTGTGATCTGAGGTCAGAGCAAAAAAAAAAAAAAAAAAAAAAGCTTTTCAAGCACTCAGATCAAATTAAAACTATATTCTGCAGAACAAGAGACAAACTATAAAAAGCAGCTCCTGGGTGTACATTTATTAACAAACCTTTAAAGGAATAATTGGACACTCAGGGAAAAATAAACCTCTTGGCCCTCTTGCAGAGAGTTGTGAAGAAATAGCCATCAGCGATCAGCTTAGATTCACACAAAGACTGAAAAAATGGGGAAACAACTAGTCCGACCCCTTAAAATGTAACAAAATTGCAGCACCTTTCAAGCTAGTTAATTAACATATCTCCTTTGTTTTATTCTTGCAAAAACCAAAGTGTGGAAACAACACGTGTAATATATGTTAGGCTACTGGTTTCCCCCTGTCTCTTGAATTCATGCTAAGCTAAGCTAACAGCGTCTCCTGGCTCTAACTTCCTATTCATTGTACAGACAGTCTCATTTAACTCATGGCAAGACAGTGAATAAATCTATGTACCAAAAACTTTCTTTAAAGGTTTGAACCAAAGTCAAACATTTTTGTTGTTTGGCAGTGCTAATAACTTTTGATGTAAGGTCAAAGATCAAGGAGAAAAAACAGCTTTTGAGTACTCACATTCAATTAAAATTACAGAATAGAGCCAAACTGTAAAAAGCAGTTCATGGACCCACACTTGCACAAAGCACAAAGATCCAAACACGTTTTAGGACATGAAAAAATAGTCTGCTTTGGAAATATTTTCTGTCTTATGTGGTTTTTCACAAGATCATGTTGGTACATGTAAGTTTTAAACTCCTGCACATACCTACATCATTTTATACAGTGAAGGTCAATCATCCACATGAAGTAGCAATAGACACAACACAGTTTTGAGTGGAGAGACCTGAATGAAAATATTGTCCAAGCTTGAAGAAACTGTGGCGGTGTTAGCCAGGCTTTCCATTTTTGAGTCCTCCACCCAATGGCTTTTCCAGTCTGTTCAAATTTGTCCTCGAAGCTGCATTGAACACAATTATTTTGCTACAGGTCACGGCTGCGTCCGTTCAAGCATGCCTCAAAAGAAAAAAAATCATCAGTTAATTTCCCACCTTCTTACATTTTTTGCATCTCTGCTCCACGGAGCAGGAGCTGACAGGAATGGTGGGTGTGGAAAACGTCAAGAGTCCGCAGTAACGCCCACTATGTCATGACAACGTGCATTTTATGTTATGCACTTAAGGCAGGTGAGTCACAAAGTGCCTCTTTTCAAAGTAATAACAGTCTTATTTGATGTGAAACTGGCTTTCACTCAAAGCTACATTCACTGTATATTGCGTGTAGCTAAAGAAAGAGCCACAGGAGCCAGTATGAAGGTGAATACTGAACAACGTGAGTGGCAGAGCATGTGGGAGAGAATGGATAGCCGTGGGCCGTTAGTACCTCCTGGGGACACAGAGGTCTGCCATTTAGAGCTATTGTGTCTTGGTGAGGTTTGACTGATATGGTCTTCCTCTGTTGTTAATGTTACCATCTGTCACTCCCCCCGATACAACGTTTTAAAATGTGCAGGTGTGTTAAATGTTAAATATTTCAATAAAAACAAAAAGGATCACTTTTCTTTTCGGTCAAACTCCATAAAGTGATGGACTGAGGGAACTAGATAAAAGATGGGACAGTGTCAGCGGTCGAGACATCTTGTGAAATGAAACCTGGCATCTGTTATTGTCTTGAAGCCCCAAACCTGCTATTTGCTGCTGTTTCCGTTGTGCAGGTGACTGTGTGGCAGACCTTTACTCCAGGTGCAGCTGAGTGTTACCCATCTCCACAAAATGTGGCGATCAAACAAATACATTTGTTATCCATTTGTACAATTTATTGAGCTGTCAGAGGTGAGCGGGCCTGCAAGGCCACAAATAGGGCCTGTCAGGTGGGAGATGGAGAGGGAGCTCTCTGGCCCTCCATCTCTTCCGCATCATTGCAGGAAAGGAATTTCCATCAGACCTCATAGATTAAGGAGGGGGTACAGGTGGCTCATGGGAAACAGCACTGAGGCTCAGTCTGGCAAAAGGTAATGTTGACACAGAATCAAGTCCTCTTGTTCAACAGGAAAACAGTGATAAGTTTGATTACTGGAACATCTATGTTGTGTTTTTTCAGGTAAACACAGAGACATGAAGTGTTGCTGACAAGCCTGCTGTATCTAAGATTTTGTTTTTCTTTACTTCATATGAACATATCAAATCAGAATTTAAAGCTAAAACAATACTAGTATTGATTGTGCGGGATTATTGTTGGATGCAAATACAGCTAAATGCTAATGTGACCTGGCTAACAGCTTCACAATGACAATTTTGGCTTGGCATTTTGGGACAAATGCTTTTTTGAGTCAGACAAAAATATCAAACCACTTACGTCTGTTCACAAACAATGAAGCTAGAGCCAGGAGTCGAGTAACTTAGCTTAGCATAAAACTCATACCCCCCTTTAAGCTGGGAAAAACAGCAAGTCTTGCTCACTCCAAAGTTCACAAATCAGCTACAAGCACCTCTACACAGATAGCATTTCAGCACGTATTCCCCAAAAAACCCCAAATTGTTGTTTTTCCATTTTGATTTCTGTACACATTAATCAAATAAGATATAATATATCATTTATTGAACTTAGATATGCTGATAGGCAGATTTTTTTCATTTTGGACAGAGCCAGGCCAGCTCATCACCATCTGCAGAGACATGCTACTAGTGCAGCTAAACGTGGTCTATTTGTTGAATGAAGTTGTGACATCTGTTATGCAGCATGCAGAATCCTTTTGCATTGCTTTCAATAAATCATTCATTGGTTCATCTGTGAAAAAAATTCTGTCACGAGTTGTACTTCCCTCTGCAGTGCTACTTTCCCTCTTGAACTATTATCATCCCCTCATTATCATGGTAAAAGAACACGGGCCAGTCACGCTGTAGCTGCTAATTCTCCGTTGTCCAAAATGTCTCTGTCTGAGCTGATATTAGAGCCCTTGATATTTGAAGGCTGAAGGAACAGCCTACTGTTTACCATCTGGTTGTGGCAGCCTGACAAGCCTGAATCAGGGCGATAATTGACGAGAGCAAAGGCGCTGAGGGTCCCGCCTCATGGCCAATAACATATCAGTGGCCCTTGTGAGTGGCAGTTCCTGGTGTGGTGTCAGGGTCTTCAGCTGCAACTGTAACTCTATATAATTGTCTTCTCTCTTGCTCCTTATAATCTGTCCTTCGGCTTGGGACAGAGAAGAAAAATGTAGCAGCACATTATAACATCCACCAGACATAGACAACAGCAAAGTGGCTTTCGTTAAGGTTGGAAAGTTAATTCAAAGACACTCTGCTGTTTAACAGGACATTTGCTTACTGCCATGGGACGACCGCAGTGACCTTGCCTCAACCTTAGCGGTGATACAAACACACCATGGTTACATAGTGACAGCAGGCCAGCTGCTGCCTCTTTCCGGGAACGGAAGGCGTGTGAAATCTCCATTCAACCAAAGACTGCTGTGTCCTTGTATCAAATCAAAGGGCATTATAGAACCTGAATGGACACACAGACACATGATTGTTCTTGCTGAATACGAATGCATCAATTTAGTGCTTTTGTCCCTGCAGGAGTTGTTATCCCCACTGCTCAAATGACAGAGCAACCTGTGTTAAGATGTTATGTAACTGTGAGGAAACAAAGACAGATTGTGTTTTGTTGTGATTTGATATTTGGACATAAGAGGCACACGATAAGCCTGAGAGGAGGTCTTTAATAATGGTGCCATGTTCTAGAGAAGTGATATCAACTTAGAGATTACAACTTGATTAGGTTAATTGGGCCTAAGCTGCCCATGTTTTTCTCTTAACAAATGGAAAATAAAGCTCATCACATGTGGCATCCTGTTTTTCACAGTGCAAGACAGGTGATAGCCAATGTCATTCGCAGGTGTGCTCAATTAGCAGGCAGAGGATGAAGTAGTCCACAGAGGATTAGGCAAGTTGAGTCACTGGTAAGAAAACATTTTTAGTTACAAAGAATGAGCCTTGCTGAATCTGGTCTTGAGTGAACTCCATTTCCTCCCCTCTCCTCATACACTGATTTAGTCCCAGGTGTTAGTAGCTAAGTGGAGTTACCAAGGGGATTTAGTGCCGTGTATTGTTTCCATTTACAAGTTTTTCTCAAAGAACCTTGAGAGATTTGTTGATTTTGTGGCACTGAAAGTGCATTCCCCCCAGTGGCTAATTAAGACATTTAGCGCTGCGGCTAACACCTTAACTTGACATGAGCTTTAATTTCTAATCAAGCTTTCAAAGTGGCTTCTGCCTGGACCTGGCCCCCAATGAATGGGTGATCACGTATTTACCATGACACGTTCGCTTTATTGCATACATCTGTCCAATTAGCAAGTCTCATGGTACCGACTCATTCACATTCTGAATATTTCATCCACATTTCATTCATTTCTGCTCAGTCCATTTTTAACGTCCAGTGAATGGAGGGCAGAGTGGTTTTATGTCATGCATGGAGGCATTCTCAACTGCAGGTTTTGTGGCGGGGGGTGGGGGTGGGGGGGCAGCTGACCCAGGGCTCACACTCACCAAGGGCTCGTATTAAGGATGCCAGAAGTTCACACTCTGCTGTCTTTTTAATCCTAATTTAATTTCATATTTTATGTACAGGTGTTATGCTGTGATTATGAACAACATTACTACTTATGTTATTCAGTGACTGAGGCAGACGGCCCACAAACAAAGCTCTACTTTTAGAATTTAGAAATATAGATAACCAGAATTACACCTTGCTGTATGTCTCTGCCAATCAGTCAAGATGCAGTTTACATCCATGTCCAGACAAGGTATTAAGTGTATTTTTTATTAACATGTATGACTCTAGTGAAGAATTTCCATTGAGAAATACGTCATTTTCATTTAGAGACTGTTTTCACAGATGAGTACAAAGAACTGATAGAGAGCTTCGTCACATGGTGCAACCACAGTCACCTAAGGCTCAATATCAGTAAGACCAATGAGTTTGTGGTGGAATCCCGCTGTGTGTCTATTAGTGTCTAAGTTCATTGAGAGAAACAAAAAATTCCTTGTACATGTTCACATGATTGTCCAACAAAGCTGATTGTGACACAATGCTGTAGCCTGACAATGCTTCAAAAATGAACGTTGCTGCAAGGAACCTATAAAATGTAAAACATGGATGCTTTAGACACATCTTCTGGTTGGCAGCACAGAAGATCTATACAGTCACCACAGTTTCAAGGCAGACGCCCAAGATTAGTGTCACCAATTCAATATCCGACGAAATGTGGAATATGGTCACAATCTCCCCTTCTGTTCCTGAGTTATGGTGTTGAATAGTGGCCAGGAAAGTGTTTTTGCAGAACATTATGATGTCACAGTGAATTTGAGTTCACGTTTGTGGACGTCTGAGTGGACATTTGTGCCAAATTTGAAGAAATTCGCTCAAGGCATTGTGAGATATTGTGCTCACAAAGACAAGACAGACAGAGGGACAATTCGAAAACATAATGCTTCTGGCTACAGCTGTCGCTAGCGCAGAATAAAAAGGTGCATAGATAGCCACATCCTGGGAAATATTTTAGAACTGGACAGCCATTTAATCCTGAGTCCCGGCAGAAAAATTCACACAGCATACAGATAACCAGCAGTGGCCAAAGTCTTCAGGCTGACACAATAACTCAAGCACAGCTCCCAGCCTGCCTGCGAGGACGCTTTCAGTCCAGGCAGCTCAAATCTATTTCTGAATGAACTGTCCTCCGAAAAAACAGTCTCTGAGCATTCAAACTGAAGGATGAGAAGTCTCATGGTGAGCACAAGACGTTATCAAACAGTTACGGGTTTTATCCGAGAAGTGTCCCCCTATTTATATATTTACCCTCCGAGTGATACTACAGTACCGAGCTGATCTGGAGTCTTCAGTATGTAATTCTGCTGACACAGATATGCATGATTTTATCAACATACTATAGAGTGCAGCAGATAGATCAAATGATCCTGGTGAGGCCCTCAGTATGGCCTCATTGGTATGAAAGGTGTGCTACATGTAAATGTTTGTAGGAGGTGATCACAGACATTTCACACTGAAGAATGCGCGCTATATGTTTCATATGAAGGACCACATCCACTCTGCAGCAATGACTTGAATGTCTTGAAATTCTTGAGGCTCAAGAATTAAATAGGCATTCCTTGCATGGTCTGCAGGATGCAGCTATATATAAATAAAGCATGCAAATGAGGTCATGAGGTTCAGTTATTGTCACATGAAACATTAAAATATCTAGACACATGATCTGCATTATACTTTCAACGTGGCATGACTGTTTGTCAGAGAGAGATGGGAGTACAATGACCAGACTCATTCAAGCTAACAGGAGGACTGCAAAATATGTCATGAACAGCTCAGTACGCACGCTGCTGTCATACTGAGCTGCAGCGTGCTGAAGAGCATCTCTGAACACGCTAAAACCTTGAAGGTAATGAGCAATAATGGCAGAAGACCACACCAGAATCTATTCTTCGGCTAAAATCTGAATGTCAAGACTGTCACCAAAACTAGATGATCCCCAAAACTAGATGACTGCACATTGAAAAACTGTCACCACCTACTGTAGTCCAACAATTCATTTCTGTCATGACATGCAGCTGGTACCATTTTCATCATATGCCATCTTCATGTCAAAATGCCAATTTGTTAATGGCAGATACTTGTAATACTAATCTCAACATCTTCAGCTGTACCGTTTAGTACTAATTAACTACTGCTGCCATGTTTAAGGAAGATGGTGAAGATGGTGAACAAACCGTCTTAACATCATGGTGTTAACACTGCCTTTGTCTGAGGAAAGCGTTTTACTCACAGCAACACTGTGCCGAAGTCAAGCCTCACAGAGCTGCTAGCATGGCTCTCTTGATCTCCTCTAATCATATACAGTGCTTTATGCTCCATTCATCTCACAGGCCTGCTTCCATCAGTAATTCAGTTTTACAATTTTATTATTTAGATTGAGTTAGGACTTCCTTTCTATTGACAATATATGCTTTGAAGGAAGAGCATCAATCTTAAGGACGTAACACCTTTGGATCCGGGCATTGTGAAGCTGAATCTAGAGTTACATCTCTGGCATTATAAGTGCTTAAACCTATTGAGCTCGTGTCATGATATGACCTTCTTATAAAAAGATGTGGCAATATGACTTTATGATGAAAAAGTTATGTCTATATAGAATAGCCTCCACACGCTGACACCCAGGAGGAAGTGTCGGTCTGTTGATGAATTTCAGCCATCTTTAGATGAGCGAATAGCTCTCGGAGCACTGTAAAGGGCCCGCTGAGGGTTTGATGAAGCCGGATGGTGAACAGTGAGGAATATGGAACCCCGGCCACGTTTCTCTCACCTCCACTGTTTGATGCAGTTTCGGTCCTGCTGAGATTTATATTAGCAATTGTAATTAAATTCTGGTCTTGTGAAGGACAAACAGCTGCGTTAAGTCTTTGTCAGTTTGAGACTTGACAAATGGCTTTTTTTGTGCTTTTGATGGTAAATATAGTAAATATTTTAAAAGTTCAAAGGGTGTCAGTGAATAAAAGAAATTTAAAAAATGAATGAATTTTTTATTAATGCAGAAAATGCAACAATAGAGCAGGATTACCTGTGTAAATAACAAGGCATACGATGAGCATACTCCAATACTACAACACCACTATTGTCAACATCATTATAGTTTACACAGTGAACAGTGATACTTAGAGGAGCAGTCCATAATCATGAGGACATTTGGCATTTTTAGTGTTACTTCAGAAAGCAGCAGATAATGATGCTGATACCCTCACACAAACAGCCATCTTGTTGGTAAATCTAAATGATTAAAGGGATCTGAGTCAGTGAGAGGACTGGATTGTTTAGCACTCACATCACATCAGCTGGGCACTGTTTTTTTCTCAATTCAATAAGGTAATAAAACAAGGCTTTTATCGCCCTTTTTCTTAAGGAAGTCATTGGTGTTACTATTTTCCATGGCAATTTTCAGGCAAAGTTATTATTATGAAACCTTGAGAAAGCACAATAGAATAGCACAATTTGAAGTTGCTGCGCTGTATTATGACTTGTGGACGAAGCAAACTGCAAGCAGAACCACAGGTTGGATGTCTGAACGCGTGCAGCATTTAAAAGGCATGTTGGGAAGAAAAAAGCTGTTAATTTCTGTTCATTTGCCCTCCATCTCTTTGAAGTGAGCTCTCAAAACCTATTTTCAATCTTCCCTCAAACCTTTGATAAGATCAGGACGATAACAGTATAGTCTTGAATACAAATAGAACTCAATGCACTATTCATAGATTTCACAAAATGTTGGATAGTCTTTTTCTACTTTTGACTATTCTATCAGCAGCAGGAATTTGTTAATTCAGTTAATTTGCGTCAAAGAAAAGTAAAAATGGGACCTTTAAGTTAACCTCACATGAAAAACACGGCCCGTGTTTTTTTCCTTGAGTAATTATTCTGTTCAAATAGCGTATATTTCTCTCCAGGCAGAGAGTGCTTGGGCTGAATGGATG
Organism: Chaetodon auriga; assembly: GCF_051107435.1. Lineage (NCBI taxonomy): Eukaryota > Metazoa > Chordata > Actinopteri > Chaetodontiformes > Chaetodontidae > Chaetodon > Chaetodon auriga. Next base: position 15,493,597 of record NC_135087.1, on the reverse strand, counting down.
CTGCCACTGCATAATGGTCCTCAGACGTTTGTTTCCTAGGCAACGTGGGGAGGGCATGTGGAGAGGGAGGTATAAAAACACTGGCAGCTCCTCTCGGAGTCTTACTCTGAGGTAAAAACACTCACTGTCAACACGGACAGCCTCAGAGAACTTGCTACACACTTTCTCTCCCTATTTGTCACATTCTTTCTCAGCTCACTGGAAGGCTCAGCTCCACAAGTAGCTGTTCAAGAATGATGCGACCAAAAGATTTACGCCAAGGCTCTGGCACCAAGACCTTCTTAGATGCCATGCACGGTGGTAAAGTTCACCTGGCACGCTTCATCCTGGACGCCCTGGACGGACGCATCATCAACTCGAAGACAGAAAACAGCCGCACCCCACTCATGTACGCCGTCTGCCTACAAGACCCTGGGACCAGGGCCAAGTTCACCCGTCTGCTGCTGGAGAAAGGGGCCGATGTCAACTGCCAGGATGAGGACGGTCGCACGGCCCTGAGTAATGCCTGTGAGATGGGTCACCTGGACGTGGTCAAACTTCTAGTGCAGTTCAATGCCGACCCAGACATCTCTGACGCCTGGGGTAACAGCGCTCTGATGTATGCTGCCTTTTCTGGGCACAGCCAGGTTCTGGAGTTCCTGGTCCGGGCTTTCAAAAGACTGGGACTAAGACTGGACAGAACCAACAATGCTGGTCACTCAGCCGTCGAGGTGGCCAACTTCTTCGGACACAACCAGTGTGTGCAGATTCTGAACTTTGCTTGCAGGAGGGGTGTCAGCACAGATGATCCACTTGCTGATTCGGGTACCGCTGCTGAAGGAGAGTGCCGGCTGCCCAACAGGCTCCCGAGGCATGTTCTGGAGAGGTTCTCCAAGCAGCTGAATAACAGTGAAGACCAACTGCCTGGGGTATTTCAGAGGCAGCTGAAAATTGGAGACAGCAGCGGGCTGTGGAACCGATTCAGATGTCCCAGGAGCCAGTCTCAAGAGGACAACCATCGTCACAGCTGGGCTCTGCCTCCTCAGATAGAAAAAAAACAGATTGAGGGGGATCACAGCGTTCTTTTCACTGCCAAACAACTGCAAAACTGCCAGCTTAGAGAGCTAAGAGGGGCAAAAACACTGAACTCTCTGCCTGAGCCAAGCCAGAAAGATGTCAGCCGAGACGCTGGACTCCAGGAGCAAACATCACTAAGTTTTCCTCTCTGGGGAAAAGCAAAGTCGTTTAACCTGGACCTCCTGAGCAGCAGAAAGCAGTCCTATCAGGGTGATGTGCGTGACATGAGCCTGTCAGCCAGCAAATTAAAGAGAGCCTCGCTACAGGATGAGGGATGCCTGATAGACAAGATGGAATGTCAAGGGAACACCCGGGGCTTGACAAGCGATCCTGACAAAACTGTCTCAGTGCCAAAACCTGTTTTAAACAGCAAGAGTCAGCCTGTGCGAGCACTCGAGGAGAATGTCAAATCACAAAAAGAAGAGGCTAATGACATAGCTCCATCAAGCAGAAGAGAGCAGCAGAAGAGGGGAAGCTTTGGCCTGACTGGCAGACACAACAAACTGCTGTCTGCCAGAGGGGAGATGGAGTCGGGGAAGATCCCGAGCCGTACACCCGGGTTCATGGGTCTGGGGACCAGACTGCTGCGTCGATTTACCGCACCAGAGTTCATGAGGATGGTGATAGACTGTTCGTCGGGCACCACAAACAGCCGAGGGCGGATGTCCCGCTCCGAAACCTTCCCCCTCTCTCAGACACATCAGCAAGTCAACAGCCAGCCTAGTCTTGACAGCATCAGTGGAGTCAAGTGTGAGTTTGAAAGCTGCTCCTCTCAGTCCGCCCTCGATTAGAACAAGGACAGTGTCTGGCAACAGAAACGGCTGGTGGGGAACTTTTTACAGCACTTAAAATTCTGACAATGCAGTTTGATTGCTTGATGATATATTCTATTTATTGAGAGAAATAGTAATCTTTTGCTTATGCTGCAGTTTATCAGTTTTTTCAATGTTTATCGATGAAAAAAGCAGGAGGGTTTTAAAGCTAATTGTTCAGTTGCATACAATTTTGCTATTCTATATTTGAAATTATTTATAAATGAACATTAACATCCATCTGTGAGCTACTGAAAATAATTATTTTTGTTTCACATATGAATGTATTTGATATTGCTTCTGTGTTTTTAAGAAATATTGTATGAATTTTGACATTCAGTGACTGTGCAATGTATGATTCATGCTGAATACCTAATAAATACGTATGGCTCTTCAACCTGTATTCATCCATGTGTACGTGTGTGAATGAGGAAAATGCAGCATTGAATTAATTCTGATTCAGTATGCATCATTTATTGATTTATACAAAATTAAAATGTGTAATTCTCTTTTTCATGAATGATCCACACAGAGATAGAAATACATGAAACATGTCTACATGTATCCGTGTCAGAATACAAAGACTATGTGCAAAGTGTTCAGCAGGTGGACGTCCTGCAGCATCACATGCCAGGCCTGTGTGCTTTGTCTAGGCAAACAAATGCAAATACAGTCATACACATCTTGTTGAGGAGTGACACACACATCTTGTAGTTTTGAAAAAGTCTGTCACAATACAAAGAGGGTTGTATCAGAAGCGAACACTGAGATGTCACCTCACACACATCCATGTGCCCATGTGCTCGCACACATGCACACAAACACACAACTATACACTCAGATTTCAGTAAAGTAAAATTCTCAGTTCATCTTATATAATTTACTGCAGTGGATCAGCAGATACTGTATAAGGATCTAATATTCAGTTTTATTTACATTATTAATTCATCTGCTTACGTTTCAGGTCCATACTAAATAATGAAACCTTATTTGCAACTTCACATCATACAAACAACCCACAACACCTTTTGAAAATAAAGAATAAATATGAAAAGGAGGAATATGGTACTGGTGATTTTCCAATAGCCCAATAGTAGCAGCTGGGCTTTCATCTACCCATTTATTATGCTAATAGAGGAGAATTGTCTTTCACATCCCAGTTTGGTACATATTCAAGCATTCACATCAGGCCAGGTGTGCCTCCATTTGGCCATGCAAAGAGTCTACTGCCAGTGTTTGTGGAGTGTACTGACTGGGTTGTTGTCAAGTTTCCACAACAGGGAGTGTGTGTGCAGAGGTAACTTTATCCTTCCTTAATAATGTCACAATGAGCTACTGTGGTTTGAGCCTAACACCAGCTTTATAAGCTTTACATGGCTAGCATAATGCCCACGATGAACACTATAAAGGATCTTTAGAGTAACACATGTTCATTACATATAGTTACATGGAATATTGTTTTTTGCTATCAGTTGATATGCACCATGTTGTGTTGAATCCCACTGAATGTTACAGGAAGCCAATCAATATTCGGATCAACCCGAGTTGAGAGGTGAGGAAATGCATGCTGCCTTTAACTCACTCCTAAAGTGCTTCTCTCATGCCCAAGACCATGCGGTGTCTGTCAACAAAACTTGCTGTCCTGCCACCATCACTCTGGCAGCAACACGCTGTCTGGGTCTGCTTCTCTGGAGCTGATCGCCCGTTGGCTTGGGTGCTAGAGGAGTCGGACTCCGGTGCTGGTCCTCGTCCGAGGCCTGGGCAGGTCAGACTGAAGGTGGGTGGAGGGGACCGGGAATCCCATGGGGTCAGCAACGGGACATGCGCTTGCGGTACTGCTCTACCAGTGGGACCAGGCACTGAGGTGAGCCGCTCTGCAGCAGGAAGGGGTGCTCCAGCAGGTCAGTGGCGCTTGCCCGCTCTAGGGGGTCCCGAGTCAGCATCCGGTCCAGGAAGTCTTTTAGAACTGGGGAGATCTGGACCAGAGAGCAATGAGTGCATATATTTTCACTTCAATAAATCCTTGCAGTGGTTACTTTGATACATTAATTACATTTATTGTGACAGTGAGATCACAAGTTGTACAAAGAAGCAGTAGAGTTTATAAGAAGCTTTGTCTTACTTTTCAGAAACTAGAGGTGACAACACATGTATCAAGATGGAATTCATTCTGTATTATAACAATTGTTGCAATTAATTTGTCAATCATACTCTACAGCCATGCTGGTTGCTCTGTGAGACTGTGCGTGGGTACAGTGGTGCTTTGATATCAGTATGCTAATAGGCTCAAGTATTTAGTCATTAACCAAAGTACTGGACCTGATGATGGCGCTACAGGAAAACAGAACACAAAGACATTACAGTTCATCCAGAGGGTGGCATGAATATCTGCAGCAAATTTAATAGTAATCCACTCAATAATTGCTGTGGCATTTCAGCCTGGACCAAAGTGTTGGACCAATAGGCCGACACTGCCATTTCTTGAGTTGTGCCACCAGCATGGTTAAAAATGCTGCACATAACATCCTTAAAGAAAGAAACTGTTGTGTGTCTGTGAACATGTCTGTCGTACCTGGCTGACATTTCGTACAGTAGGAGCCAGCTCATCCCTCAGCCTCTTCATCGCTGCTACAGGGGTTTCACTGAAGTATGGAGGCTCTCCATCCACCATCTCCACCACCATGATACCCATTGACCAAACGTCCACCTGGTGCACCATCACACAATTAAATTATGGGACAGATCTCATGGCACAGATTGTCACTGTTCGCATTTATGTACACTATGTGAAAGCGATCACCACTGTGTCTCAGCACGAGTGCGTTTGAATGTGTGCCTCCTCACCTCAGTGCCATATGGTGATTTGGAGATGACCTCAGGCGCCATCCAATAAGGTGTCCCCACTAGAGACTTCCTCTTAGGGATGTCTTTGCTGATCTGAGCACAAAAGCCAAAGTCTGAAAGCTTGACCTGTGGGGAGCGAGAAAAAGACCGTGCTATTAAGACAGTAAAAGAAAGAAAGAAAGCAAAAAAGCAAGAAAGAAAGAAAGAAAGAAAGAAAGAAAGCACATCATACCCTTCCATCTAATGTGAGTAGTATAGAGTCACTCTTGATGTCTCTGTGGATGACTCCCTGTGAATGGAGATAGGCCAGGGCTTGCAGAACAGCTTCACACACTGTGGCAATCTGCTCTTCAGTCAGCCTGCAGGAAAACACACACACAAGTTTACACACACACACAAACAGATTTTACATTAACATTTCACACGTCTCCATTACAGCTGACAAAGTTGAAATTCGTGATTCACAGCACATTAAAGGAAATGATAAGGAGGGCAGGGTTTGAAACAACAACTCCCACTCAGCAGAATGACCCACAAAACATGTTCATTCCGCTACGCTGTTAATGTGATGGCAGTGTTTTACAAGTGCAACATAAAGATATAAGAGCCAGGAGACAAACAGCTCGATTCAAACAGCAGGCAAGGTCAGGAGGCAACTGAAACAACACAACAAATAACATATGGTACCAATTACCTCACAAAGTGCTGCATTCTGATGATTCACATCATATTTAAAAGACACATCTAAAGCTATGTTTGGAACTTCCTGCATTAATTAGGCAGTTTAAGCTCTGCTTGTTAATCTAAAGTGGTTTTAATGAGCCAAAAAAATGATTCATCCAGGAAAAGCAGAAGACGCAAAGGACCCTTATTCTTGATTGTTCTGTCAATATAGTGATCATCTCAGAGTTTGACAAACCGTGGCTCATTTTATATGTCATTCGGCTTCAGACAAATTGTTTCATACATTTCAGTGGAGCGATCTAACCCTGGGGTCATCCTATGGAGTTCGAGCCAACCATCGGTGAATAATATAAAATACATGGACAGCTCAAAGCAAATACACACTGACAAAAGTCAACTCCCAGCTGCTGGTTGTCTTCTCTTATTTTTGATGCATGTGCTACTGATCAATTTGACAGCATCAGGAAATCAAATTTTCAACCAAACCTGACTTTCACTGACATGGCATATAAACATGCACGTCTTCAATTATGTGATTGAATTATCAGTTTTCCCCAGAGAAAAGCAGCTGGCTTGCAGTAACAGAGGAGGTTGAATGACAGTCTTTGTGCTGCTGGTATCAAAGCTGATCACTCACCAGTCAATACCACACTACCCCCTTGTGGTTGATTTAGTTATTAAAGATGATATCATAACTAAACAGAATGCACCAATGCAGCTTTCTTAAGAGGGACCAAGATGATCTCTTGGTGGTGCTCCTACCTGGTCTCAGACACGATGTTGGTCAGTGCTCCACCCTGCAGGTACTCCATGATAACCCACAGCTCCTCCTCCACCAGGGCTGACTTAAACATCTCCACTACGTTCCTGTGCTGATAGTCCCTCATGATGACCACCTGCAGCACAAAACATTCAGAAGCAAAATATTTAGTGACATAACCAATAATGTGGCCACATTTTGGTTCTCCAATATTAAAGATGTAGTCATACAATTTAGCATACTTCCATAAAGTTAGGAAACTAGTGAGGGACAGACTCAAAAAAGAAGACTTTTCCTATTTAATATGGATCAAGTTCTAACTACCCAACTCAATAGTGTCTTTCATTAGAGATTCTGCCTGGTAAACACCCACATCTTTCAATACTCCAAGCCTGAGCCAAGATAACCCTCAGGGTTTAGAAAGATCCCTCCAAAGCTACAGAAGACATCATACAACCATTTTTACAGGCTGATTTTATAGTTTAGTTTGCTCGACACTCCCAGTGACGAGCAAACTAAACTGATAAAATGTGAAAAACCATTGAAGTGAGTAAGCATTAAAGGAAAATTCTCATTTAAACCTGCTATATTTCCCATATATGTGGCTGTTATGACTCTATGGGTCATGCTAACTTTGTACTCACCACCTCTGTTGTAGAGATTTGGGAAATAAGGGCTAGTAGAAGACAACACAGAACTTGGCCAGTTTGGGCATAATAAACATCAGAGCATCCATTATGACTAACTGCAGAGGGACTTACATCCGGGGCTCATCTAACCACACTGCATATTTGTCCATGCACACCAGTTTGTTTACATATGTGAAATAATGTCCTCTGAGGAAGCTCAAACTTTCTGTGTCTGCTTTCAGTCAGACTCTGAGACAAGAGCTTGAAATGATTCATGTATAAATCATATTTATTTGGAAAGCTGTAGAAGGCTCCTGCAGCTTGCCCACAAATATATTGATTAGTGTGAGTCCTCATTTCCCTGAAATCTCTATGACACAGGGGCGACTGCAAAGTTAGCATCACTCATAGAGCAACAATAGCCACAACGGCAAGCCTGAATCCTCAAATACACTGCTGTAACTTTGAATGTGTTGTGTGTTGTTTGTGTACTTAGTTGGATACTATACCTCGTTAAAGAGCAACTCTCTCCTTTGCTGCCGCCGCAAGTCCATCATCTTCACCGCCACCTGCCTGCCGCTGTGCTTCTCTGTAGCAATACACACCACCCCTGTCGAGCCCTCCCCAATCTTCACAAAGTTCTCCAGGTAAGACCTTGGATCACCTTTGTCTACCACCATCTGCAGGGCTGCCTTGAACTGTTCATGGGTCACCTTGGGTGGGTCTGGTGGTGGTCTGGGTGAAGGATGTTGTGGGGGTCTGAAAGCAGGGGAGCAGGTGCCTGGAGGACTGGTGGCTAGTGAACCTGTTGGGGACGGTCTAGGTTGGGAAGGGCTGTCTTGCCGGGGGTAGGGAGGATTGGGGCATCCAGAGTGTCTCAGGAAGGGGTCAGGCCCATTAGGCCTCAGTCCCATGTTAGGAGACAGGCCCAGCGTGTAGCTAGCTGAGGAGCGCACAGTCCGCTGTGGTCTGATGCCACCCACAAGAGGACTGCTGTTGCCAGTGGGCAGGAAGCTGGAGTGGTACCTCACTGCCGACTCTGCCTGCATGATAAGAGAAGAAGGGTGAGGAGCATTAAGGGAGAAGGCTGAAAGAGAATTGGCTCCCTGCCTGGGGATCAAGACCTGCGCAAAAGTGAATGTAAATCAAGTCCTTCACTCTCACTTTGCGTCCACTTCACCTGATATGACCCATGTAAAGATGTTGCTATATGGACCCAAGTATCTCACTGAGATCTTGCCAAACACACCATTTCTCAACTTTTACAACCCCACAGGCACTTTAAACCTACATTATATATTTTAATACTGGAATTAAATAAAGCACTCAACCCAAATTCAATCATCTTGAGTGTAAAGCCTAAAGTTTCCTCAGTCTAAGCATGAAAATAATCCCCAATGATTTCTCGACAAAAAAACTTGTGGATGGATGGATTCAGAGCTCATGCAAAAACATGCCAAGCACTAATGGTATGATGTTCATAACAGTAGCACAAATATGTTATATATTGTGTGTTCTGTGAATAATGTGTGGCCACAATGATGTGCAAAGAAAGTGCCATAAGGTCAGGCTTACTTTCAGGTCATAGGAGGAGAACGGCCTCCCGGGGCTGTTCTGAGGGTGCATGTACATGGGTAGGTTGGGCCGGAGCTCTGTGGGAACTGTGGCTTGATCTCCATGGGGCTGCTGCACAGCCATAGCTGGGCTGTAAAAACAGGCTATAGGTCTTTGACTTGGTGGCATTCCCCTGGGCAGCTGGAAATCTCTCTTCCATATCACTCTCTCCTGAGGGCTGCCCACCTCTCCACTCATATAAGTCCCGTGACTTAGCACCGGGACGTTCTGGGACTGAGCTGGTTGCGAGGGTCCCTCCAGGGAGCTGACGCTGACTTCATAGGTGGACTTTGCTTTTGGCAAGATCCCATTGGGCTGCAGAGTGATGCTCTTCTTCATGCCCAAGTAGGGCGTGTTGGTCTCACTGTGGATGTTCCTGGCCCTGTCCCTCCACTCGTCTTGACCTGCATCCTCATCATCATCGTCATCCTGGGTCAGGCCCTCATACTGGTAAGGGTCCCCCTCGTTCACCTCCCCGAGCCTTCCCAGAGACTGGGCCCTCTTCCTGGCTGAGGGGCTGCTCTTCCTCAGTGAGTTGGAGCTGGTCACAGACAGACGGCTCATATCATTGATCATGGCTGCGATGTAGTCTCCGTGACCGATCATGCTCCCACGCACAATGGTCTGAAAGCATAGAGGCATTCATCTTTATCACATTGTGCATGCCATGATCACATTATAGAAAGATTTCAGACTGAAAGGAATAATGAGGGTGACATAATCATTGCTCAGAGGCGAGTTAAATTTAGACTTGAGAAACTGTAAAGGACATCTTTGTCATTCTTCAAAGACAGAGACTTAAATCATTTCCCCAGTGGCTTATCCTGACAATACACTGACAAATACACCAAGCAAATGTTTCAAGAGACACACTACAAAGACGACGCCACTGTAGCTATTCATATGTTGCAAAATTCAGATATTACACATTAACTGTTCCTGTGATCTCTCTGTTGGTATGCATAGTGAACAGGCATGCAAAGGCAAAGGGCCTAAACTTGTTTTGACAGAAAATGATCAAACTTAAGATCTTTTGCCAGAATAGTGTTACTACTGCAACTGTAAGAGAGAGTGCATGGTGGCTCATTAGTCACTCTCAGGGTAGAGTCATGTTCAGTTCACAGCCAGTCAACAGCCTCTCCTGTTTCTCTGGTTCGGTGCCATTACATCTGCACAGGGGGTAGAGGTCAGATGACATTTCACCTACGGCAGCACCTCTCAGAGAGGAGGGAATGGCAGGTGATAACGGCCTTGGTGAGATATCCTATTTTAGAAGATCCTATAATAATAGTTTGAAATTGACACTTTTTTCAGATATCACATCACATTTTCCTCTTTTCTTGTTCATAGCAATAATCTGAAATGTGCTGTATTTCCATTCATATGTTTTGTCTTCATCTTGATGACACTATTAAAACCATAAACCTCATCTAAATGCTGACATGATGGTTCTCATATTGATCAGCAATAATCACATCAGGGCATTAATGAAATGTTGATATTTTCTCCATTTTTTTTTCTCACAAACAGCATTGACAGTGTGCTCCATGAAGTGTAGAAATCCTTAGATTTGCAGCTTTATCACTCACTAACATTTCCTTTGCTGTACCTGCACTTTTTGTATCCTTTCTGCTTGACTTGCCTGCATGGAGTAATAAATCTTATGGTCCCTCTGAGTATTCAACATTGTACAGTCAGTGTATACAGCAGGGTCATTAGCCAAGCCCCATGATAGATAAGAAAGCAGAAAGATGGGGAGGGAAGCAGGCCTTCCTTCCACGTTGTCATCAGAGGATTACTGCATTTTCTGAGACAGCAGAATCCCTCTGCAGCACTGAAGGACTCTTCTGCATCAATAAAACTAGCAGCATATGTTTATGCATCAGTCGCTGTGAGATTAAGAAGCTAAACTTTTAGAATGTACCTTCTTTGGCCTCAGCTCCACTTCTGTGATCCTGGAAGGGTCCACCATGGGTTTGGGCCTGCGCAGGTTCTCTATCAGGCTTTGCCATTGGGTCGGCAGGCCCACGAAGCAGCCGTGCTTGGCGTCAAATGAAGTGTGGACACGGTGTTCAAAGTTCTTGGGCGCTGATATCTCAGGCCTCTTCTTTTTCTTCTTGCGAAACATCTTCAGGTCCACAAGGGCGACAGCTTGCCTGCTTCAGAATGTCCCTGTCGAGAAAAGTATTCAGCCATTAATTAACTGCACTCAGCATTACATACAGCATGTTGTACTGTACTGTCAACTGTAATCTTGACTTTTGAATATAAGCAAATCTCTCTTCTGTTGCCACTGATGGACCACTCTCCTTTACTATCTAGGTGTATTCAAATAAAATCTGACAACAGACTACCCCTCCACGTGAGAGAAAATATTCAAATGGCTCATCTAAAAGCTGCTCTGTGTCTGGGATGTGTATGTCCCACGCTGCCTTGCTGGATGTCACGAGTTTGTGCCTCTGAGATATGGCTCCAAGGGGAGTGGATGGATTTGTAAGCACATGTGTAATGAAGGATATCTGGTCAATTAAGGCTTATTCATCCTCTGTACCATTTTACTGATGAGCACGCGGCCGGGCTGGCCAGCGCCCACAGGCTTTCAGTGCATTAGCAGGGCAAGGAGTACAACACACAGACACTAACACACACTCATGCGCAGACACATTTACACAAACACAAATATACTAAGGCAGGCTATCCTTTATAAACCCTTTCACATCCCATCCTAATTAGTAGCTTGTGTGCCCTTGATTGCAGGGAGGGTAACCACTTAATCCTTGGATGGATGGTCCTGCTTTTGGCAAGCCACTAACCCGGGTTAACTGTATGTTAAGCTTTATTTTCCATTCAAGTGTAGAGGAATAATTAAATACATTTGATACATCTCATTTCCTCAGCTGCACAGCTGTACTGGGAGATAATCACTCAAATTTAAGTCTGATGATTAGTATTAATACTGTTTCATGTAGCTCACAGTATGGAGGGTGTTTTGGCTAGCCATGCTAGCAACGTGGCTCTAGGGACGGCAATGCTGGTCTGCTGGTTGCTCCATGACAGGACAAGAGTGGAGATGACAAGTGATGTAATAAGCTACATTCACTGACATGGAATACCACGTTGCGGCCATGCATATTTCATACTAGTTGTCTGGTACATCATGCATGACAAATGCTTGGAATACAAGGAATGTTGGAGAACGGCACACATCTATTGCCTTTGTAACACCACCCTCTGTGTCAATGTGGCTACGGCTGTGTGCAAAGTTTTCCTTTTTAGCCGAGCTAGTGGCCACTTATGGAAATATCAGTCAGTTGGTTCACCACTTTGGTCCTGACTGAAATGTCTTGACAAGCAGTGGATAGATTGCTGTGAAATTTGCTGCAGATGTTCAAGGTCACTACAGGATACATTCTATTGACTTTGGTGATACTCTGCCTTTTCCTCTTGTGCCATCAGCAGTTTAAGGTTTTCAGTTTTTAAGTGATATCCCAACACCTACTTGATGGATTGGTTCTCAGATGACTTTGGTGATCACTGACTTCTCCTCTAGTCCCGCCATGAGGTTTATGTTTTTTATTGAGGTATCTTGACAACCACTGGCACGGCTCTAATCGGTATCAGTGATGTCTGTTACGGGTCTTATCAGTAACTACCACACACCACTCGCATCACCAGAGGGTAGATGGGGGTCAGGCCCACCGGTCACATCAGCTAAACCTGACTCATTATCTTGATAACTAATGGATGGTTTGTCATGAAATTTGGAACAAACATTCACAGTCCCCAGAGGATGAGCTGTAATAACTTTGATTCCCAAATCTTTTATCTAGTGCCACCATCAGGTCACATTTTAATTTTGTCCACTCCATCAGTTTGTGATCACATACCATAAACCTCAGCTTTACTTTGTATGTATTGCTTATTAGTGAAGTAGGAAAAAAAAACATTGTACTCAGCCAAAGACAAATAAAGAGACAGCTGGGGTGCATGTAGCCAAAGAGCCAAAGTCAAAAAATACAAAAAGGGTTTGCACTCTCACATCAATTAAAGTGTTCTTTTAGGCTCGAAAGTTTTCAATGTCAAAATAAGCACAGGGGGAAAATTCACAGACATTTCAGCCATGACTTCTTTCGCATGCAGTAGTCCTTCACTTTCATGATTATGCACTTTTACCTTCCTACCAACAAGTAGCTACCTGTAGTCAGAGGCATCCTGCTGATTATGAAATGATATCATGCTAACATTTAAGTTCAAAGCACCACGGTGCTTAAGCACAGCCTCACATAGCCGCTAGCATGATTGCAGACTCTTCATCTTGATTATTATAGCAGAATGTAGCTTTTCAAGGCCCTAATGTATGTGACCAATGCAGAGACCTAGAAGATGCCCCTAGAACATCAGATACAATCTCCCATCATGCACTGTGAAATGGTGGGAGTTGAGTAAATGAGTTTTGCAGTCGTCCGCAGCTCAGCGGGTGATCATGCTAGCAGCCTCTCCTCTCTCCACCTCCGTCCTCAGACCAGCACGGCTCTAATCGGCATGAGCGATGCCTGTTATGAGCCGTATCAGCAACAACCACACACCACTCGGCCTGCCGCATCACCAGAGGGTAGAAGGGGGTCAGGCCCCCTGGTCACATCAGCTAAACCTGCCTTATTACAGGAAGGTGGGGTAAGGACAAGGGGGGGGCGGGGGGTGTCGCCCTCCAAAGATAATTCAATCACAAGGCTAATATGCTAAGTGTTGCATAAGCGCATCACTCTGTGCTCTCCCTATGTACATAATGTGGTGCTGGGAAGGACTTTAATTCTATCTGACAGGGACATTATGGTGTGAGGGCTCTCGGGGGTGGAGAGAGAGGAGCTGGGGCCAAGATTAGAGTTAGACCTGGATGTATTAGAGAGAGAGGGACCCAGTTTCCTTCCTTCAGACACAGAAAGGCTTTTAACCACCAATTGTGTCTGCTTTTAGAATAATGAAGGCCTGAGAAAACAATCTGCGAAACAGATGACTGGGATCTCTGTTATTTTTTTCTTTTTCTTTTTCCGCTGCCTAAGAGACTATCTGCTTAGATAGCTGTTCAACGTGCAGATGTTGGCATCGCCTGAACAAATATTTACACATAGCGCTCATGTATCCTTTTACAAGCAGATCAATCAATATTTACTCATGAGTCAAATGCAAACTGCTAGAGTCCTCCACTGCCAGCAATAATAGGGCAATACAAGCACAAATAGAACGGCTGCTTTGTATGGTATTTTATGGAGATCCATCAGTTCAAAAAGCAGCAGAGAGGAGAACATATCACAGCATTCATTATTCATCTTCGAACACAGTTCCCCTTTGAAGACTCTGGAGATACAGATTAAGCACTGTGATAAAGAGGCAAGTGGAAACACACACACACACACACACACACACACACACACACACACACACACACACACACACACACACACACACACTGTTGATTCATGCCTGGGCAAAATGAATTGAAAAGTTGATGCAATTATTGATTTACAAGCTTTAATCACATGCAACTGGCCTTATATTGACCTCCATGACTCCGCCAAGCTTATGACTGTCATGATAACAATATGCTATTGATTTCTAAGCCCGTCGCATAATATGTATGCACAGAGCTGAATCTGCACAGTGCATAATTGCACTTTCTGGTCACATCCCTCTAAACTGCAGGGACTTGACCCTATGCCTCAGTGGCTTGTCTTGAATCTATCAAAGTGCTGAGGCAAAACTAAGCCAGCTGCTGTCAGGGATACGAAGCGCCAAAGAGGATGAGGTCACTTCGAAATTGTCCTACATGAGGTATTTCCATTTCTACAACTGTGTGCAGGCGCAAAAAATTAAATAGATCCAAATGCGTGACCTGAAAATCCACAAATCACTGAGAAATAAAATCTCACTCACCGAAAACCACATGAGCATAAAGCTTGTGGCAAGTCAGCTTGTGAAGTCTGACTCAACACAAACCTTTAAAAAGAGATGATGGAGCACACAAATTGTGTAAAACATGCGAATAGATCCCATTCTTCTCTGCAGAACTGCCACTTGATCACAGCAATACAACCCTTCTCCAGGCTCAAATAAAGATGCAATCAGAGCTTTACCCTACAACTGAATACAGCTTCTTCACCTGGTGGAGCAGCGGGGGCCTCTCATGCCATGCAGAAATGCAGCCCGGGCAATCCATATGTTTCCTGCAGCCAACATAACAGAAGAGAACAGGGCATGCTCGCATTCCTCTCATGTTCGAATCACCCCAAGCAGGAGTTGTGGATGAGTGGGAGGGGATCGAGAGATAAGAGAGATATTGGATTCGCTCGATGTTAGTGCTCCGAGCTCTGTTGAATGATTTTTTTTCCCTATTTGCCCTGATTTCTCCTCCTATCTTTTTTGTTGGCGTGCATGCAGAAATGTAGTGAGTGCGCAGGTGACTGTGCTCGCAGGATTAGTTCAGTCCTTCACTGATCTAATTTTAGGACACATCACCCCCCCCCCCCCACCACCACCACCACCACCACCAGCAGCATCAGACGCGTGTTTATTTTGAACAGGATTCATGTCAAATAGTGAGGTGAGGGTGGGAGACGATGGAGATGAGGTAATCCTCTTTTTGTGTTTGTCAATGCATGTAGAGGCATAATCCAGCTATACTGAATTACAGGGAGCTACATCTATTTCATGGTGGCAGCATCAAGCTCTTAACTGCTGTTTTTGGACTCTGCAGTGCAGTGTGGGGGGCTTAGAGATTGCTCTTCTATCAGCTTCATTATGATGACCGTTCTGCCCTTTGAGTGTAATGAGACTGCCTCACTGGGGAGGTGAAGGGGGGGGGGGGTGTCTTGGTTGGTCATCTCTTCCTTGTGCTTTGTAAAACACACACATGCACATACACACACTATCTGAGGACATGAAAAGGGGACACAAGCGCTGGACGTGACCGGACAGTACAATAGCAGCGTTTATGATTTAAGTTGATGTCTGCTTTCTCTTTGAAGTCACCTCTGCAGACACGCAGGGATTGTCAATAGAAGATGACAAGTGATGTAATAAGCTGCATTCAATGACATGGAATAACACGCTGCTGCCATGCATATTTCATGCTAGTGGGCCGATACATCATGCACGACAAAGCACTTGAAATACAAGGAATGTCGGAGAATGGTACTCATGTACTGTCTCTGTAAAGTCACCCAATTGTGCAAATGCTGCTACGGCTAGTGATGGCAATGTTGGCGGGTTGATCGGTTAGTTGGTTCACCATTTTGGTCTAGACTGAAATGTCAGGACGGATTGGCATGAAATTTTGCAAGATATCCATGGTCCCCGGAGGTTCAGTCCTACCAGTCCTACTGGTGATCCCTGACATTTGCCGGAGCACCACCACCACCACGTTCACATTTCTGTTTTCTTATTGAAATATCTCAACAACTATTGAATGGATTGTGTTGAAATTTGGTACACAGATTAACATCTCCTTTATGATGAAATATAATCTTTGTGGTGATTCCCTGACTCTTTGTTTGTTGCTACCATCGGGTCCAAATTTCAACTTGTCCTTAAATTTGATTTATGACCAAATACACGCACTTGCACATACAATTACATTCCCATTAGCCTCAGCTACACTGTGTATTTTCGGCTAATTAGCAAATGCTAGCATACTAACATGCCAAACTAAGACGGTGATCATAATAAACATTATACCTGCTTAGCCTCAGCACCTCACAGAGGCCGCTTAGCATAGCTGTCGGTTCTTGGTCTTGTTGTTGATTTATAGGATAAATGACCCTTAAATTATAGTAATCAAAATGCAACTATTCTCTTTCACTTGACGGTGCCCTGATAACAGTCCCACAGAGCCATTAGCTTAGCTTTTAGACACTTAGTCTCGTTAGAAAATTGATGTGTAAAAAAGCAATTCATCAGCAATATAGGCTGAGCATGAAAATGAAGGTGCTACTCTGAATCACAGGAGGTCTGGAGCTAAGAGAAAAGCACAGGTGAATATGTGAGCCAATTTTCCAAAGTGGTCAAACAACTTTCTCAGTCCTTGATGTATTTGTATCTCTAATAAAAGCTCCACTCAAGGTTAAGGACACAATGTAGAGCATGCCCAAGGGCTGTAAAGTGAATGTTATGGACTTATTTCAGTATATAGTTTATGAAAAGCATAGTACCAAAAGGAGGTGAAGGTGCAGAGAGTGTGAAAGTTATGTTCAAAATTGTCAGAGGTCAATAATATAAACTAAAATAACCAATTACATCCATATTCTGCATTTACATTTCAGTTTCTAAAATAGGACATTAAGCATGGATGACCTATATTCACACAGAGAGTTCATTGATAGTGACATATCTTGGGGTACTTCAAATGTCACATAACTCGCAGCGATGCGTCATGTGTAGTTTCACTCAACCCTCTGTATGAAGTAGTGCAAGTTGGAAATCACAGAGCACTGCGATTCTGCGAAAGTAAAAAAAAATCAAAGAGCTTGTCTGTCATTCTCTCATGCCCTGAATGAGTAAGAAAAGGCCTCGGGATTGGAAGTGTATGCTAAAACATGATGTCTATGCCCAACAAAGTGGCCTGTCAGTTCTTCAAGGGCAGACATCTGCACAGGAGTGCACATCAGTCCTGTGTTAATATTGACAGGAGGAAAAAAGAAATGAGAGGTCAACACAGGGGGAGTGGGGGGAGGAAAGGAGAGTCTGGACAGTCAGATGGAGTGGCAGGAAAAAAGAGGGAGGAGACGAAGGGGAAGAAAGCAAGAGCACAGAAATGAAAAGAATAAAGTTGCTGAGTAGATGGACATAGATCTGGAGTGTCAGTGCCCTGAAAAGTCATGTTCACATTGATTTGGTCTAATTTGGTGGCACAGTGTTGCGGATGGCAGCCCTGCCCGTCCTGAAGATGAAACCCCTTTTCTCCATCATCTTGGGCAGCTTTGTTTGCAGTAAACAAGCCACAGCAAAGGGGATTTGAGGACAGGACAGTTGCACATACATCATTCTGTCACCTGACGTATCGGCACTGATTCTCCCGGATGAGAAAAGCTAGTTTGTTCTGCCCTGCAGTGAGGAGCATGGACATAAATACACAGTAAAAGCTATAGTCTCTATCTACTTCAAACACCTTAACATAATGACATTGTAAAGGCAACACTTCTGGTATCCTGGGGCTTTTATGGGATGTTCTCTTGATGCTGACACATCACTAAAAAACACACTGTTTATTGTGGAAGTATGCTCCTCCATGCGAAGTAACAATATGTATACTAGGGGCTGGAGTGAGGAGAGGAGGGAAATGCAGCACTGACCAACACTCTGTTTAATTAAAGATCCTCTTGGCTCTCACAAGTGCTTTGAACAATTTGACGCTGTGCTGATAGAGACGTATGATCAGCATGGACCAATGGTACGAGCCCAACTCTTCTCTCTTGGGTCTAATTTATTGATGCGTCGGGCCTCAGTGCAAGCTTTACTGTACGCGCATGTGCTTATGAAAGCTTTGATTTATATTTTTTTAGCCCAGGCCTCAGCGTGTCTCTCCCAGGGACAAAGCGCCAACCATTTTTAACCTCAGCTTCCTTTCTGGTATCAATCTGCACCGGCTCCACTGCCCTCCTCTGTCACCCAGCATGGGTGCTGTTTCAGCCCAGAGAGGGAAATCATGGCATGCTGTCCTAATTTGGACTCAGAATCTGTTTTAATCCTTAGTGCTTGACGTCTCATGGCCGGTGGCGATGCTAAGCTGGTAATGCACGTTGTCCCTCCCTCCTTCGGCTGAGATGAACATGACACGAGATTCCTGAAAACAATCAGGACACACGACAGAGCTGTGCCACCCACACCTGCATGCTGTGTTCACATGTGTGTGAGAGAGGTCCACATCACTTCCTGTCCTGCCGGTGTCCCAGTACATGTACAAGAGTCTGTGCTGCCAGTTTGGGTTGCACTTCGAGTCTGCAAGAGCATGAAAGCAAGACGGGCGACATGAAATGGCCTCAAAAAATGAATGTCTTCAGAAGACACCCTCAGTGAAGCAGATGTCCAGCTGCGTATGCGTGTGTGTGTGTGTTTGTGAGCGTGCATGCACCAAAGAGACCTTTTCTGTCACCTCCTCTACCCTCTCCCTCCTCCCTGAATATCAATGAGTAACCTGAGACACAAACACATGGTAGTTTAGGAATTGCAGAGCCTCAGTGACATCATCACCAGTCCTCTGTGTTGATCACTTTCAACGTATGTCTGGATAAGACCAAGTGTAGCCCTAAAGCAGACGCATGAATGTTGTGATTCTGTCAACAGCCATGCAAAAGCACTGGACTAAAACTGAAATCTATGCACCTCTTCAAAACACCTTAGCCTTGAATTGATTTTCACTGAGGGTTTAGCATCTAACAGAGAGACTAATAGACTTTACAAAGCTGTTTTCAACAACACAGAACAGATTACTTAATATTTGAAATTCAGAGTCAAACAGAGCACAGTTCAAACATCACCTCCCACGCTTATGCAAGCGTTTAAACAGGTTTTCTAATGATTTACCGATTGAAAGTAAATGTTGCTACAAAAATATGTCACATGCCAGCCTCCTCTCCAGAGCCTGTTTTCTCATGGCATCCATCTACTGAAGTGTGTACATACAGTAGCAGCTTGAATCCTCATGCGCTAGTAGGACCAGAAAGATCACCTGAGAACTCCTTCACACACACACACGAGAATACACAACGGTGAAAACAGGAAGCTTCTGTCCACAGTGCCCACAGCAATGGCACAGTCTGTATTTGTCAAGTGTGATCCATCTCGAGAAAGACAACATTTTAGGGAGAGTTGCATCCTCTCCCTTGAAATCGGGGTTGAGGACGGGAGCGACAGAGGCACAGAGAGAAAGGGGATGTGGGGATTTTGGGGGTTTTGAGGAGGATGGGTGAGCAGAAGGTGAAGGCTCCTCTTTTGAGATGCAGTCCATCACTGAATACATCCAGCAACCCTCTCTGTCTTCCCTTTTTCTCCCCCACATTACCACCTGGCTGCACTGCATTCTGCTCACAGCCTCTCCACCTCCTTCTTCTCTCCCTCCACCACGGCTGATGCCTACCAACGGCATACACTAGCCAGCTCTTTATCAATGACGTTAAGCTTCCTCCCCCCACCCCCCCAACCCTCTTTACCCCACTCTCCTCACCCTGGACAGAGGAAACGGGGCTCTGGAGGGATAAATCATTGTTAGAAGATGGGGAAAAAAAATCAGTCATCCCCCTTACCTTGCCGTCTAGTGAAGAGGAGAGCCTCTCTCCTCCAGGAAGGATTGGAAGCCAGAGTGTGCACACACACACACTCACATACACTATTATACGCCGCTCACTCACATTCACACACACACATGCACTCACACACGGACATACACGCTCTCTCTCTCTCTCTCTCTCTCGTACACACAACGACGAGGAGGGCTGGCTCTCAAGCAAGCGCACACTGCAGGCTGCCGCTTGCCTGGGAAAGCCTGATGCGTTCCTCCCTCCAGGCAGAAGCACACACTGCCATCTCAAAGGCTCTTTGTTGGGGCTGATTCATCTCGGGCTCCGTGGCTGAGTGCTGGTCCGCGTGGCGGTGCCTGCTCCTGGGGACACAGGGTGACCGTACAAAGGAGGGACAAAGCCATGAAGAGGAAAGGCAGCATCCAGGAGGAGAGAATATCACGGCCCCTTACAGCTCCTTCCACCACCCCCCCTCTCCTTCTCTGGCTCGCTGTCTCTCTCTCTCTCACACACACTCCCTCCCACCTCCCTTTCCCTCTCTCTCTCTCTCTCTCTCTCTCTCTTTATCACTTCCCTCCTTCTCCGCCTCCTCCCACTCCCTCATTGGGTCGCAAAAGAATTGATAGCAGTGTGTGCATGTGTTGGTTTTTTTTTTTTTAAGCTGGTTTCCAGTGACTGTAAGAAGAGGAGAGGCTCCGCTACACCTCATCACCTGGGATACCTTTCATCCACCTCCCTGCCCTCCATCTCTCCCTCTGTCTCCTTTACACGTAATGTGGGTGACATGAGAACACGAGGGTGCAGCGGCCGCCCTGTGTGCTGCTGTTCAGTCAAATGCATTATCCATGGAATGACAGGGTCAGGGATGGCAGATGGCGGGAGGGGTTGTTGTATCTGTGTGTGTAAAGACAGGAAGGGGGGGGGGGGGGCACATTGTGGAGCTATTTCAGTCAAGGGTGCAATCCTCATCCTCGCAATCTCTTTTGAGTCTTTTGTGACCAAAAAAAAAAAAAAATCTTTGTGCATGAAGGCACAAGAAACTGAAGTTACAGCACTGCCCCAGTCTAGCATCGTCATTATTTGACTGAAACGTTCCCCTCTTTTTTCACCACAATCATTTCCTGAATAATTCATACAGCAGCTAAGACCAGACACAAAGCAGGAAAATGTATTAGGGTCAAGTCGCACAGAAATTGCTGGCAGAGTGAGCCAGATTTGGGGCATACATGTAATACATGGCGGTTTGATATGAGAGATGCATGCAAAGGCACTGTAACAGGCTTAATGATGTTCCTCCTTACACATCAAATAAACTCAAGTGAAAAAGGCTCCACTGAAGCAATCTGCATAACAATGACTGATTTCCCTGGTGGGGGTATAGCAGACACGACCCCTCCCTCTCTTTCACTCTTACTTGTAAGCCTTATTGTCACAGATATTTATTGGCTTGGCTATGTTTTACTGCCTCGCATGACTTATTTTTCCAATTTTCTCTCCGTTCAGAGCTGCGGACAGAAGTAAAATAATCTTGTAATGGGTGTCTTACATGCAAAAAGTGGTGTTTATCACAAAAAACAGTCCTGTTTTCTCAGCGGAGGCATTTATACACCCACACTCGTCTCTGCTTGACCATTATGAAAGGAAAGTGCAAGGGTCAAAGGTCAGTTAATGAAACACTTCGATCTACTGAACCTGACCATGCATCATATGTGTTGCATTTGTCCCTCTTGTTCTTAATACTGTTGTACTATTTGCGACCAATTTCATTTTTGGCTTGAAGACAAAAGAAAGTTTGACTTTTGTACTTTTCCGTTTGTTAACTAGACAGCATTTCATTTAAGTGGGCATAATAATAATGGAAGCTAAATGATTACAAGAGAAAGCTGAATAAATTAAAGTTACAATTTATTTAGATTTTTTGTAAATTTTTAATTTTGTTCTCATTTTTATATTTATTTTATTTGTTTTCCACAACACATTAGATGTACATTGACTCTGTAAGTACAGGATTTTGCTATTTCTTTTAGCACATCATTATGGAGAGACATTATAATGGTGACCAAGCTTTCTGTTCACCAGGGGTTAAAGGGTTTATTCAAATGCATTTGTCAGGTTTACTGTCAGACTTAATGATCTTCTTAAAGCATCTCCTGAAACCCCCACAATTTGGATAAATAGTTTGTAATGCAAAAAAAAAGGCCCTCCAATTACAAAAGGAGTCTTAACCTACAGTGTCATTAAAATGAAAGCCCAGCAGCCACATTAGTGATACTGCCTTGATTGTTTGCATTTCAATTGCTGCTATTGTTTAGGATGAATCTGTAAGGATTACACCAGGGGTTATCAGGGTTCAGCCTATACGGCTAAAGCAAATGTAATGTCTTGTCAAAATCCATTGACAGTTCCAGATGACCTATTAATCCATTTTAATTCTGTAAGAGCAAGGCAACAACAGTAGAAATGAATGCAAAGCTCGTGTCACCGTACTGCTCGCTGACCAAAAGTGGTCAATACAGAAGACCATATCTGGCCAGAAAAGAAAGCAATAGATGACAAGTTAGTCAAAACAAACACAACAATGCTGCAAGTTACAGTTGTGAGATAACATGTCACAACTTTGTAAGTAAAAACTGACAAACTAAGTTAAAGCTATTAGATAAAAAGTAGAATCATGACTTACTTTTTATGATACAGCTGGTTAAATGTTATGATATAATAGGTCATTTTGGAACAGTAAGACAAAATCATGAAAAAGTAGGTCACAATTTTTACGTAGCCTGCTATTACTGAAGTTATTTTCATCATGACTAATTTTTGATCTTTCATTTCATTCTTTCTTTTCTTGCTAGAAATGAGCTTCCATACTTCCCCTCACCGAGAAACTGGTCTGATGACGAGCTGCTGCGTTTCCCTCTCCACGTCCTGCCAGCTGAGTGCAAAATATCTACTGACTTGTAAGTGAGGTGCTGCAGAGACACGAGCAGAAAACTCTCTGTGAACTGGTGCATGTAAATACAAACTGTATAAATAGGTTAAGAGCACCGACTGTAAAACATGGCTCATGCAGAGCCTGAGTGTTCTTGTCCATCAGAGTAATAGCGCTGGACAAAAGCTCTTCTCTGAGGGCCTGTCCAAAGCGCATTAAGGAAAGGTAGCTCACTTGTACCATCTGTCCACTGCAGTAAGAGAAAGCTATGGATTTTCTGTCTGAGGCGCGATCGGAGCCACTGGCTGCTTGCTTCCGTGCGATGAGCTTTTAATAAGTCCTGCCAAACAGCGAGCCATAGCGGATGCATTATGGTGTGGTTATGCTGTGTTATTATGATGGGAGTGCATCATGTTGCCTATCATTTATCACTGAATTTCAGCTGCTCTCGGTGCTAAGCCAAATTTTAAAGTAGACAGTTTGGGAACTCACCAGTTGAGAGGATCTTGGCTGGCAGTGTCATATTTCCAATATGAGATTAAAGTCTGTTCCTCCAGTGTGCTGCGCTCACGGAAAAGCTGCAACACTCTGTATCATAGCGCATCGGGAGAGTGACCTCTTGGGGATAACCGCGGCTTGTGCTGCTCCCCACCGCAAAGGGTGGATTTCACTTGCTAATGAGCCAACCAACTATCCTCTAGTCATTCATCAAAGTCTGCCCTGCGAACTGCCTGTGTGAAGTACATCCCATCATCACAGCAGATTAGCTTTAGTCCCACCACTTTACTCAGCGGCTTCTGGGTAACCTTTCCTGGACAATGATTAACATCTGGGCCAGCTGAAAGCATGATTTGCTCATAAAATTCTTATGCCTGGGAAGTGTGCACACAAAAATAAATTAAGTCACTTCATCAGAATAATGATGCAGATACTGTTTTTACTCTTAAGGGTTGTAGCTCTCCATTAGTAATCCGAGTACCCTCACCAGGAATGCTTTCCCTCGCATGCCCCCTGCTGACAGAGCATTACTACACCCCCCCTCCATCACAAAACAACAGAAAACAATTCCACTCATCATCACTCAGACATTCTAACAAGTTTATTGAACACCAGTCATACATGGACTTGAAGGAAGAATTCACTCAGATTGAGAAATAAAACCCAGTCGAATCACCTCACAGGCCTTCTTTCCAATATGTTGTCCTGAAACATCTGCTCAAAAAACTGTGAACGAGACAAATCAACTTAAAAAGGCAGCACACGTAAAAAAGATGCTGTTCTTAAGAACAGCGGAATTGAGAAAAATGGATAAATGGACAAAGAGTGAAATTGGGAGTGAGTGTGATTAGTATTTCTGCTGAGGAGACAACGTGTTCAGTATTTACACAGCAGACATGTAACATAGACACAATCCTGTGCTGATGTCTAAACCTATGCTGATTATTCTTTGTTGAAATTATGTGGATGTGCACTCTTTGCTATTGTCAGTTCAATATTTTGTACTGGATTACACTGTACAGGTGTTCCTATTATTTGGTCCACCTGTCGTATTTTAATGAATGAAACACAACTAAAAAATACTTCAGTTCATAGGGTTTCTAAAAAGCTTTACCCCTTCGTCTTTTCACCTTTCTGAGTAACTCCATCTCTATGAACAAAATATTTACAGCAGGAAAACAAACAACATGTAACAGTAATGACATGATACTTGCAGAAAAATCCTGTCTAAAGCGAAGACTCCACATAAAAGAACTCTGGAAGTCTTCTTAGAGTCATCAGTTTGAAGCACTGGCACTAGCTGGATCCTTCTGGCCTCTGACTTCCTGTGACTCCTGCGCCATCTTTTTGAAGCAGCGTTCCGCTCGCAGTTCCTCAAAGCAGAACTCAGTGGCGCCGCTGAGCAGCAGCTCCTTACAGTACATGCTCTGCTCCTGACGTTTTCCTGACTCTGCTTCCTTCTGTTGCTGATGGTGCTCCTGTAGTCTCTTCAGAGGGGTCTCCTCTCTGCAGGGCTTACGTGATGATAAAACTGTGTTCACTGCCGGGTTGATCTTGCATGGAGTCCTGAGGGGGTAGAAAGAAGATGCCAAAGCAAACCAAAAATTTTTTACTAATATAGCTGAGAAGGTTAAACTTAGGTTAGATCTAACGTTGAAATAAGTCATGAATGGGGCTTGAATTTGTTTTTAATGCTGTAAAATGTGATTTTTATTCAGCTTACAGTGAAATAAAACAGGGAATAGCTGCATTACAATTGAGAGGTTACAACAGGAAGGGCTTTACTTAAGAACTCAATTTCAGGATTATGTTGCTCCTTACACAAGCCTGAATGTGTGATGCAAATTAAATGTTCAGCAATGCATCAAATCTGAAGATGAAACTTCTAGATTCTAGCTGTCACTTACATTGTTGGAGGCTGGTCTGACTCTTCAACAAATGGTTGGAAGGTGGGTTTGGGGGGCGGTGGGGCCATAACAGTATGTCCAAATTTGGTCTTCTGGGGCATCTATGGTACAAACAAAATACAACTGACATCACTGGGTTACATTTGAAAGATCAGATCAACTACCACAGCACCTACTCGTCACACACCTTGACATCACACCATCTTTCAGGCTTCATCTCATTTTCCTTTGCTCTGGCGGTGGGAGGGGCCACCCATGACTCTAACTTAGGCTCCGAAAGGTCAGCACTCTGAATCTTGTTCTCATCAAAGATCACCATCCGACTGTTTGAAACATTGCCGAGGACTGGGGCACCACGTGACTGCAGGCCTCCAGAAATATCTGTTCAAAACACCCAACATTGAAGTTAAACACCCTTTTTTAATGATGATGCTGATATTTAATGGTGCTGGAGCACTGGATATATCATCTTAAAATTTCAACAGATTGATTTTGTTTATTCATGTGCTTACTTCTGATTGCAGTCCCAGACCTGTTGATGGGGGCAATGGCCTTTTTCTTCCCTCTAGGTTTGAGGTCAGCTAGTGAAACCCTCTCAGGTTGTTTGGGCTCATCATCACTATTGTCCTGGTCCACGTTCATCAACACCTGTCGGGATACACGTGCCTGCAAAGCCCTACAAATAACAATACAGAAAACTGTGACAATGCCACAATTTTACATTCTAAAACTATATCTCAAAATTTATCAGTTGAATCCATACTTGTGAAACTGCAGGAGCTTATCATGCGGCTCGGCACATTTCTTGAATCCTTCCTGGTAGACCAGGTCTGCTTTGCGACAGTTGCCCTGGTTCTCATATTCCTCTGACCAAGCGATGTAGAAGGATGCTTGTGTCACTCCTATTTCCTGTGCTTGCATGTACCTGTAAATGTCCAAGGGCTCGGGGCAGTTGTCTGCCTAATAACACACAATACACATGTAGGGCAAGTGTTATTACTGCTGCGGTCATTAGTTTCTAACAGTAGCTAAAAAAAAAAGCCAGAGGTTAAAACATTGCACATACAAATTTGATCCAGAGTTCAACATAGCGTGGGTCGCTGTGATATTTCTTTTCCTCTGTGAATCTGGTTGCGACTCGTTCCAGCAGTGTGGCAAGATTGCTCTCCTTTCCTCCCTGAGGGAAGGTTTGCTCTGTCCACTTAATGTACCTGTAACAGGCAGAACCATGTGGGGGTTACAAATGAGACCTCTCAGGTTTAAGAGCAGCACACGTGAATACACTTTATTGTTTACATGTTTGACTTACCGATCCCAAACATCAAGTGGGTCATCTCCCTCGTACATCCGCAGCTCAGACTCAAAGGCCCTGAAGAAACAAAAAGCCGCAAAACCTCCATCATCATGTGAAAAGTGCTGTAAAGAAGTGTTCAGCAGAAATCGGTGTAACTCGTGCAATGTTTTTAAGATCATCCATACTGTCTCTGCTGGTTGATGGCAGAGGTGAGTCCATCCTGTTGTTGACTGAGTGCCTGATGTAAGGCTGATATGGCTCTGCCTCGCCTCAGCGGCTGGATGTTTTCTTTGCTTAGCTCCCATTCCACATCTCCTCCTTCGGCCATTGTGAAAATTAAATCTAGATAGGTACAGACCAACAAACGCACACATATCAGTTCACTGAATATAATTTAGGTGAAAGACTTATTTCCCCTGACTCCCAATTTTGATAGATTATTTATTTAACCCACTATTAAGGAAACATGCCAAACATTATGTGGTTTCAGAGCTACAGACTTTCTTTGTTTTACACAATTTTAAATTAGCTTTCCTTGGATTTTGGGCTTTTGGTCAGACAAAACATGATGCCTTAAGTTGTCACCTTGGGCTTTTTTTAAACTGACATTATATGGTATGAATTAATCATTAATAATAAAAAAGTAAGATTAATTGATAACAACGTGATTGCCAGCTCCAGCCCTAAATTGTTTTAGATTTGATCCCTTTGACCTTGTTGTAACCTTTCAATATATTCAAAGACTTCTGAAGTAGCATAATTATTCAACCAGACCAACCAGTTTTCGGCTGGCCTAAATAGTTTTTCTTATGTTTTACCAACTTATCTTGCTGCGTGATTCTGTCCTTTGACCTTTAGATTCTAACGCATTGTTTAAATAGCGATGTAAATCACCACGTAACTAATACCCCTTCATGTCTGAAATATATAATCTATAGTTTATCGGAATAGTTATCATCACCTAAATCGTTGCTCGAGTGTTCACACTGAAAAAGACAACAAGCCATGGGAATCATTTCATACCAGGGAAATAGAAGTGACTGTATATTAGCGTACGGATATATAATAACGTTAGATAATAACGACAATGATCCTACATCATCGTATATGAATATATTTTGACATCTAATGACTAAATACCCAGTAGCAACACAACAAATTACTATTTACTGTAGTCGTCATCCTACACATACTGAAGGACATGTGTTTCCAGTGTCCTGGCTGCGTTAATAACGAGGTTTTCTTCTCTCTAACGTTAATGGGTGGATGACGTCGGGAGCTAACACACTAGCTAGCTAACATTAGCTTTAGCTCGATAGTTTTTGACGTTGTTCGTAATATTATCGGAATTTACCAGTCAGATATGAAAGTAAAACTAACGATCTAAAAAATAACGTTTTTCTCCTACCGCTTCCGAACTTCCTTTGTCTCTTTTTTAAAGAAGATTAACGTTACAGCTACAACGTTGCAGCAACACCGCAGCGGTCGGTTCAATGTTTTGAACGAGAGCCGCGAGAGAATTTGCAGAAAGCTGATTGGAGGAATCAGAAACAGGAAAACGCAAATTGACGTCACGCCTTATCTTCCGGGATGGTTCCTGTTTTGATTATTGCAACGTTGAAAGGTTGAAATAGGTAGCTCGCTGCCAAATAGTTGTGATTAATGGGCCTTTTCTTTTTCATTTTAACCCGCTAGCGCAATATCAGTTAATTCTAACTGCCTGTCTCATGACTGTCTGCACGTGTCGACATGGACAACCGTTGTTATTGTTGTGCATCAAAGTTCAATCTCTTCAAGAAAGAGGTAAGACCTGGCTGGCTAATATCAACCACACAGCTATACACATTAAACATTTTAAGGCAAGTAAACTGTAATTTACAATGAAATATCCTCACAGCTGGGTTGTAAGAACTGCGGCCGCTCCTTTTGCTCCAGCTGTTTGACTTTCAGTGCTGTGGTGCCTCGCTGTGGCAACACCCAGCAGAAGGTCTGCAAGCAGTGCCATGGTAATCTGACGAGGTAAAGGTCAAACCATGCAAAACAATATGACTGTGATTACTAATTAGTATCAATAAACATTCTTCCTAATCACCATGTCTTCATTTTTAGAGGGGAATCTCCAAACAGTGCTGGAAAATGGTCTCCTCCTGAAAATTACAAGAAGTCAGTATATGGCAAACTTGAAAAAAATGACACATTGTCAACCCCATTTCATGATATTTAAAGTTCATATTTGTTCCATAGACGGGTCGCTGCGTTTGAGGCCAAACAGCAGGGACAGCAGACCCAACCTCTTGCATTTGGAGGTAACAGAAACATCAAATCAGGCCATCTACCAACCAGAGGCCTGAGTAAAGAAGATCAGGCTATTGCTGAAAGACTTCAAAAGCTGAAGGAGGACACCACACCAAGTAATGAAATGAGATGTTTAGCAGCTACTACTCTGATTTAATGTGACAAATACACTAAAAACAAATTTTCTCTTGACAAAAGCCATCGTAAGCTTGTTACCTCTTCTTCAGAGTCTGTCCCGTCTGAAAAAGAGCTGGAGTCTCGCCTTGCTGCGCTGAAAGCTCCCAGCCAGCCAGTGCCTTCTGCAAGAGAGATGGAGGACCGTCTGGCAGCTCTACAGGGTCAACCTCCACCATCTCAAGCCCCTCCACCTGTGAGCTAAAGCTCTTCCTACTTGTTTTGTGGCTCGTACATTATGGCTCATTGACAGCTTTAAGAATTTAAGGCTAATTTAGAAGGACGTGAATGCTAAATAGTTTACTGTAATTGTTTACCAGTATATGTTCTTGTGTGCTCATCTGTGCAGGTGCACCAGGCTCCAGATAACAGGACTCAGACTGAGCAAGCTAATGATCTGATTACTCAGATGACAGAAGAAGTTGCCATAGACAACCAGCAATCAAATCCTGAATGCAGTAAGATGTTACTTCTCCCATTGATTTCTCCCACATACAGTTAATAATTAACAATGCAGTCATATCGTAGTTTTATGCAATCATATGCAATGATTTTTCTGACCAAAATATGGCTTTGATTAGCTAGCTAGTGGGGATTTCCTAAACATTCTGCAACGTACTCTATTAATCCTTCTGCAGGTGTAGATGGCCGTATGAATGATCTCAACAAGGGGGAGGGGGGAACATTGGATGAGAATTTGGACGAGAACCAGGAGGCGGTCAAGCAGCTGGAAACTGAAAAGGCCCGTCTGCTGGAGGAGGCCATGGAGGAGCTGAGGAAGGAGCACCATTCCCAGGATCAGGTCCTCCACATGGCCAAGAGGCTGGCACAGCTGAAGGGGCAAGACCCAGACAAAGGTATATCACAGACAGAGATCTTGGTGTACCACTTTCTTAACCTTATTTGTTATCCTCACTTTAACATTGGAAAGTCAGAAAACATGGTAAGAGCTTGAGCTGTAAACGGTGTAACCATGACAGAAGTGTGAATGTCTTAGTTGTTGTATTTGTCACGTCACTTCTAGTTACTATGGAGGACTTTCAGCATCCCGACAGTGACGAGGAGACTGAGGAAGAAGCTGTGATGAGAGTGTTAAAACAGGTCTGAGGCTTAATGCAAAGTAAAGTTCATAGTTCATAGTGTAATGTAGATATATAGTTCGTCTTACATAACTAAACACTGAGTGCTTATCACACCCTTAAAGATGATTGTGAACTAAGCTGGAGCAGTTCAGGGGGCCACAAGGGGCTGCTATTTTGCCATTTTAATCATTTGTAATGTGAATTGGAGGACATGTTGTGAAATTCATGTATTTTTGACTGTTGTTGCAGCTCTCTGAAGAGGCTGCATTGGATGAAGCCAGTGGCTACAACATACCTTTAGAACAGAGTGGACCAAAGAACACAGAAAAGAAAAAGGCCTCGAAGAAACCAGTATGAAACAACAGCCAAAATACAAAGTCATACATTTTCAAGCTATTAGAGAGAACAACACGTAATCCCTCGTTGGTCTGATGTGTTTTAAACACCCAGGTCTCAGCACCTAAGAGCAGGATTTCACCAGCTGCTGTTGCACGGCAGCCATCAGACAGCGATGATGAAGAGCTTCCGTGGTGCTGCATCTGTAACCAAGACGCAACCCTTCGCTGTCACACCTGTGATGGAGACCTATACTGCAACCGCTGCTTCAGGTAGCGTAAGAAACATTCATTATAAGAGCCACAACAATAATCTCGTAATAGAGCTTTGCATGGAAATCTTTGTTCTGATGCCCAAGAGCAAAGGCTGTGATTTGGAATGTATACCATGGCCCAGATAAATCGTAGGCAGGCTGCTGCCATACTGTTAAGCAGCATGAATATAAAGTATTTAGTGTGATGAATTATCAATCCACTCCCCATTATCTCCCCAGGGAAGGCCATGATAAATATGACAGGATGGAGCATCGCACCACTAACTACACTGCACCAAAGAAGAAGAGGAAGACATGATAGTGAGACTGTGCTGTAGTTGTTTGCCTTATCAGGCTCTGGTCAGTCATCACTGTTAGACTTGTGCTTTAGACTAAAGTGACCTAATATTGTCAATAAAACAGCATCTCAGAAGATTTAAACACTACCTATTATCTAAAGCAAGCCGGAACTCTAATTTTAACCCAAACTTATTTTATCCGAAGTGGTTCTAAACGTGTTCGTCTACACAGACCACAGGAAGAGCAGCATCTGCTTTCTGTAACTGCTTAAAGATGAGCTCAGCAAATCAAAAACAATGGGTAACATATGGCAAAGCAGACTAGAGATAGACGTAAATGTTAATGTAAATTAAATAAAATGTGTATAATAAGAAAAACATAGCACCTATTGTTTCTGTCATGTATAAGAATAGAAGTAAGTACATCTTCCTGAGGCTACTAGACAGTGTTGGTATTCTAGAAAAACTTTACAGCTTCTGCACACAGAAAAGTTTTAAACTGTCCAACAGGATAAGAAACTCGAAGCCTTTTTCTTATGTCACTTGTCCTACTTCCCAATTGCAACAAAGGCTCAAATTAGATGCACTTTGCACTTGTCGCCATTTGATTCTTTTTTTTTTTTTTTTTCTCAATTTGACAATACATTCAGAAAGCAGACACATCACGAGCTCATCTGGAATGATGTACAGTCCCAGACTACTGTCAGCTCTGGACTGAAGGAGTACAGAGGAGTCAGTATAAAAGGATTACTGAGGGCTTTGTTTTCTCTTGGCAGGCACTGCAGTCACTCTTGTAATCTATGTTTGGCTGCAAGTCTGACACGAGTATTGCCTTTCTTGTCCTTGTGTGTAATTTCATTATAAAGGATGCAAAAGTGTTTGGCGCTTTGTCACATCTTTAACGAACGTAGCATTTCTTTTTAGTTATATTTTTAACGCTGAAGCTATTTTTTTTTTTTTTTTTCTTGAATCACGCGGCTGGCAGGCCGTGTCAGAAGTGTAGCGTTACGGTATAGATGGCCTCTGTGTCAGAGCAGTAAGAGTGGAAGTGGGGGGCGAACCAAGCAAATTACTATAATGGAGCCCTCAGCCCAAAGACCTGTATATGACAGAGAGAGGGCCAGAGTGCAGTTTCATCAGTGTGCATTACTGTCAAGCAAACTGAGGAGAAACCATAATTACACTCTCCTCTGGGGGCCTGTTCCATTAAGGTTTGTGTGGAGGCCTTACTGTGTTTTGCCTTTTCTGGCCATGTCAGACACACACCACAGACAGGAAATGGACTAGGATAATGGATGCATACTTAATGGACCTTCCTGCCACTGTGTTTACTCCTAGACTTGACGTGTCAACGTCTCCTTTGTTTCCATCACTGTGTTGAAAAATTTACAGCAGAAAACAGAAGCTTGTGTTCTGGGAACAATGTGCTGACAGCCGTGCTTGAGCAAAGTCTTGGACTTTGGGACATAATCATTCTTTAAAAGCTAATAAGTGTTTTATAGCACTAATAAAGAACAAGCGTGGTAACATGATAGTATAACTGGTACTGTAAATTGATGTGTGTAATAGACATGTCAATATTTATTTGTATATGTGGAAGGAATAATCCCTGACGATACTGTACTGTTGGTCACACTGTTGAAAATCAGCTGTAACTCCTTTTTATAATCCATCAACAACCTTGTCTTGAAAATGTTCAATTTTATTTTGACATACAACACTGTTATCAGAACAAAAACGTTTTATGTACATAAATAGGCAACCGAAAATGTACAGTCTTGCACAGGAAAAAAAAAAAACAGTCCGTCTGAGTAATAGTCAATACAGATTTTATCACATGTGCATTATTGGTATGTTTATGGGAGACAAAATGTTATAGCAGTCCATAAATTAAAGTGAAATGATAATAATAATAATAAAAATTCCATTCAAAACCTCGACTACCCTGGTTTTAGACTGGTGCTGACCCTGGGAGGGGGCGGAGGGCAGGAGGAGAGTCCCACAGACGTGTGAACCGCACATACAGGCATCCGAAGAGTTAATGCATGGGAAGATAAGAGGCTCCACATTGTCTCAATTCTTTATTTGACCTATGATTATTTCTTCAAGGGACCTGACATTTTGCGTAGACCTTTTATCCTGTAGAGCAGCCCGTTGATAAAATCCTACAGGGAAGATGGAGAAAATTGATTTTTTTATTTCTGCATTTTACAGACTAGACAAGACAACAGTACCAGTAAACAAGTCATCTTTTTTTCCCCTCTGTTAAATATTGAGATCTTTATAGGCTCGTGTGTAGTTTCATATATCTTTTTTTGTCTCACCTCTTTTGGCTTTCCGCATTCCTGCAACAACTCCTAACAAAGAACACAAACACAGGAAGGCTCACTAACAACTCTGGACATTGCTTTTTCACTGCAAACATTGCAACACTGGATTCCAGCAAGGGCCCAAAGCTTGTTAAGAGATTACCCCACATTGCATATAGTTAGCTATGTACCCAGGTGTCAACTAGGAACAAGGCGTTAAAAGGTTAAAATTCTGGACTCCTGGGATTCAGGTTGACCTTTGCTTGAAGAACTTGGGTACCAGTTCCATGAAGCAAAAAATAACTAGAGACGCAATGTGAATAATGGCTAAAAACGCAAGAAGAAAAGATTGTGAAATTGTTGATACGTTAACTTGCGCAATCCCACCTGCAGCCGGGTTCTCTGCCCCTCGTCTGTCAGCTCCAGGAGCTCATCTATGTCAATCTCTAACTCTGGAATCTCTTCCTCCTGTAAAAGCAGCGAGAAACAAAAGTTAAGGTCTAAGGTTGATATTCCTCTGCCGCTATATTGCCCACACGTGTGTATTTCTGCATGCTACAAAAGCTCTTATATAATGCGAGTTTCTTGCTATCCTTTCACTCCACGAACTGAGCAGAGTCATTCAGAAGGAAAAGAACGCCCAAGATGTGATCTAGGATATGATGCAACATGGCATTTCATCGCAGTGTGGTAATGAAATCCTTGCACCATATCATATAAACTGTTTGACTGTCAAGTGTTGACACTGTGCTTTTATCGATAGCCAATCATCTGAGTTAATAGTGTTGACTGTTTTGTTGAATAAACACTTTGTCTCCCTTTATAATTTCTCATAGCAATGATGTGATTGATGATGTGCTGTACACATAAGCAAAGCTGAAGAGCACTGAGGCATGAAGGCAAAAAGGCTCCAGGAGGCCACACTTGCCACATGCCATCATCAGATTTCATGGATGGTTTACCCAGCTAGCATTTAGCTCAGCCATTACTGAGAGATTACTTCCAGTAGGAATGTTCTCTAAAGAATATATTCATCTCAGCTCCAGTTGTCTCACATTGTGTTCACACCTGAGTTATAATACAAACCCAAGGGCAGCATTGGACTTTAAATTATGAACTTGAGGTCCATATAAACCCCTTATTTCTAAAATGTTAGCCTTAATGAAACAAAGGCTGGCAGTCTCAAGTTATAAAAAGCCAATAAAGCAAAGTAATCAGTTCATATCACAAGCCCTTATCCGCACCTTCGGGGATGAAGAGTGCTCATGGAGGGATCCTGAACACGAAGATATCTTGAGTCAGCAGGCGGACACTCACGTCTGACAAGTGGGGCCTCTTTTTAAGGGGGATATTTTCTGGTTGGGGAGTTTTCATGGCTGTTGAGGATGGGACTCGCACAGCTTTCTGGGTGAGGAGAGAGCTAATCAATGTGGAAGTGCTGAGTGGCGGAATAGATGGGCCCACCTTCAGAGTCCCCTGTGCCCCCTCTAATTGATACATGCTGCCAGTATGGACGCCCATGTATTCTGCTGATGTCTGCAGGACACAGGGCCGTGTCCGTGATGTACGCTCCTGCGCTGTGTGGGCTTTGCTGTACCAGCTCGGCTGTGGGTGGTTGTGTTGTGCTTTGTGGTTTGCGTTTTGTGCTACATCTTGTTAGACCAAATGCTTCAAATGGTTTAGTGTTAATGAAGTAGTCCAGATTTCTTTTAACTACTGCCCTGTTTAACAGTCACTGCATATGCACTGTTGTAAATCAACCTGGTATATAATTAGTGGAAATACAGTGGAAAACAAATAATTAACCTATTACATTTGTGTACAAAGACACAAATGTTTCCATTGTTTCATGACGCTCAGCACAGCTTTCAAACTAAGAGGGAAAAAACGCACCATTTTCACACTAAGGTTTGATTGCCATGTGAAAATAACCTGATTGCCTCAAGGAAGTAGTTGTTTTAACCCAAACCATAACCTTGTCCTGAACCTTTTGGTGCTTAAACCTAACGTAAAATTTGAAAGTCAAGACCAACGTTAGATATTTATTATTGCTAACTTGATTGTTGTGGAGCTGGCATCTAACTTCACATTTTGGAGATAAACATATTTGCTGTAATAGACTGCTGTATGTAATCATGTGTGGTGGATCGTACTTATTTGCACTGAGCAAGGATCGATAATATATTACTATTAATTGCAGAGAACTGAATGGCTATCTGGAGAAGCGTATTCAGTAAGTGAAGGATGAATGTGAGAGTGACACTTTAGTGATGGCATGAACAGGGATATGCTTTATGGCTTTAATCCCCTCTGTCTGCCCGTGAATGCAGCACAATGACGAGCACTGCTGAATATTGCTGAGGGAAACGTGTGCATTTATCATGAAGAAGTGCTGTGACCCTAATAACTTTTCAGCATTTCATACACGTAGTGCAAATTTT
This sequence comes from Chaetodon auriga, assembly GCF_051107435.1. Classification (NCBI taxonomy): domain Eukaryota; kingdom Metazoa; phylum Chordata; class Actinopteri; order Chaetodontiformes; family Chaetodontidae; genus Chaetodon; species Chaetodon auriga. The sequence goes on along the minus strand of NC_135087.1, from coordinate 15,458,096 downwards.
CAGCTTGTTGAGATTTACCTTCATTGTCAGAGGAAAATAGCATTTTAATGAGGCCTCCGGGCAGAAGTGTCTCAGCTGCACTTTTTGAAGTTGAAAGCAATAGACTGAAGCGAAAATGAATGTTGGCACTTGTACTGGAATTCATGAATATTAGGCTGGTTTTCAGAGGTTTGTAGTTTTAGACAGGCAATACAGATGCGGTCTAAATAGCAGTTGGATTTTGTCAAGAAAGGGTGACCTTCGTTATAATTATAATTCAGAATCAGCAAAGTTTCATCAGTATCATCATGTTTTTTATCCTTCGTTTTTCCATTTGATTCTTAAAAGCGCTTGTAGTTGTTTTGTTGCACTTCATTAGTGATCCAGTTTGATTTGATCTTTTCAGACAAACACCTTGTTTAGGATTGCACTATAGAAATGAAGTTTACTGAAATTGCCCTAAAGTTGACGAATCGATCAGTCTGCCCTTGACTATCCAGCACCAGGACACCATTTTTACTGCACAGTCCAGTACAAAATACAATATATTCAGCAAGTTGTTGTCATATTCACTCAGTGCTTTTAAGCTCCTCAGAAGAGGAACCATAGTGATTGTGGTGACCCATTGAACTTCACCAAAATCTCCACTCAGTACATAGCATATTTTAAATGATAACGGAGAGATTATCAGGTTTATTGAACACGCTCATGCTCCCAATGAAAGGATCTCTATCTGTTTGATCTTTATAGAACTTTTCCTGTAGTCCCACCTTTAGGTCAATGCATCAACATTTAAAACAAGAAGATAAAACGCCGTATTACCATGAACAAAAGCTCTAGATGTTCACTAGCTGTGGAAGATGGATGCTTTTTAATTAGGTGACTCACTGACCTGTTTTGTTGTGCCATGTTGGCTCGTTTACTTTGTTTGTTGTTCTGTTTAACTCGTCTTCAATATTGTTGGTGTAATGAGGCAGCTAGCAGCATGTTAGGCTTTTAGCCTGTTGACATTTAAAGCAGCATATTGGGAAATACACTCTCATATCTGTGCACTAAATATGAAGCTACACCCAGCAGTTTAGCTTAGCATAAAAAGTGAAACTGCAAATAAATGAAATAAAACATGTTAATTGGTGAACTTCAGATGTGCTCATAGATGGGTTTTGTTACATTTGACAGAGGTGGGCTCGCTGTTTCCCCCTGTTTCTGCTCTTTACGATAAGCTAAGCTAACCAGCTGCTGGGTGTAGTTCTGTATTAAACAGACAGATATGTGAGTTGCCAATTTTCTCATCTAACTCTAGACTACAGAGCTAATAGGCGTGTTTCCTAAAATGTGTCTTTTGCTACGCTGTATAAGGCTAGATTCAAGTAGTTCTCTGCATGTTCCTTACATGTATGAGTAATGACACTCACTATATCAAATGAGAGACTATTGCAACAAAACATCACCATCAAACACAGTGTGGTTCCATTCCGCATACTATGTGTTTGCTGTTATAATGTAAAGGAAACCATGGCTGGGAAAAACCAGCTGTTTTGAGAAGTTGCAAGTGTGTGGATAACATATCAGACCCTTCCCTTTTCCTGTCAGAGGCACGAGCTGCCCACAGGTCAAAATATTCATTAACTTCACAGAGAGTCATGCCAGTTACAGTTACATAAAGTTAACAGAGTGCAAGATCCAAAGACTGTTATCCAATTATACAAGACTGGGACATTTCCTAAATAAGAATTAGAACTTTTGGCAATGATGAGTCTGCAATACATCAACTCTTAAAGAAATTAACTTTGTGCCATTGAAAAAAATCAGAGTTACTACAAGCCTAAACATGGCTCAACTGCTTCAAGTCTATCTGAAAGCTGTGTTTCCACACCATTTTTATTTAGTTCATCGTATCTCAAAAGGTGTGAAGTTTGCAACGAATGCGTCCACTCCAGACCAAGGCAGCACTTGTATGAATTAGAGATGCGGATAAATAATTCAGGCGGTGACACAGGGGACTGATGGTAAATGCTTCCACGCGGAAGACTCGGAGAACCAACAGAGTAGCCTTCCCCCTGAGCCCATGCAATATTCATTACATTGGCCAGTACACATGGACAATTCACGACTAATTCCACACAAGTAGCTAATGCAACTGTCCAGTCCAGTCCAACTACTAAGTAAAGCCTCCATTTTCATACTGCAAGGTCAGGACTATTCTTAGGGAAATTATACAGAGAGAAACTTTCTAGTCTTATTGATATCTATCCTCATCTCATCAATCATACCAAGAGCTCATCATTCAACTTGCTGGGGAAACATGCACATGCACTGTCTGTGCTGCACATTTGCTGCACATTTATCTTCATGTTGGATTATGTTAGTACCAGAATATGTGAGTCTGAGTCCTGCGAGCGTGAAATAATTGTATGTTTCTGGGACAAGATCAAAAGAGTACACAGAGAAAGACTTCAGATCTGTTTTTGTTATCAACACGTCCTGGTTTCCACTAATGTGATTTATTCCACCCTCGGCTTTACAAGCCTATTATCATATATTACCACAGGGGAGAGGGCTTGGGATGTAAATGGAGTAAAGCTCATAAAATAAGTATTATGATGAGGAAAATAGTTGCACAATATTCCTGGCACTCAGCTGTAACTTGGGTTTGAACATGCTTAACCCCTCCTATCTGCTGGTGTAGAAGATGAGTAGAGATAACTGGAGAAACTAATTGTCTATCACTACATTTGCTGTAAAGAACTTCCATGTCAGCCAGCCGGTCAGATAGATGTGGATGCATGCTCACGTTGTGCAGTGCTAGTACATGCCATCTTGCAAAAGGCTGCCTGGCAGTGTTAGGGGATGCCAGACAGAGAGGTGGCTCCAGGCCATCTGCAGCCAAGGGTCTCCATGAGGTTCGGGAATTAAATGAGAAACAGTTTGTCTCGGCCTTATCCAGCATGAAACGGAGGCGGTGTTGTCATCTGATCTGCATCGTCATTAGGAAGCTCCTGCTCCTAAACAGACACCCCTAATTCCACTGTGCCACGCTGTCGCCTCATGTGGGCGATGAGACATCTGTTGCCATGGTTTCCCCTCGGAGAATGCCAAGCAAATCAATATGGAGCCTCTGACATAATTGGATTGTATCCCACAGTACAGGAGTGGAGTTATGAAGGTTGTGTTGCTGTGTGTGTGTGTGTGTGTGTGTGTGTGTGTGTGAGAGAGAGAGAGAGAAAGAGGCAGACAGAGAGAGCCGCCTGATGTCTCGCCATAATCCCCTGTACATATTAAACATTACCATCTCTGCAATGTGGCCATTAATTAGGCACACCCTGGAAATAATGAGCACACATTTGCACATTACAGCTCTTCTTGTTTATACAACTACACTGAAGTAATGTGTCTGCAAACAGAGACAGGACACGCACAGACACTAAAATGATGACACAGTGCCACCATAAAAGCAAGAAATAGATCTCAGGCCATAGCTTTTATTTTTTATTTGTTTCTCTGCAACTTCCTTATTACTTCCTCAGGTTTGTTTGCTTCTAATGTCACTGATGGTAGAATCTAAGCTATTCAACTTCACAAGGTGTAAAATCAACTGCTGAATGCCTCAATTGTAAATTTAGCCATATGTTAAAGGGGTCTAGGTGCTACGTTGACAGGGTTGCAACATGCCTGTGAATGCTCCCTAATGACTTACATCGGGCATCGGATCTATGAGAAATAATCTAATCACTATGGTAGAACACCACGATGCACACCGAACAGCTGATACTGCAGTCAGGTTGATGACACATGAGGGCTTGTGTGCCAAAAATTGCAGTCATGAGGCAAAAGCTACTTGTCTCCCACCCACTCCTCTTTTAGGTCGCTGTAATCTCTCACACATGATGGATAGTACACCGCAGGCACCGATGAGCAGTCCAGTTCCTGCCTTTCTCCTTCCCCTCACCTCCTCCTCAGTATGTGTGTGTGTGTCTGTGTGAGCCAGCCCTACCCTACCTCACAGTCAAACAGCAGGTGCAGCTGCCCGTCGATCCACTCCTCGATATCCAGCCTCCTCTGCAGGTCCTTGCGGTTGTATTTGACTGTCAGCTTGCCCAGCTTGCGGTGTGCCGGCTCCTCTGTTTTGTCCACTGCCTGGAACATCACCCTGGACTGGGTGCTGGGCTCTGACGCCATGGCTGCCACGGCCTCAGGAGAACCGTGGAAACACACTGAGCTCTCTCTCTCTCTCTCTCACACACACACACACACACACACAGACAGACCCACTGGCTCCCCCTGCTCTGTCTCTATCTCTGCCTTTCCTGTGGGCTGCCGTTCCCACGCGTATCTCCTGTTATCTTGTTGAGTGTTCCTGCTCTCCCTCTCTGTAATGCTGGCTCTGGTTCTCTGCCTGTCCTTGTCCTCCCTCTCTCTCCCTGTCTTGCTCTCCCTTCCTCCTCCTCTTGCAACACCCACTGGCTGCACTATCAGGAGGATGGTAATGAGATATGCCTCTGTGCGTGTATGCGAGTTTGTGCAAGCATTTGTGTGTGTGTGCAGCTTATAGGATGTGTGTGTTTGCTTTTTGCTCTCTCCCTTGATGTTACAGCAGGTGGGAGAGCATAGGTCAATTACAGCAATAAAAAGTGAGTATGAGTAAGATGGCAACCACAGCAATCAAGTTAGGGATATTACTCTGGCTGAAAATGTGCAAACGTGTCTCAGAAACAAATGTGTGCTTTTATTCTTTTATCTCCGTTCATATGATTTGCCATCAGAAACATCTGCATACCAAGCCGTATTTTCTTAATGCTCAAGCAGTAAGAGTATCCAAAGTATTTATCTGCTCACAAAATCAAAAGGGTTTGACATGCTAAGGGCTCTTGTGTTCACAAACACGTCCAACAATAGCTGGGTCCCCCTGACAGGTGAGCCAGGGTTCCTCTAGTGTGATAGCTGCCTTGTCCTTTATAACAAGCATTATCAGGTGTACGTTTAATAAGCCTTGAAGTCAAATTGGCATCCTCAGTTACGCACCCATGAATAATGGATGAATAGGGGAGCACTGTTTATGGCTGTTTGGAAGTCAAATGTCAAATAAGAGTCTTGAAACCATCAATGTTTGTGAGGCCAAATACCAACAGTGGCACATAACCTAAGGTCAGAAATTCATAGTTGTACCTCCTGGAGCCAAATTATGACAGCTGAGACAACAGAGACAACAGAGCTGCAGAGTTTCCACAGATCCTATTACGATATGAATAATGGGGTTCAGTTTTTTGTTTTGGCAGGGGCTATCAATCAGCCGTAGCTGCACGTGTTCACCCACTGATGCACCGTCTGTTACAAACACTGAATTATTGAGTGTCTCCAGCAGCTCACCTTTCCAGGCAAACAAATTCATTCATCTCGTCTTATGCTTCTCCGCTCTGCACCGCCGGGTTGTCAAAAAAAAGGGGGGGGGGGGGGGGGGGGCACTGAGACCTGCGTGAGGCCTTCTCACCTTGGACCCTGCCAGGTGATGCACTCTAGGCGAAAAGGAAAGCAGAGGCAGGAAATGAGCTTCACCTCTACTGTTTTAACCGTCTTAACTGAGTAAAGATGCAGAATCTCATTGTCAGGAAGCTGTAGGGTTTGTGGAAACCACTTTTGATCCTCTGGCTAAATGTGACTTGAATAATGATTTAGACTGAATCACTAAACCAATCCATCTGCATTGCCTAATCTGAGCGACCACTTCCTGCTTCACCTAACTGTTGACAACTTCAGTGGCGGCATCATGACTCATCACACACTGTAATTAGATGACTCAGCGCATGAATCAGCTCAGCATCACTACAGTTGTGAACAGAGGGTTGGGGTCCTGTCAGTTGAAATGAAGAAGTCATGTTAATGATGATACTGTATGTCAGAAAGAAGGAGCCAAAAACGGATCTTTTCCAACGCTTTGAGAAAAAACTAAATTAACTGCTCACCCTCAGCTGCTTCCTGAGCTGTAGGTGGGATCATACTGCCACCTTCTGGATTCTGCCCACCACATATATTTACTCCTATAAACACAGCTCTGCCATATTGCCAGATTTGATATTTCTTTTGACTGTCGCCATACTAGAAAGCCCTGTGTGCGCCTTACTTGAAAAGAGCGACACAAACAGAGTTATCTCTATTACTGCTCAACGTTTTCAAAATAGGTATGATATTAAGACAACAGTAAATAATTCCCTTCATTTACACTTTATTTTGCTTTTTATATTTAGTAAGCTCATCATCATACAATAAAGTTTTAATCACCTACCCCCGCCACTTAACTTGGATATAGACATTGCATGATGTTGGCCACTGTTACTTGTTTTAAGTTACCTCCATGTACATATGTATGTATGTATGCATGCATGCATGGGAGTAATTTCCCAACTTCTACAATGAGCAATGCCAACTTCTATTTTTTTTCTATGTTTAGTTTTACCTGTAACTGTTTTTCTTTGGTTGTATGTCTATGTCTACCTTTCTGTAAACTGCTCTGTGCGTAACATTGAGGGCAACTTAAGAACTGGAGTCAAATTCCTATATGTTTACACATGCTTGGCCAATAAAGCAGTTTCTGGTTCTGACCTGTGCTACCATTGTCCTCTATAGCTGTGTGACTCCTTCTGTAGTGTTACTTCCTTAGGACTTGTTTGTAGGTACTTTCCATAATGACTCAAGCAAAATGAGTGGAGTTCGTTGCTCATTGTAGAAGCTGAAAGTAGTTGAAAATTAAAGGTTATAATGTTCGAATTTTTTGAAGAAGAAAAGGTGTGTGGGAGCAGCTTTCTCTCTATAAAAGGCCATATCTCCTTCACAACATGAGACCATTTCACTATTATACATACCTCCATGTGTAATCAATGCTTTACATTCTCTCACACACGCAGTCTGCCCTTGTTTTCACTGCAGCTCCAGTCATATAACAGCCAAAAGGGAGTGGCATCTCAGAGCTGGAATTTCACTTCCTGTATCTCTCAGGTGAGTCACCTGGGCCATGTCGTCGATCGCGCAAGTTTTTGTCGACATCAGTCTCTTGTGAAAGTTTCGGAGCTGTGAAGGATCCGACCTGTCTGGAGAGTTTCTGTGGAGCTTTAGAGGCATTTGTGGATGCATAGCAGGAAGTCAGGAGCCACTTTCAGGATTTGGATTTGAGAGAAGTGTTGTTTTGCCTGTTTGCGGCCTAAACACTGCTGGAAGTTGACTTTTCCGAACTTTACGCTGTAATTTTATTCTCTGTAGACTTTGCTGTCATTATAGGTGATCTTGATTTGATTTTTATTCAGCCTATATATTTACAGGACTTTTAAAAGACATGAATTCGCTCCTTAAGGGCCAATTAGGAGCTTCTGCGCTCCTGGTCCTGGTGTTTCTTCTGGACTCCACTTGTGGCCAGGAGACTGGAGAGCAATGCCTGGCCCGATTCAAGAAAGGCCGGGATGATTTTATTCTCGATGCCGATGAGTCCGTGAAAGACGGAGCGACGTTCATTTCGTCGCCGAAACTGGATCGATACAGGGACTGCGTGAGCGCCTGCTGCAAAGAGCCGAAGTGCAACGTCGCGTTCATGGAGACAGCAGAGGAAAGCTTGATCAGCTCCTGCTTTCTCTTCGACTGCCTGTACAAAAAGAAATACGTGTGCCGCTTTGTCAGGAAGAAAGGCTACATAAATTACATCCTGGACTCCGTGTATGACAGTTATCTTAGAGTGGATGCTGCCCCAAGTAAGACCACTACTCTTCTAACAAATTCCCTAAAGATGCGCCTTTGCGTTTCCATCAAAGCGCGCTGTGTGGAGATGCATGTGACAATGTGGGCCCTCCGTTGATGAGACCGTCACGAGGGACTCTTTATCTGTAGGATCACTGTGGATATTCATACCTTTTTTGTGTTGCTGTAGAACTGAATTATCAGATGTTGCAGATGAAGAGTTTGGATCACAGAAAGAATATTAACCATAATAACCTTCATTCTAGTTACTGTAAAGTGTTAGTTTGCCTCCACAGGACCAGACTGATCAATCTTTTTGGCTCATTTTTGATTTTTAAAAACCCAGTCTGGTGTGCTCTAGTAAATTCTTTCATAATCTTTCAATGTTTTGTGTTGAAACACAGTTTGTGATTAGGATATGTGAGGCCACACATTTAGGTCACTCAGCATGTTCACACACGCCAGGCCTTAATGGCCCCTGTTCAGGTTTCGGTTTCTACCTCTGTCTCATCGGGTGTTCCAGCTGTACTGGATCTGTAATATTATCTCACGTGTGCACAAATGACTGTAGAGCATGATTGTGTGTGATATTCACTGATACCACGGTCTCTCTCCAGATGAATCCGACCGTCCCCCAGTGGCCAATGGAGGCCAGGACCTGGTGGTCCAGCCTCAGGACATTGTGACACTGAACGGCATAGAGAGCAAAGATGACAATGGGATTGTGTCCTACCAGTGGCAAATGCTCACCATATATCCTCATGCTGTCATTGAGGTGAGTAAAGAGTCTGCAATGCAAACCTGATCTCACCACAGGTCTGACTGAGAGTTTGGGGAAGTCTAGAACCCAAAAAATGCTCCTGAACTATTAGTAAACCTGCATCTGTGTGACTAATATTCCTTTTAAGTGTCCTCTGTAATGTCATTTATTTGTGCTCATCACTTAATTGAAAACCAACTCATGAGAGTCACATTTCTGGATATTAAGAAAACACTGTCTGTCCACGCCTTGTAGAAAACCAACTTTGAAGACCAGATCATGGTGTCCAATCTGACATCTGGGGTGTACAAGTTCCAGTTGACCGTCATAGACACCACTGGCCAGTCAGACTCGACCAAGGTCACCGTCCTGGTCCTGACTCCTGAGCAGTCTGACCGTGAGTATCTGGACTGAAAGAAAAACTGGCAGAAACATCAGCGTGACCTGACCATACTCATACACACTTATACAGAACATCATTTTCATACTTAAGCCTAAACCTGCACAGCATTGATATCCCACCGCAATATCAAAATTGGCTGCTCCAGTTTCATTGGTTTCTCTGCAAACAGAGACTCATTGGGGTCACTTGACATGAGAAATAGTTGAGTTTCAGTGGTAAACATGAGTCATGTGTTCACTGGAGTTGTTGACATTTCCTTTGCCTTATTCAGTCACCTGCTTTGTGTTTTATGTTGGGACACAGGTAAGACAGGATGATGCCCTTTGGTTCTTGTCTCTGATCCATAAATCTTTCCCTTTTATTCACATTTTTGATGCGTTCATATTTTTCTTTTGCACATTTCAAGATCAAAGTGTTGATTGCCCGACAAGTTGTGACTGGTGTGTTTTTTTTTTCAACAAGAATTGTTTAGTTTTCTTGTTTGGGGGCATTTTCTGTCTAAGAGCTCAACCCTTTGTTTTGCATTTGTCACAAGCGGGAACCATTCCATGTTAGCTGTGATCAGACCTGTCAATGCATGCCCGCCTAATTCCTGTGGCCTGAATGACGAAACAACATGAAGATCGAGAGATAGAAGCTCCTATCATAAGAAGATTTAACCAGATTTGGATTTGAGTACGGGGGAAACCGTTCTGAAATATGGAAGGCTGGTTTGTTCAATGTTATCACTGGCATCAAGTGACGTCTCCGTGTCGCTGTCCCTGAAACACTACAGAGAAGCCGCCGCTGCCTGTTTGGGTTTAGAGTTTCTTTGGAAAACGGAAGTGAGTAGTGCAGTTGGTGTGGTTTTTACTGCTCCCCTGCCACCATCCCACTCTCCACCCCCGACTCGACGAAACCTGTCAGTCTGGTTTCAGATTGAGTTACACAAACAAGAAGAAGACTTTGTGATCCTCTTGGTTAAAAGTGATTAGCTTTTAATGTTTTAAAGTGCCTTCTTCTGCTCACGGCTGTATGTGCAGGTTGTTCAAGAAACACTTTTAATCATTCCGTGGCGCGGTTACTTATTAACAGCGGGTGTCCTGGATAGTGTTAGGAATGTGCCTCTGTGGACGGGGCCTGGCAGCGACTCGACGTGTCGCACCACAAAAATGAATGGATTGAATAAGAATGAAAGCCATTGTGATATGATAGCATGAGAATGAGTTAATGAAAGTGTAGATGGGAGCTTGTTATATAATTTTGCAGTCGGGCCACTTCTTTGTAATGCCTTGAAATAGCTGTGGTGTGCGTGTGCTCTGGTGATGCTTAGAATATGTTTCATCAACCGCATGCAGACAACTTAGATTGTCTTCTCGAACCTCTCTGTCTATAGAAACACACAGTTCTTTGTCATTTGTCTCTACAGGACAGCCTCGTGTGTAATTATGTGACACTGAAAGTAGGATGTTAGGACACAAGAAAATCACATTACATCTGTTACCATAAGACAAAACCAATGGTTAGTCATGGTGGTTTATGGATTTTCAAACAACAAGTGTCTATTGAGGTTGTCTGGTACACATTAGACTAGTATTTTCCAGCCTTTGGAGTGGCGACTTCTAAGGAAGATTACTCTGTTGAGCACATAAGACATCTTTGATCCTTTATAACTAGAGTCCATCGTCCGTAAGCCTTAGTGTTAGTGCTGGTCCTCACTTTCCTCTCTTTGTTTCACCACTAACTAAACCATGTGCATGACAACATGGTGTGGGGAAGAAACTGAATCATTAACTCTCAGATTAAAGCTTCTCACAGTGGTGGAAGCTCTTAAAACTGAATAGATCCTTGCCAGTGGAACAGTTATTTCCACTGTGATAGTATTACTGGTGAGATTTGTATAATACTGGTACAAAGTAACCACAGATTTTCAGGGAGTATAACCAAACGATAATTATTAATTGTGAATCAAACTTAATCCCTAATTTTGTGTCCCATCAGACCACTGCATGGCTCCAAAGAAGATTGGGCCGTGCCGCGGCTCCTTTCCTCGCTGGCATTACAATGCTGCCTCAAAGAACTGCGAGAAGTTCATGTTTGGGGGCTGCAGGGAGAATCTCAACAACTATCTATCCATGGATGAGTGCACCAGCGCCTGCTCTGGCTCAACAGGTATCTGTGCTTTGTGCTTCTATACATGAGTTTTCTGCAGTGTATACATACAGTATATGTATATTTGGTAAAGGTACAATATGTCACCACAGTGACCTGCGTGCTTAAATTTTAGTTTGCTTGTCTGAAGGTAACAAATTGTCTTTAGCAGCACCTCTAAAACTCAATAATAAATACAGTATATTTCATTTGTTTGTATAAAAACCGCACATTTTCTCCCTGAGTCTCCCTGAGTTGCCTGTAAATGTTGTTTTAATTTTAATTCCATTTTGTTGTTTGTCTTTCAGAAAATAGTGCTAAAGCTGGTAGAGGTTTGCCAGGTCTTGTGCCTCAAGGTAGGTGAATTCTACATTTATTCTACCTACTGATAGAATTTTGCTAAAAAATATACTGCAAATCCAATATTCACTTTCTCTTAGTTCTATTTTCTGGTCTCTACTGACACCTCAGTCCTGAGGAAAGTATATGGCTCTTTAGATTCTAAATGCTCCACCAGTGTTCAGCCTTGCTCTGTGTTTGTGTGCCACAGGAGAAAAATGTGGCGCTCCGTGTACCACAGAGCAATTCACCTGTGCGAACGGCTGCTGTTTGGACCCGGGCCTGGAGTGTGACTCAACGCCACAGTGTTCCGATGGCTCAGATGAGCAGAAGTGCAAGGACTGTGAGCGACGACTATGCAAACTAGGCTTCATTTTCATACAGGCTCATGGAATTATAAATGCAGCAATAACATGACACTGATAAAGGTTTCTGTACAAAACATGCTAACTTGAATTATGTTCTGTGTGCCTATTAGTGGACAAAGAGTTCAACATTCTGCTGCAGATTCCAGTGGATGAACAAAAAGGTAATTGAACTTTTACATTTTTTAGTTGTTGACATGATTTTTGTTGCTTAGAATTTGTTGTAATTATAAGAGATAAATGGAAAGGGGAATCAGGGATTAAGATTCCTGAGGAGGCTTGGGGCAATATCTGGTCCTTCCAGTGGTCAACTTCCAGTTCTATGGATTGGTGAGAACATTGCTGGAAGAACATCGTTAGATTTTTCAGGACACCATATCAGGAGAGGTATAAAGGGGCAGCTATGCAATGTTGGAGGCAGTGCGGCTCGACTGCAGCTAACCACTACCATATTTTCTGGGATTGCCCCAAGTTAAAAGCCTTCTGGAGGGATATCCAGGCTTCTTTAAGCACAGTCTTTAACACTCAAATACCCTTGAGTTTTGATGTATTGTACCTGGGTCATGTTCCTTTTTTCGAATGTAGGAGAGAGATAAAGCTGCTGCAAATTCTCTTGGTGGCAAGTAAGAAAACTGTTACAAGAAGATGGTTGAGCCCGATTCAACCTACTCTAGATGACTGGATTGGAATTATTCTGGAGATATTTAGGACGGAAAAATAAACCTACCAAATAAGACTTCAAAAGGACAAATTTTACCATATCTGGAATAAATGGATTTCATTCATTGCCCCCACGAGAGCAGACTTTATGTGATCTCACTGGTAACGTTGCTTTGTAATTTACCCATTTAATTTATGATTGGTGTTTTATGATTATTTTGTTATGGCGGCAGCGGGGGCACCCTCCCCCCATGGATTTTGTAAATGTATGTAAAACAAAAACTGGAATGGCATTTATTTTTGTTTTTACTGTTGAGACCATGTGGTTATACCATTTTGTCTATTCCAAATAAAGATACAATTTAAAAAAAAAAAAAGAATTTGTTGTAATTGTAAAACATACTCTTGCCATCTGTTAACTACCTACTATCTCACCCCACCTGCTCCTGTGCTGTCATTTACAGTGCGCTGCACAGAGCTTCCAAACACAGGATATTGCAGGGACAGTCTCACCAAGTGGTACTACAGCCCCCAGCATGAGGACTGCTTCCGCTTCAACTACGGGGGCTGCCAAGGAAATGAGAACAGATTTGAGTCTCGCGACTCCTGTATGAACTTCTGCCGTGGGGTAACAGGTGGGTCCTTATGAATCGTCCTGGTAGATTAACCTCCTATTTGTACATCTAAGATATACATTGTACAAAATTGCAGAATACGACACATCTCATCTTTCACACAGACACACTGGTGAGAGGCCTCACATGAAGCGCATGAAGACGCAATCATTTCCAATGTCATTTTCTAACCAATCCATTTCCACTTGAATTCTTTATCATAACTTATTTTTATTGATCAGGTGGTTTTGTTTGGGTCTGCGTTCTTTCATCTACAGCTTTCAAAGTGGTGCCAGCACTTTATACTATCTCAGGGTGTTTTCTCAGGTTTTTTTCTAACCACCTGTCCCCAGCTGTGGTCCATGGGAGCAGCTGACAACTCAGGAAAACAAAAAAAAACTGATATGAAACTACAACAAAGTATTTTAATGTATGCGAAGTGGAGAAAAAACATGATTGTTTTTTTAAGTGATGTTGCTCCAAGGAGAAGATATAGCAAATGAAATGTACAAGTGCAATCAGAACTTAATACCTAAACTACTTTAATCAGTGTTTTTATGTTAACAGTGGAACTGATGAATATATGACAAAGGGGACGCGTATAGTGAGAAACCCACAGAAAATTAACCCCAGACTCCACAGTTTCTCTCAGCGTATGTGAAAAAAGTTGTAGAAATCCTTTTGTGGCTTCAGACCCTGTCGACTGAGGCTGTTTGAAAATGTTAAAAAAAATCTGCTCTGTAGTCTGCTCCTCCTCATCTCCGTCTGAGGCTCGGGGCTTGCGGCTTCATTAGCTGCTACTGCCACACTGTCGGCAGCCATGTCGCATAGTGGGTAATGTTGGCACCAGGTTTTGACTAGGAAGAAGAGTAAAGTCATATAAAACATTCATTTCTGCTTCTGCAGCACGGTTGCACACTTGAGAGACTTGAGGCTCGCTCCTAAAGCAGGTCAATCCCCATAGACTCCCATATTAAAACGGCCAACTTTACAGCAGAAATAAACATGTTTGGCAGAGTCAGGCAGTGCAGAGACGCTGACACCCAGATTCAGTGTCACCGGACAACACAGTGGCTTGTTAGAAACCTGTGGGCGACATCATGGACAGTCTGCTCAGAGCAGTCTCTGGTGTAATGTTAAATCAGTGTAATCTTTGCACATTGATGTTTAATGAACTCTTTTCATGTTTTGTATATGTCATGTACCTCCTCAGAATTCCAAGATTAAATCACCTTTTTTTTTTTTTTTTTTTCAGAAAAGGACGTTTTTGCAAGAGACGGGCAAACTGCAGGCAGAGTGGCTGAAGGCAAGACAGGTATATTATCCTTTTTTCACTCGATTAAAAAAAAGTTTAAACCTACTTAAAGAAAACCTGCACAGCTCCAGTGACTTTGACCTCCAGTTCGCTGAGCCAGCATTTGATTTTGTGATCTCCTCTCTCAGCTTTGACCAACCACTCACTAACTTTTCAAAATGCGTTTTAATACATTTAACAGCTATTTTAGCAATAGCCGTCCTGCTGGGTATAGCTATCCTCATCCTGCTTGGCGTCCTGGTGTACTGCTTCATGAAGGGAAGGAAGAAGTCTTCACAACACCAGCGTGTGCCTGTCAACACCGTCCCGGTCACCTTCGAGGACAGAGAGCGTCTGGTCTACAACAGCACCACCAAGCCCATATGACCCCTCAGTCCTCACCTTTGACCCCCATCCTGTTGGTGAATGACGGCGACTGCCAGAGCTGTGTCGTACCTGAACAAACTGAGATTGATGAGAGTGGAAACCATGTCAGCTGGCTGTGTTTGAATGCTGGAGGGGATCTGTCTGTACTTTGTCCTGATATGGATGTGTTTTGTAATGGTGATGTATGCAGGAGGCAGAGCGTCTTCAGTGATGTAATGTGATTTGACTTTTACCTTGTTTTTAATGCAGTGCCTTGTTGAAATGAGTTGTCGGATATCAGTTTGTACTCAGGTTAAAAAGGGAAGGATTTTCATTAGAGCTGAGGTAGATGATGGCCGGCTATCGTCCCATGAGACCAGTTAAAGTTCAGAAATATGTTCTGCTTCGTTGTACTTGCTTCCATTAACTGCTCTGATGTTTGTCAGTGAGCAACTCTTGCTGAAACAACGACCATTTCAGTGTCAGACTCATAATTGTCAGTAGGTCGACATTGTTCTGTTACTTCAAAGTAAGAGTCAAGAGTCCCCTGTGTCATCTTAAAACCGAGCTCTGGGAAATCTTCAGATATCTAATATTGTATGGCGATCCCTTAAGCATCCTGAAGTCCTGCCACACCTGCTTTTTCACTCTGCCAGATTTGTTTTTATCTTGTTTATACTCCATTGTTACATTGGATTACACATACATGCGTAATGTTGTACATAATCGTCGAATTTTGAGAAAGTGATATTTTACATGAGAAGCTTATTTTGTCAGTGAATTTTGAAAATGATTTTGAGACCAAGCATAATGCATACTTTAAATAATGCGCATTGATATCATATTAAGCAGCCTTGTTGTTGAATATTCAACATTTTAAACTTTGTACATATGACCTGATACAGGTTTCTGTAACTTTGGCAGTATCATGATGTTTATACTCATTAAAAATTTTAAGAGGTATTTGGGTGTTTTTTTTTTTTGTTTTTTTTTTTGTTTTTTTCTTTCTCTTACAAAAGATGCCAGCTTGTTTAAAGGTGTTCAGCCTTTTATGGATTAAGTGTGATTGACTGCTCAGCTGTTAATCTTATGCACTACTGTCATTAAAAGACACATGCTTTGTTGTTGCTGCAGAGTGACTGCAGGCAAAATTTAGTCATTTAATGCCGTGTCCTTATATTGTCACATATGTGATACTTGGAAGTTTTAGTTTTGTGTAATTTTTATTTTTTATTTTTTGCGTGTTTAAAGCTTATCTGTGCTCTGTTTTTCCTCTGATGGTTGAGATAGTGCTTAGGCAAGCATTTCTACCTATTCATTGTGTTTGCCTTCTTACATTCAAATAAAATGTGATGCTTGTTTCCCATACAGTTGTCATTTGAGAGATAACAGATGTTGTGCTTCCCATCAAAGACCTCTGTAATAGTCTTTCATTTCTGTTGTCATATAATGGTTACTTTTCCTTTTAAAACTGTTGTTCAATTCAACATACAGATCACAGGCTGACAAACTTTGTACCTTGAGACGACACATCTGTACAAACTGATCTTTCAACCTCAGTTCGACTGTCAAACTAATGATGCAGTCACATTTGTTTGAGACAGAGATAAGTCTGCTGAACAAACACACACCAGAGATACACAATGTAAGTAAGAAGTCGCACAGTTTAATTTTATTTTACTTTCAAGTAACGTAATGGTCATTTATGCAAGCTCTTCATAGGCCATATCATTACAGGCTGTTGTTTAACATCTGGTGTACTTAAGGAATTTCAGCTGTTGTTTTTCCGGTATACAACTGGAACACCAACACCGGAGTCATTAACCAATAAAATGGATCTAACTTATGGTCTACAAGTAAGTCACATCACTATGTCAAATCATTATATCACTACCTTTAAAAGTAAGAGTTTATAATTAGCACAGGAACAGTCTATGGGAACAATGTGCACTGCATGTTTTATCATTTATAGTCTAGTTGTACTTGCTTGATTTTGATCAAACAGACATGATATCATGGAACAATTAATCCCCACAATAAATACTCTGTTTATTGCTAGTCCTTTGCAGTATCATAATCAGCATCTTTCAATAAAGAATAGCTCTTCTTTTTTATTATTAGAACGTTCACAATAGAGTTACTGGTATTTATTTTATTTTATTTTTAATTTTGCAAATATTAATCAGATGAATTGAATCACTTTGTAAAATCAGTAAAACTAATAATAAGTATGACAATTTTGGTTACGTTTAAGTTTCAGGCGTGCACCACCTGTGCTACACATTGGACGGACGCATTGTCCTATTTTGCCAACAGATGGCGACATTGCTCATTAGATATTCACCTCCGCAGCAATTTGCAGCTAAATCTGATTAATACGGACCACGTAAACTCTGTTTGTTTTGATTATAAAGTCTTTGTCTTATTCAGAATCATTAGGATAGCGCACATGTTGCTTTGTGACAAATATTTGAGGCTATAAAGCTGCACACAGTACTAGAGCAACTTAATTCTATGAGATCTCATACGGTATCTGGAGCTGCATTTTCACATTCACAATATGCAGGATAACTTCTCATTCAGTGAAGTCGTCCAGCATATTGTTTTCTTCAGAGTCCGTATGGAGGCAGAGAGGGGGTTGTGCAAAGCAAAAACGCCCCTCTCTATTTAATCAGCCAGACATAAATTAGCACCCACCCAACTGATTCACTGAAGTCATCCTTTGTGAGCCTCACAGTTAACTGACCTGACCGTCATAAATGTAATTGGCAGGGTTACAATTCACTATGTTCTTTCACAAGCCTGTCATTGGTTTGCATATATACAGCCTTTACCATGAGTGGAAGTTAAAATGCGTTGATGGGAAAAACATTAAGTTTCTTCACCCCCTTTTTAAACGATCTCATGCTGACAGAAACTACCAAACTATGCAGGCCAGATGTGAATATGTGGGAACACCTCTGACTCTCTCCAAACAGACACTGGCTTGTCAAAAACAGGCGGTCCTTGGTCACATTCACTTGCTCCTCGTAAATTTGAAACTCTTAAGACCGATTGTCTGTAAGAGATAGTTCTCTCGCGTTTCTCAAAAACAAACCTTTTTAATAAAGTGTAAATATGTTATTGTATGTTTATTGTTAATTCATTTACTTATTCGGGTGTTTTTGTTGGGAAGTCACAATCGTGATCAAAACAATGAAATGCCACCATTGAATATTATGAATTCATTTGGAGGGTGAAGTGAAAAAAATGGGCAATAAAGTACATCTTTTTACTTTTTACTATCTCCAGTTGTGATGAGCTAGAACCAGAGACGATCCGTGTTCTTGTTGTATTGCTCACTTGCAGTCCCTAACAATTTGCAGAGGCGGTATTTCCGGCAGGGCCTGAATGCAGCACTGGTTCCTCGCACTTCTTCAAAGATGAGGCAGTATTTAGTGGCTGGACGCAGTACGAGCCCATGACCTGTGCTGGGATGTGTGTGTGTGTGTGTGTCTGCGCGGCTTTTAACATGTGAAAAGAAGACGCTAACTAACGGAGTATCATCGAGACACGACACAGAAACGTCTTACTGAGGACAGTGGTCGTTGAAAAGAAAGAAGTTGGCGAATTCGGTTGGTGAACTGCTTTTGACAACTTTACCAAATCTAAGCTAACTCAACGTTAGCTATTATGTCAGTTAAGCTAACTTTACCTCCATGTCAGAGGGGTTTGTCCTCTGTGGTTGCTCTCTGTCGATATTGTCGATATCAACAGTGTGTGTCTGAGTGCTGTTGCAAATCACTGGACGTGTAATTAGCTTTGTCAGACGCGTCTTGAACTGTCGTTAAAAGAAGAAAACAAATGTAGGCTGTGGAGTAGAATAGCGTACATCCATTTCAGCAAAACAAACAAACGCAGAGTGTAAATGTTATAAAACGTATGCATGCGTGATTTTCTGCCTAAGACTTCAGCCAAGAGTCCGCGTTGGAGCACTTGAGCACATTCCTCATGATGAACTCCTCCGCTTTTGACGCTGCTTCACGTTACTTCCAGATATTGCACACAGATTTTAGGTGCGTTTTTTTTTTTTTGGCGTAATATGATTTGACAGCCTTCAAGCTGTAGGCTCCGGAATGTGCAGGAGTTTCAGTCAGATAAGACTTGTTTGTCTTTGTAAGTCAGCTGAGTGAACTTTGATCAGCTGCATTTTGGTTGAGACTTTTCCACTTATGCTTTGCTGTCAGACTTGACTTGCGAGACAAACTAACCTTCATGCTGCATTTGAGTCATTTGCCATTTCCTCTTTTCCCTGCATCCCATACCCACCCCCTGTGGTGCCCATGCTTGGCCCCAGCAAACCTAATAGTTCATTTCTAATGAGCACCCCAGTGAGACACAGTGAGGTTCTAAATGCAGGCTATTCATAGGTCAATGACTTTCCCCACCAGCTGCTGAAGAAGAATGGGACAAAATCAATCAGTTACCACTGAAAAGTTCTATTTTCTACTCCTTTGACCTCACTTGACCTTTCAGACAATAACGTCTCAACTTCATTTCAGATAAATGTTGTCTCCGTGCGATAAACAGCACTCCCTTCCAGGTGGTCCAGACAGGAAACTGCCCAAGTGTATCTTGGATCTGAGAGTTGGCATTAATTCCTTCTTCCCAAGTCCTGGTATGCTGCAGCTGTGATAAAATTACCAGAGCTGCAGAATGCAAGGGTGGTTTCATCTGTGGAGCCCTTATAACTCTAAAAACCAGCATCTGGGCTTTTCATCAACCACCTTCTTTATTATTTAGTGGTTCAACGCTGATTTGATGCTTCTTAGGATTGACCTGCGCCTCATGAGACCATAAAGCTCCAGCGTTTGCAAGCAACAGCTAGGATTACACTGTGAGAGCTAAAGGTCGACTTTAAACGAGACCTGACATCTTTGTGTTGTTTAAAAGTGAGGAGTTTGTGCCATGTGTGATTTAGCATTCCAGACACCCAAGGGAGGTCTGACTGTGATTTTGATGTTATGATGTTGGCAAGCCCCACAAAGGCTTGAGGGTGCTGTTTGTCTGCAGATGTGGTGTAATACACCTTTAAATGGGCACACTCCAATCCTATTTGAAGAACTGCCGTCTAATTTTACCCAGCAGCCCTCTACTCTCCCCTCCAAACTCTACAGGACATTATGGAGGACTACTCACCCGACTGCTTACTACTGGTGTCTATCATTTATAATGTTAAAGAACTGGAAGTCTTCACTTGTCATTTGCCAGTTAAGATGGCGCTTGCCAACTTCACATGCCAGGTATGCCTTCTGTGATTAAAGGTCATTGATGAGGAGGTGAAAATTGCTATTTCTCCTTTTTCAGCACAGCAGGGAGTGATTATTCTCCCATTAAGGGCTATTTTGGCCTGGGTGTACGTGCACCATATGGACAAAACCCCTCACAGTGCCCTGTGGGTGTTCATTGGGATGGATCGCTTATCGCCACATCTAAGCAGCAAGCTTAAAAATGCAGTGAACTAAAATAAGAGGCTCACATGTTGTGTGTCTGTGGGAAGTCAAGGGTTTTGGCAGCACTTTTGTGGAAGCTGTGGATTTGATTGAGATGAAGAGAGTGCGTAAGGTTTTATTGTTTTCCCCGGTGAATGAAAAGCTGTTAGTCTCTTATGGCCTGTGTGTCAGGGGACAAACTGCAGGAGTAATGTGGGAAAGAGGGCACTCACAGAAAGGCTGTTTGTCAGGGGATATTTTCTGCTGGGGTAGACAGGGTTAGAGGGTGAGAGAGAGGTCTTGCAAGATAAACATGGCACCAATGCTGAAATAATAAAGACTCTGTCTCTGTTAGCCTGCAGGACCTTGGACCTCTGCCTGCCGTGCTAGGTTTGATTTTTATTTGTCCTGAACGTAAACATCCGTCCTGACTGATGGTGTCTTACAGAAAGCCGCACCACTGTGTCTGACCAGAGACATCCCAGGAGGCTTATGTCATACTTCTTAGATCCCCCTGGGCCTTGTTGGGGCGAACGGTGAATGCAACGTGATGCGGTAGGTCTCCGACTGTGAGAGAGAAATGCAGCAGGAATTCTCTGGACTATTTTTAGCTTCTCCTCCCATCAACTTGTTCCGCGCGAGGAAAAAGCTATTTGTGCTGTTAATCGTTGCAGAAAAGGCTGATTAAGTTCTCTTTTTGGATTCAGATGCTGGATCTCAACCTGTATGTAATCAGCTGTGAGCATCATCAGTGAGCTGTAGGACAGCTGGTGCATGGGAGTTTTCTTTGGAGACTCCACAGTTAGGATAACAACTCAGGATTTTAATGTAAATAGTCTGTAAATTGGCAGCAGTCTTGGCATCCAGTAATGCTTTATTTTGTATGGTATGATGTCACATCGTAATTGAGTTGTCTGTGCCCGCTGTAACCCTCCGTGAAGACAAGTGGCATGTCTCCCCGAGAGCAGAAGTGTTGCTTCCTTTGGCTTCCTCTGAAGACGTATTCAATGGTTTCACTACTGTCATAACCCTGATGGGCTGTCAATGGTGAACCCCCCCCCCCCCCGGAGGACCCTTTTCCTTTAACATGTTAGGCCTGAGGTCTCTGTTCAAGGTATATGTTTGTCTGTGCATATTTTCTCACAGGCTTTTAGCACATTTGCGATGATGACTTGGTATACGATTTCTCTTGCTGTTGTGTCTTGCCAGCATCTGTCCCCTTTAATCACCTGTTTGTTGTGTTTTGAAGGAAGGAATTCAGGCTTTGACTGCCTGGATCAGTGTAAAGCCTAGCGATTAGAGGAACAAGGAAGTTTATCACCCCGTCTGAAGAAGCGATCCATTGCATGTCTCTCTTTTAATAGTCATCAGATTGGTTGTAGTAGCATCTGTCTTCAATTAAGGGGCAAGTTACAGATTCCCATGCGGGAGGTTCATGCTGCGGGTAATTCAGTCATCAGCTGTGGGAACCAAATGCTCTCCATTTGTGTGAAATGACAGCTAGCTCAAGCACAGGTGGTCAGCTTGGCATGAATGTTGGCTTGTATGGAGTGTTTTCTTTAGGATTTGAAATTTGGCCGTGCCCCCTCCCTAGGAAAACAAAGATTTGGAATTGGCATGCAAACAGGAGGCGAAAGTTAATGAGTCAGGATTGTTGAATTTTGTCCAGATGTGGTGAGGTTGTGGGTTACACTGCTTTTCCATGTCCTGCTAGACATTATCAAACATTTTAACTTTCTCCACCCAAACCATTTTCTACACCTACCGACAGCTGTTGATAAGACGTTGGAAAAACATTTTTAAGACCCAGACGTCCACAGTATATATGGGTTTTGAGCCTATTATTCCTAGTCTAGCCTCTCATTGACCAACAACAGATTAGCATAGTTTTGGTCTGGTCATTAAGCGGGGTTAGCTCATAGGTCACGGTGGGTGGGATTGTCAGTGGATTTTATTAGTTCACTGTTCACTGAGACAAGTTCAAAGCCTGACCCTCGACATGCGTACTACTCCTGCAGGTTACACAAACTAACCCACCACTTGAAAACCAATTGGCCAGGCTAGGCTTAGTCAAAGGCTGTTTTAGGAGGCTTCGTTCTTGAAGAATGTCATTGTAGTAGCTCTCCATTGACTGAGCAGAAATTTTGCAGCATATTCTTTGCTCTCAAACATGCAAGAAGATTATTCATTTCAGTCAGATCCATATTGATGGCAAGGTAGACAGGTTAAAATTAATTACATTAAAAGTGCTCTGTGAAGGCTGTGAATAAACAAAATAATTTTTTCTCGCCAACTTGTATCGTGTGTGTGTATGTATCCTTGAGGCCTGGCAAGGGTGCTGTATGGATATCCTTCCTCATTAAACATTGGCAACACTGGTATTTCAAGAATTAAGAGTATTTTAAAACCTGCGTTGTTTACATCTGTGTTTGCAAGCTAACAGTCATCTTCTCCTTTAACTGTGTTTTTGTATTGCTAGGTCAGAAACTGTAAATTAATGAAATGCCACAATCTAAATGAATGCGTGTGTTTCTTGGTCCCGTGTGCCTGTGGGCTTGCGTGTATGTGGGTTTTTGCACAATATTAATGAGACACAAACAGGAGGGGACCCTCATAAAAACAGTGCACCGCAGTGCTGTAATGGTCAAAACCTCCACGTGATATCTTTTAAGGAAATAAGTCAAACATTTAGTTTGCTCATGAGTCCAAAAAAAAACCAACATTTCATTTTGATAGGATGGATCAGATGTCTTCCCCTATTTACTTGTTGTGCTTTGCTGTCAATATCGAATGAATATAAAACAATAATAGTTTTGTGGCTGCTGACTTTCTTGTCCAGGAAACAAGCTCTTCTAGTCCAGGCTGCAGCTGCAGGGACCCTACAGTGAAGCAGTGATCTTAATGTGCGGATCCAGCTCTGTGATTTTTCTCCTTGCATTCCTGCACATCTTAATTGGCGAACCTCCTGGCAGTGGGCTCAGTTTGGCCTCGGCTGGCCTGGCTGTCAGCTCGGCACAGTGGCCAGCAAACGCACTAGGAACAATGCCCATCCTAATCCCTGAAGAATTCCCACTCCTCTGATCTAGCTGGCGCAAGAATGTGATGTTTAAAAGGCCGGAGGCTCACCAGGAATCACAGGGAGACAAGTTCTCATGCACAGTCTTCCATGTTAATTTGCTGTAAGGAGCCAGAGAGGCAGTGATGTGAGAAACTGGCATCACAGTGGCTCAGAGGGGACACACCTCATCATTAACAACACTGCATCTTGGCATGAGGGATTAGAAAAATCCAGGCCACCAGGGGTGAACCTGTAATCTCACGGGACAGTTACGTTGATAATGAGATAACTTGTTTTGATGTGACATGGATTTATTTGTAATGCGTACTAAACAACTTTATACAAACAAGACAGTTTTATATAAAATGTACCTGTTTTTGTCCCGTTTCATTCTTCAGTATTTTTGTGCAGCATTCACATTTGCAGTCTTTCTTTTTGTAAAGCAATCTGAAATGCTTTGTCTTTGAGGTACCAGTCAATTAAAGATACATAATTGATATTTATATAGCTCAAATTGCAGTCGCAGAGGTTCTCAAATCCTGTTACATTTACTTTGTAGCTGCTAAATCTCTTGCGTGTACGTTCATGCTAAACTATGACTGTTGTCTTTCCACCCCCCTCCTGCCTTTTCTCTACTGATTAGCACGAGCTCACATCACAATTTCCACTACTGTGCATACCTCAGCCCCGGCATTACTATACATTAGCAAGTGGCTGGCATGAGCCGAAGCAGAGCAGTGAGTAGGGGAATGGGAAGAATTTCCTTTTTGTAAGACCTGAATAGATTGGAGCTGGTTTGTTTTCAGTAAGCTAGGCCAGTGGAGAAAGCATGCCTCGCTTGACAAAAGGATAAAAACTTTTTTTAATGAGAACACATGAAGAAGCATAAGTATTGCCATGCTGTATGTACTGTACCTGAACCCTGAAGTGCCTAGATTCAGTTTGAGCCTTCATGTTTTGTTTTGTCAGCTCCAGAGGCCTGAGTGCCATGCCAGAGGGGTCCCATTCTGCTCTCCACCAGGGCCCAATGGGGGAAGGTAAGATCAATGCGGTTACATTCAGTATGCTCTGGTAATTGCTTCATATGAATTGACCAGTCTTATGACATGGAGTTGTAATGAGTCGGATTATTGCTAGTGGTATATCTGGTTACCCAGGATATTGTACTAACACAGCACAGAAGTACAGCAGAGGTGAATGGAAAAAATGCTTGAAATGGAAGAATAGAGGAAATGTAGAGGCTTTGAGAGGCCGAGCTGAGAGAGCAATGAACTTCCCTCCTACAGTCCAGACTGGCAGAGAGGCTCTTTGTGTGGCTGTGGAGCTTGTCCAAACCTCTTTCATAGAGCAGAAACCCCTGAACACTCGTACATCAAACCAGAATGTGTCAGAATCTCAGACAGCCAAGATGGTTGGTGTAACCAAGCAGTGTTGACCTCGTATGCTGGGGACCACTCAAATTACATATTATTTTAGTGTTCATTATCTTCAGTCACAGAGCCACAGCATTGACACAGGGCCTCTTTGTATCTGTTTGCCTGCTCTGTCCCTCAACCCCCCTGCTGCCCCCACTCCTCCTCTCCTCTCTACTGAACACATTTGGCGCAGGGCTTCCCCTTTGGCTGAAGAATACCACTGTGTCAATGGTTCTCCTTTTCCTCTGCGCCTGTCTCTTTGGTTCAGTTTTGGCCAGAGGAGGCTTTTGGCTGGGGGAGACGTGTGCCGCCCTCATGAAAATGTGTCTCTATTTCCTGAAAAGGCCACTCTGCACCAACCACACGTTCTCACAGCTCATTTTGCAGCTCAGATGTCCAGTGTGAAATCACCTTGGCATGACAGAACACCCACTTGCAGTTCAAACCTTTACAGACTGATTTTGTTTGTAGGCCAGTTAAAGTTAAAGTGTGACTTGCCTAATTCCCCTGCTGTGGATGGATGGTAATTAAGGGGTAGGGCTGCTGGAAATGTGCTATCTGTTTGAGGTGATGATTGGATGTGGTTAACAGGCAGGAGGACTGCATATGGTGTAAGGAAGCCCCCTGTCTGGTCAAGGTAAACAATAAAAAGGTAGTGGTAACTATCCAGCTGCGATTAATCACTTGTTGATATATAGTAATGGCGGGGCTGAGGTATGCATTTATGCATGTATGCATATAGGATCTCATGCTAATCAGGAGAGAAAGGGCAGGAGGGGGGCGGAATGACGGCAGTCCAACTTAACATGAATCAAAGAACTTTGTAATGAAAAAAAGCTGTGTGCATAATTTTCTCTAGCAGCAGGCTTTTGGGTGGCACCATGCATCATCAGACAAAACCAGCATAAAGGAAAATATTGCTCCAAGATGTATCCAGATGTTCTTTTAAGCTGTTTAAAGTATTTTTTTATTATTTATTTTTCGGCTGTTACTGTTCAGCACTTTGAATTCCCTTTTCCAGAAGAATTGAAGGGAACCTACATGAAGACCCCTCATATTTTCCATCTTCTAAATGTTCATCACGATGGTGAAAATAGGAACCAGCATGATTATAAACCTTGTATCCCACATGTGAAATATACCAGGTTAAAAAGGTAATGTGACATGCATTAGGCCATCAATCCAATGTCAGGCTTCAACAGACCTGAGGCAGCATGAAGCACCTCTTTCAAAGATAAGGGTTCCCTCTGACCTACTTAACCCCAGGCAGGAATGTAGCTGTGTGTGCAGAACGTACAGCTTTAAAGGGGTTTTGGGGGCGACGGATTGGATCATCTCCATTCACTGCAGCTTTTCCAGACCAGTGGGCATAGGGTTGTGGACATAGATATATGATGGCAGGGATGGCTGCGTCTCTGAGTGGGCTTGTCAGTGGAGCTCTTGGACTGGAACTCTTTCTCTGCTTAATTGCCTGTAGAGTTAATCACAGACAGCCTCAGGTGAGCCCGCAGAAACTCCTATTTTTGAAGTCATGCACGAATACTCTCCTATCCTGCATGTCCACAATACCTTGCTTGTGTTGCATAAGTTTATGTAAATCATTATATAACATAGCTACTGGAATTCCACATTCACTGTATTTCATTTCATTGTTTGGCTCAGACTCCTGTAGTCCTCACAAAAGAACTTATTTCAATGTAAATGATTTTACAGCCTCCTACAATGACATTCCTCCTATAGAGCTCTTCCGCTGGATTACCCACATTAGTTACAGGCTCCGTGCTTTGGGTGTTCCTGTTAGATGGCCTCTTAGAAACTCATTTGAATCAATAAAACTCTTTATCAGTTTCCTCCATAACACTTAACATTCAGCTGGCGTTTTGTAATCAGGCATGCGGTGCATTAGAATATTTTAGTGACGCAGAAAATGTCACGGTAAACACAACAATGGCTTAATAATATTCCTTGTATGTTATTGTTAAAGATGATTGGTGTAATGAATGCTGTTTCTTGTAAGTTATTGTAGCATGACAAAACATCTGTTCAGTGTTCAGTGAAGTACACAGAAGTAAGTAAGTGCCAAAGCAAACTATCAAATTCCTCATTTGACTGCTGTGTACATTAAGTGTTATTGACGCCAAAACTAGAGGATAAACAGCGTCACACCCTTTATAACGCTGCATGTGATGAACAGCTTGATGTGAAGTAAATTAAGTGTCTTCTCCCCCCCACACTTCACACAGCTGTCCATCCACCACCCTGTGTGGACTCTGCAGTGAGGCGCTAACAGGGCAGCAGTTTGGTTGTAAAGGTGATAAAGTTTACAATGCACTCACACCTCAGGGCCCAGATGGTGTGTGATGTCCAAAGGAAATGTGAGTTTTGAATAGATCCAAAGCTGGCTGTGTGCTGGTGTCTGAAGAGCTCTTGGGGGGGGGGGGGGGCTTGTTGATGGAGGAGTTTCTTAAGTGGATCATCACATGCCTATGTACTGAGGTTAGCTGGCACAGCTGGATCCTTTAAGAGCCAGGGTCGAGCACAGAGGAGGTTTACAGGATTAAAGTTGAGCCTTTTGAGGAGTTTTGTCTTTTTGGTACTTTGAGAATTCTGCCTCTCTGAAACATGTCAATCTTCAATGTCATTCTTAAAGTGACTAACCCTTTCCCTGTCTAATCCATGGGGTTTTTTTTTTTACTCAAGGATGTCAGGAATCTAAAAGCTCTAACAAGGGCATCTTGATGTTTAACTATTGTCAGTAAATGAGTGAAAGTTGTAGGCTGTGCAAAGCATAGTTTCACTTTAAAACACCAGAATTCCCCCAAAGCTTCCCAGCATAATGTTTTGACCTTGACTGTCGGTGTGGAATGCAGGTTCAGTTTGTGCGTGTGTACTCAGGCTCTGTTGTCCACTGCGCTTTATTTACCGACCTTCAGGCTAATTATTAACACAGCATTATAAGCTCCTTGTGAGGCCAAATACAGGTGTAAATCAAACTATGTATGAAAGGCTGTTAAAAGCAGAAAAAACCCCTGAAGTGACCTAAATTCTTTCCTCCATCAATGCAGGCCATCGGTCTCGGTGTCTGATCTCCAGTGTTGTGACTCATGCTGTTTGATAATGGTTCCTGAAGACTCAGGGGGCTTAATCCCCGGAGGCACCCTTTATGCTTGTGTCTCCTGAGGAGCAGCCATTCACCGTTGCCAGGTGGGGAGGAGTTTTTCCCAAGGGGATCAGTTCAAGACTGTCTCCCTGTCTCCCAACAGCCACTGGGGGAGGAGTTTAGTGCTAGAGGCTGTGGAGGGGTGTTGAAGATGGAAGTTCAGAGTGGATCTTGAGGGGCGGAAGGGCTTTATTAAGATGTACTGCAAAACATGATTCCCTCTTTATCCCCCAAGGGAAGTTAGGTCACACACTGAGCCCTTGCCTCTGAAAGAGTTAGCAGATTAGCAGTCGCCTGAAGTGCTGGATTGAAGTTGTGTTTTTTTTCTTCTTTGTGAGTGAGTTTACTAATCAACCAATTAAGAACTCGGGTATTCCACCTTGTTATGTGCTAATGTGGGAGTTGAAAGTTGTCTTTATGGCCACAGTAAAGAAAACAGGTGAAAAGACAGCTAGAATGTGATTTGATCTTGTTTTTTGTCAAGGAAGACAAGGGTATGTTGTAAGAAAAGTTATGTTACCTAGGAGACTTACATGGGTGAAGTTGCAACACAAACCTTTTTGTCCTCAGGGGATTGAAGTAATGTATGAAGCTGCTAAGACGGTGCCAGGCACCCAGGAAGCAGTTTCTTCCTAGATGATCCTCCCAGATGACTCAGTGTGATGAAAATAAGCACTGAAATGACCATTATTTCACAGTTTTATCAGAATTGATCACGCAGTTGCAGGTACAATCAAGCTAGTGTTGGGAGGAAGGTGGCTTTAGATGTGATTCATCGTACGTTGGGCTCAAATTCATCACCATTCGATAAATGACTCAGAGTGAATCAAGCAAGAGCAGCTGCGTGGTGTGTTACTAACAGAGCAGGCAAGGGCTTGTCTTTTTCAGTGAGATGTTATGTCCACAGTGCTGTCACTCTTACTTTTGTTCAGAAAACTGCTTGACACTGATGCAACTGACAGACTTGTCACTGGCAGCAAAACGTTGAGAGCAGTCAAGGTGCTTCACTCTGCCTTATGTTATCTGCTATCAGTTTTCCAGTGGAGAGAAAAGGTCATTTTTTGATGCTAAGAGCTCCTGCAGCTTTAGGATGTGCATTTGCATGCTAAACACTACAGGCTGTGTTGTTCCTGTTTCTTTGCCCCTGATTTGGTTAGAAAACAAAAGGCTGTATACCAGACAAAATGGCACAGGAGGAACTTCAGCAACAACTCAGGGTTGTTTTTGGAGTCTCAGGCAATTTTACAATGAAGTTTGACTCAGGATCCTACTAAGTTCAACTGAAATAGTCATAAAGGTGTGTCTCTCTCTGAGACAGCTCCTCGTTAACTGTGTAGTGCACACTCATTGTTCATCATATTTAAAGTCAGGTCAAAAGGAGTTGGAGGTGATGATTTAGGACATTGACAACTTTGTCTTTCAGGTTTCTTGCTTTGGTGGACCAATCTCAGTACTGCCATCTTTAAGGTAATAATTAGCGCATCTATATATAGTGTTGCTCTATAAAAAATATTTTAAACATATTATCACTTGAACTTACCTGTTGTTGATGCTTGTAACAGTTTCCATCAGGCACCATAATTTTTCGGCTGACATTGTTATTACCCTGTTTGTGTCTAGTTTGTTTCCTAATACCTTAAGTCAAGGAGACATTGTGTTATGCAACGCACTGTACAAAGATCTTGTGACTGTCATCCTGTTTGGAGTGTGAAACCGTAAACAGAAGTTAGTGAAGCCAGATATGTGGACGAGGCTGTTTGAGGTGTTGGAGAAGGAAAACTATAGCTTGCCCTGGGTAGAATTTGCATGGAGGCTGGTTTGCATGAACTGCTGTGAAAATGCAGTCACATCGTCAGTGTTTTGCAACCGACGATTAACGTCATAGCTACATGTTCTATCTTATCATGTTCTCAGAGCAGGTGGTAATATTTCAATGGAAAGCATGCTAAGATTGTTATTACATAATCCAGAGAGTATTCTTTTTAAAGGAGTGCTTTGTGTGCTATACACCAACCAATTCAGACAGATAAAGATCATCTCTGTTGTATATGAGTCTTCAGCTTTTTAGACAAGCTAATAACCAGGTTCTGGGATATTCGCTGTTTCTGTTCACCTCCTACACCACCTTATTAGGCATTGAATGTCAGTTTTACAGCCATGATGTCAGAGGCAGAGACATTTATGAACTCTCTGCATTGTTACCTGCAGGATACGCTCAGACTGAAATGGAAACAAGGGTAGACTTTACATTATTAGTTCTAGACTGATTAGTCATCGAGCCCCTCAGTGAGTGAATGTCCTGTCTGCTTTCAGCGATGAAGCAGACTGAAGTATTTGCCTTAAATCACCTGTCATATCCCCTACAGCCACTTCTTAATCATTCATACCCCCTCACACTCACTGGCTTAATTGTGAAGTTGAAGATCCCAGACTGGAAAGCTGTTTTTTAATTTTTCTCTTAACCTCCAAAATCACTTTACAACCATTTGGTTATGGTTGTATTAGCAGACACCAGCTCTGCATTAAAGTGAGCCATTGTCCAGGGGATTTCGATGCATGGAAGCAACAAAAGAGAAGGTCACGCTTGTAGCATTAACACACCTTTGTCTGTAAATGTTAACCTCGGCTTAACAGTCAGGAAACTGGAATTCAAAGAATTACAATGAGGGGTTTGGGAGGTTTTTTTTCTGGAATTCCAACCATTTTTCCTTCAGCAACAACATTGGTAATCTGTTCACACACAAGCAGCTGATATAAGGTAATCCACTGAGCATCACCCTACACACAACATTTTTGATGTGAACTTTGTTGAGACTAAATGAACTTTGAAAAACTGCACTGAGTTAATGAGGTTGTCTGAAATATAGTGCAAATACTACATTATCTCTCTACCCTTGACTTGGTTAATGGTTATGTGCGTGAGTTAACAACTGTAATGGTGCAGTGCTGAAACAAAGGAGAGTGTTGTGTTTTGTTGTGGTAGTATACTTTGTGAAATTGTGGTGTGTGAATGTGAAAATCCATGGCTTGGCTGAAATGGAAATTTGGTTCTGGACCATATACTTAGCTGTGCAGCCATTCTGTGGAAGTTATGATTTAACAGGTCCATCCACTAAGGTGTTGACAAAGAAGTGGTAGGGATTTTGACTTAAAATGGTTTTAGAGTATGGAGTTATAAAGAAGAAATCATTCCCTCACATGTGACCTGTTTGAACAACTTGAAGTCTTCCCTTTATTATTTATCTTAGCTGCTGTCTGTGCTGTGATCGGTGTGATTCTCCTCCTTCAAGTGTTTAAACAACTGTTGCTACCTATCAGAACAGTAATTTAATGCTGACTGTGGTCAGGTGGGAATAAGTCACACATGTGCAAGTTTCAAGTCAAGACCTTCAAGTCACATCCAAGTCAAAGTTAAATCATAAGAAATTCTGATGGTCTCCCCCAAATTCCATGTTTAAATCAGGAAAACTTACTGACTTGTCACGTTTTGTGGCAGTCAGTAACAAGCCTCCTGAGAGGCCGATTACAAGAATTGCAGCCTGAAATTAAAGATAGCCATTTGGGATTGGTTCTAATAGAATGGTGACCATGATACATGATGGCATATGGTAATGTTAGATCTTGGGTGGAGTAGGTTTTGTTGCACAGCTTTAACAATTCTGGCAGCATTGGAACAAAGCAGGCACCCATTTCTAATTAATTGCGTGTAAAAGAAGCACTTACGACAACAGAGAAATGGCATGTTTTGAGAAGTCTAACATGACTCTATTCTGACTCATCAAGTCATGTGACTCAAGTCTCCCACCTATGCTGACAGGTGAACTGAGTGTTCAAAAGTGTATGTTTGTGTGCAGATGATGTATGTGGCTGTCTTTCTGTAGCCAATTCTGTAGAAAACAGATGGTTTAAACTAGTGTGTGCTGCTCACTGCCTGTGTTATGGTGGTTTCTTTTTATAGACCTTTCCCTGCAGTTATTGCCAAAGCATCATTGGCATCTGGATTTTAAAGGATGAATTCCAAGAGCTATTTTTCCTACCAATAAAGTTAATGGTAACAAATTTGCTCTTAAAGCGGCCAGAAAGCTGTGCTTATCTTTGGCAAGTCACAGTTGCTGAAGGGAAAATCGCTTGAAGGTGACAAGACATTTAGTTTAGTATGCATATTCATTTTCCCATTGTTAACCATGAAGGCAATGGCTGTTAACACTGTAAATGCATCAACAATTGTACAACCAACAGATGCAAACAAATGCAAACAAATCATGATACAGCTGACACAAAATCAGACCACAGTACAAAAGAACACAACTATTTGTGTATACAAAAACATGCCAGGTAAATGAACAGCCCAATGGTGCTGTCTTTAAGTGAAAACTTGCATATATCTTTTTAAAAGCCTAAATTTGATACCAGGCACTTTACAGTCCTCCGCATCTGACAGCAGGGTGGCACAGCAATTTGCACGACTCTGCCACTGTGGCTACAGATCCCTCAGAGATTAGTTATAAATGTTTGCAGATGAAGTGACTCTAACTAAAGAGACTCTGTGGCACCGAGCAAGACCAGACACTCTGCTTTTATACTGTCTCTATGATAATGGTTGCTTATTATTCAGTATACTGAGATAACTGGTGAAAAACAAGGACATAGATGCATGTTCCTCTCTGTCTGTAGACACTTTGACTTTGTCCAGAGTGACAAGCAGAGTGGAAACACTTTGCACCACATCACACATGACCAGGCACTCGTTTATCTTAAGACCGCATGTTGACCAGATCGTTTGCGTTCCCCTGCACGACATGTTTCAACAAAGTCAGTGAGTGGTCCAACAGCGATGCCCTCCCCTGAAACATCTGGTGTGTTGTATCAGCCACAGATAATGGCTGTCTGTAGAGGCAGTACCCAAAGTGGTCAATCAAAGCTGTGGTCAGAGCTGAGCTGGTTCTAGAGTCAAGTGTGTGCTGAAGTCTTCAGATAGCATTCCTACACTGCCACGGTCTACTTTTTTTTTTTTAGTAGAGGTCAGTCAGGCTTGTCTTGCTTTGGCACTTAGGATGTGCATAAGAAGATGCAGGTTATGATTCTGGGCCATTGCATATTATATAGGAGAGTGGAAACTATGTATACATGGTGTTGATTTGTGCTGTTCCTCCCCTCCCTTTAACTTGGCATTGACTATAGTCTGCAACACAGCAGCTTTATTATAGAGGGATATTGGGTGTGAGGAAGAGAAAGGAGGAGGAAGGGAGTTTCACATGCCAGACACACCAAATATCAAAACCAAATATAAAGACAGAAGCGGCAAAGGAAGCGGATGCTTCGTTCTAATTCATAGTGGTGTAGTGAGTGTAATAGCTCACCACTACGCTCCCTTTACACCATCAACCCTGTGATTTGTCACGGAGCATAAACAGAGTTTTCTCTAGTGGTCAACTCCTGCCTGCCAGCTCATTCGTTTCTCCCAGTGAGGTTTAGCATGGGAACTGTGCTGTTGGGACGGCTTGGTGTGGATTGTGGAGCAAGATGTGCAGCGTGAATGAGACTCTTATGAGCTCAGTACTGACTCATGGAAAGTTTTAGGATGCCAAAAGAGGTGTGTGTGTGTGTGTGTGTGTGTGTGTGTGTGTGTGTGTGTGTGTGTGTGTGTGTGTGTGAGTGAGTGAGTGAATAAACTGAAAGGCAGTTTGAGCCCATCATCCAGCTGCATGTCGCACTTTTTTCAAGATTTCATAAATCACTAACTTTGAGCATTTTCCATACTCTCGTGTGAAGTATTTGTCTTGTTTAGCATGATTTATTCCAAGGAGAGCCATAAAAGTGTGTTCTCTATAAAACTGAATATGGGAGATAAGGCAAGTGAGTACGCTTGTTCATAGTGAATCCTTTGAGTTATAGCCTCTTAAAGACTGGTAAAATATCTTTTCCCGACAACATCAGGTTTGTCTTATCAGCTGAGGACTGGTGACCAATAATGCATATCTAATGATGAACATATTTAGGTTACAAGCTTGTCAACATTGGTGAAAGAGAATGTATTTCAGACTCATAACAGAAACTCCATCTGTAAGCTATCAACACCAAATTATGCTCTCCATCCCCACTTGGCAATATCACCTGAGTAATTGAATGTTTTGCTTAATGGTGGTTTGTGCCTCGTAGATTTCCATTTATTAGTTTGAAGTCAAATTACATGACAAAGCTTCATTTCTTTAGCTGGGCAAAATGGTTTTGACCCCTTTGCCCTGTGAATATTTAAGGAAATGGAGCTCTCTGCACGGTGGCCACTCAGTGCTCCATTCTCACACCACCATGACTTCATATATTTAGGAAACGCTTGTTAGGAAAATTCCCCGTTTGGCCAGGAAGGATGTGAAACTGAATATGGATTCCATTTCTCTTAAATTCAAACCTAGCTCAATAAAGACATATAAACAAAGCTTCTGGTCCCCTTCCCCACTTTTTTCTTCTCTTCAGTTCCCCCTCCCCTCTCTGTTTTTCCAAGGTTGAGCCTTCAGCAGTCAGGAGAACAAGAGGAAATGGCTGAGTTTTCCACAGAATATGCAGTGTTTTAATTTAGGCCATGTCAGTAATGATTTGAGCAAGGCCTTTTACTGTAAACCACTTCTCATGTCTCAGTCTGGGCGTAGAGACACAGAGCTCTGAGCTGTCTTAGATTAATTTCTGGATAGCAGTCTGTTCAGTGTAGCTAAAATTATATTTATCTGAAGTTGTCACTAAGAAGTCATCGCTTTGCTGGTATTTATCTACGTGGCAAGACAAGTCATCACTAGAGACAATTTGAAATGCATCTGGTTTGTAAAACCATTACATTACTCAATGTTAACAACCAAAATGACATAAACGATGAAATTCCTAGCCCTCTTTAAGGATTTCAGAATGAGATGAATGTCCCAGTGTGTTGACCATACTACCTTTTAAAAAAAACTGCCTTACTGTCTATCTCTCATATTCTGACACCTACCTTCTGTCTGTGTTCTTCTCACCTGTCCCAGAATCTCCTCAGTTGTCCTCACCCCTCTCCACCAGTGAACATGACCAGGCAAATGTTGACCTGGGCCCAGACTGTGACAGCCGGCTATGTGTGGAGCCACTGGACGGAGAGGGTGAACGTCCAGTGAGCCTGGTGTCCACCCTGTCCTCTGGTTCATCCCGCGATAGTCGCAGCCTTTTTGGGAGCTCCGTAGCCCTTCCTTCCTCAACCACCCCACCCATACCGGGCGAGGAGGACATAGACTTGGAGCTGAGCCCAGCCGAAGGCACCGGAGAGCGGGCGGGCGACCAGAGTCCCACCCTCACACGCTCTCGCCTGGAGCCCAGGGTGATCAGCAACCAGTGGAACAACAACAACGCCACCTCCAACAGGAAGGCGAGTGGCGAAATCCCTCACATCCCTGCCTCGCCTGTCGTCACAGATGCCATGGCACCCAACCCAAAGCTGACCTATGTGGACCGCGTTGTCATGGAGATAATTGAGACGGAGCGCATGTACGTCAGGGACCTGCGCAGCATCGTGGAGGTGAGTGGATGTCAGGGCTGTGCTGACTGTATTCAAACTTAATTTTCCGTTACAGTTGGTGTTTTTCACTTCCAGCCAAGTATTCACTGTGAGCCAACCATCTGATATTATAGAGGGTAAATCATCAGTATGCTGTGTATTTAAAGCACATGTTTGACTTGGATTAATGTGCAGCTATGACTTCATGTCTACAGCACTCTTCGGAGGTGATTTACTGCATTTGGCCAGCCAGGAGCCAAAATAGGGGAATTGGACTCAATGGTTTTTCAGAGCAAATGTCTTCTGTGTTCCAAGCAGCTGTTGGTGGTCACAAATGAGTCCTGTACTTGTAAAACATCAAGTGGATTTTTCTTTTTCTTTTCAATACCAGCATCCACTCTGATATCCTGCTTTCCAAACAGTCAGTTGAAAAAAATGCATACCTGACATCTGGCAATTGTGTGCTTTGTTTATAGATTTCTCGTTCTGGCTGTGGAAAAGTTAGGCCTGCGCATAGTGTTGTATATAAACCATTCTGTATATTTACAGTGCAGTGAAAGTTTTCAGCCTGTCGCCTGGGAGTATGAACTCTGCTCATATCTGGAGTTCAAAGACACAGTCAAAACTGGGACAGAGCGCAGGTCTTTCATGGTTGAAGTATTGCACTTTGTGATCTTAGTCAAAGATAGTAGAAACCTCATTGCAGAGATGTGAAGCACTGAAAATGGACCAGGGATGATTCTACCACTCAACAGACCACTTACATCTTATCACATCTTCTACCTTATGTAGTTTGGAAACAACTTCCAGACCGAGAAACGTCTGTGGCCCCTCAGTCTTTCCTCAGCCTCGCATAGAAACAGGAGCTCTCTGCTGCACTGATGGTAATGTCTTTAACACGTGAGGCATTTCTGAGTATGATTGGCAGTGAACCAGCTAGCACCTCTCCTCACATTGTGTCTGACTGTGCTGGCGTCTGGCAGTTGCTGTGGGAGGGAGTGCTACCCCCGTCTCAGCTTGAGTAACGACTTGCTCCTGACAAACACTTTCAGGACTTCTAACTATTTCACTTGACAGGAGCAGCAGGCTGGCCTGCTCTGGCCCCGGCTGCACGAGCCCTGCAGCGAGCTCCAGCCTAGCCTGAGCTCTGAAGTCCTCCCAGCCAACAAAAACACTTCCATCTTTGTGCAAACTGGAGAAATAACACAGATGAAAGGAGATTGGTTTTTCCATAGGCTACAGTGTGGGAACTAGTCTAGTACAGATGTATCCTCTATCCCTTTATGATTGCAGTATGGTCTCCATCAAAATGATTCCACGCAGCTCATTTTAATTTCACACCAAGCCTTGAATCTGACAGAGATGCGTGAAACTCGTCCTTCATTTCGGCATTGTTTCTTCAGCGAGCTAATCCAAAGCTTCCACTTGATATTGACGCTGAACTCACGAGCAGCTGCTGAAGCTGTGTTCACTCTGCCTTTAGATCTACTCTGTCACTCTGTCTCAAATTTTCAGAATAGCTGTTTGACCCAGCTGGTTTCACGTGTCTAAATACATCCCCAACACCTGGCCTAAACACACCCAGAACCCTCATACGCAGCATTGTTGAAACAAGAATGTGGTCAGTGTTTCAGAAAGACCTGGACTAACATATTACTTAGTATAATTAGTATAATTTATGTTTACCACAAGAATTTTTGACCCACAACAGTATTACAAGGACAAAGCAGCCTGCTTATTCTTTAATAATAACGGCACAGCTTATAGTCCTATAAAAAGGAGACTATATATATAGCATGAAATCTCTCACAGTATACTAAAGGTCACATGTTTATGGTGGTAGCACAAGTGGCGAGTTTTTCTATCGGAGAAGATGACACACCGACTGTAAGTCACTGCTGTCACTGCACTGGAGTTCTTCATCCATAACCGCTGCAGTTCATTCAGCAGAATGCTGTGATGACTCTGACACTGCAAAGTGTGTGTGTGTGTGTGTGTGTGTGTGTGTGTGTGTGTGTGCGCGAGAATTTGCACCACATCGTCTGGGTCGTTGGGTGTGTGTGCAAGCTGTTTACTGGCATGCTCTTTATATAGTCGCTGCGTGTGTGTGTGTTTGTCCCTCGTCAACTTGCTCCACTACTTGTTTGGAGTTGTTTGTGTGCCACATGAGTGTGGAAGGAGGGTAATCATCCAGATGTTGGCATATCTTGCCACTGTGTTTTTAGATATTTTTATCTACTTCTGAATGTATCTCAGGTCCAGGGGGAGTCGGGTCCTTGGAAGGGAACAGGCTGTGCTGATGTTTATGGTCTCGGTACAACAGAACCTCTTCCAGACAGTCACACTGGCTTCTAGTCAATGGAACAAATCCTTAAAAGGATCCTTAAAAGACCACATCAGTTTAGTGTGAATTACTGTTAGGATCAGAACAAAAAAGCCTTGAAATCAAGATAAAACATATTTTATGCACAGTCAGAGAAATGTCATACACTGCAGCCCTGAATCTGCAGGAATCAGTCGGTCAAACCAAATGTCTTATGACAACCGAGCGCACATCATAGAGGATATTACAGGAACACAAGGAGAATTTAGCTTTATATTCATCCTCCCTCTAGTGGTAAGAATTTGGAAGGACCCATATGACACTTGACATGGTCTTTTGTAGATAACTGCATCTTTCATGTGTTTGTCCATCTCTATTGTTTTTCCAGGATTACTTGGCTCACATCATCGACATGAGTACCCTTCCCATACGACCAGAGCAAGTGTGTGCCCTGTTTGGAAACATAGAGGACATCTATGAGTTCAACAGGTAAGTGACTCCCACAAAGACAAAACATGCTGGGAAGACAGATATTTTATAGAGATGTTTAAAGTAATGCTGTAACCACACCTATAATGATCACCCTATTCCACAGTAGTCAAAACTACAAGATAATCACTGAAAATACACTCATTACTGCATTGTGTAAACTTCCTTTAATATGGGAATGTTAACGTACTTTGATTTGTATCTACTCCAACATAATGACGAATGTTAAGAATGCATGATGCTTGACTGCTTTTATCTCACTTGCTGCTGATATTTTTGACATAAACGGATACAATGGGAAACAAAAGAGCAACACACACTTAGGCAAATATCTGAAAGCCAGGGAAGTGGTGGTGCAGCTAGCTTTACATTTAATCATTTTATGTCAGCAAG
Organism: Chaetodon auriga; assembly: GCF_051107435.1. Taxonomy (NCBI): domain Eukaryota; kingdom Metazoa; phylum Chordata; class Actinopteri; order Chaetodontiformes; family Chaetodontidae; genus Chaetodon; species Chaetodon auriga. Next base: position 15,419,642 of record NC_135087.1, on the reverse strand, counting down.
TGCTCATTGCTGACCACACTGCCTGCCAAAACACACATTAACATTCCTCTCCCCCTCACCGCGAGGAGCCTCCCTGCTCGTGCCAAGGCTACCATACAGCTCTGAACCTCAAATGAGGATGATTTGATTCTTATTACCTTTTAATGAAATTCTAACCACCTCTACAAGACAGTTTTTGACGGGTTTTGGATTCAAAGGGGCCCCGTATTGCCCTTTTCTGGGAGATTAATCTTTTGTTCTTGTCACATCGCACTGGGAGGTCGTGTTTTCTTTAAGTTAGCAATGCAGATAGTGATGCTGTGTTTCATTAGAGTATTCTTTAGGTGGAGAAATGCGTGTCAGCCTGCGAGCAGGTGCCATGATGGTATATATCAAAGACATTTGCCAATTTGCGAGAGGCTGCCCAGGCGAGACCAGATTTTTGTCTTTTTTTAATAGTTCACCATCCAGGGATCACACACTGACTGTGAAAGACCGCATACAATACACTGGAGATGTTTTGATAACAGTTTCTTACTGTGCTGTAATTCAAACCCTGGGTTCGCTCTCAGTAATCTTGGTCATTAAATCACTTTTGACATGAACATTCATTTGTTAACTCATAAAGGACCTTGCTGTTATGCAGGAATTTTTGTATGTGTTTCTAACACTTAATCCTCTTCCAGCCTTGAATATTGTTGACAAAGCAATCATGGACAAATATTGACTTCATGTCCAAAATAAATCTCCACTCCAAGATTTTGTCATTATACCACGAGCATGTTGACACATTAGCTTGTACTCGCTCTCAGTGAAGCTGCATCGTCTTTGATCTCAGCTGTGGAATGCTGGGGATGAATTGTGTTTGATATCTTCATGTGTGAACTGAACAGCTTGCGTGCAGAGTACTTGCTCTGATTGGTGATGGTCAGGTTTTTTTGTACAGTTGTATTTTTCCAGCCACCCTGCCATCATGTCTCCTCCATGTCAGTCCAGCACATTTTGCTGAGGGGCTGCCACACCGTGTAAAGCATTAAAACACCTTACAACTCTCAGGTTCTGGTTTCCCAAGCTCTGAATAAAGCTTCTTTTTGATGGCACTGAGGGCATGGAGAATTCCATGTTGAATGTTCATTCACGCTCAGTCTGAGCTGCAACAAGGCTCAGGTTTAATGGTGTTTGCTGCCCTCTAGTGGCAGTATGTCTCAACAAGGGTTGCATCCCAGTCAAGGCAGATATAGAAGACAAAGACACAGAACAAGTATTGATATTGGTTTATTGAATTTTGCCTCTCATCATTATTCTTTCCTGCTGTTTAATTCTGTTTTTGTTTTCCTCCCTAAACAAATGAATTAGCTTAGTAAGCCCATTAACACTCAGTTTCCTTTCTGTTGTGTTCTTTGTTTCAGTGAACTGCTGCAGTCCTTGGACATGTGTGAGAACGACCCTGTGGCCATCGCTCGATGCTTTGTAGTTAAGGTGAGAGGAACTGTCCTCTTCATACTGATTCAGAGTCACATCAAGAACATTAACCCTAATAATGTGTTTGTCTGTCTTGTGTTTCCTCAGAGTGAATACTTTGAAATATACACTCAGTATTGCACCAACTATCCCAAGTAAGTAGCTAAAAAGTATTTATTTTAATTCAGCCTTTGCTGGTGATGCCATGTATAAGTATTTACTTTGAGAGTCAAAGTTGATATGATCAATATAATTCTCTGCTGCAGCTCAGTGGCGGCACTGACCGACTGTATGAGGAGTAAAACATTGGCCAAGTTCTTCAGGGATCGGCAGGCTGCTCTGAAGCGCTCCCTCCCTCTGGGCTCCTATCTGCTAAAGCCGGTCCAGAGGATCCTGAAATATCACCTGCTGCTTCAGGTACAGAATGTTCTCAGTGGTCATTGTGTTGCAGCACACAGGCTTTGGTTGTGTGATCTTTCTGCTATTTATCAATGAACAGTTCTCAGACCGTTTGGATTCTGATGAAGTAGTGTGTTTCTTACACTGTGTGACTGATTGTCTCTGCTTTGGTTCCCTGGTTAAAAGCTGTTAACTCTTTCACAAGCTAAAAGCAACAGAAAAATTACAAAAAGATTGAGTTGGACACACATTTTTGTTTGATTGGGAGTGGATTCAACTAGTTCCCTGCACCTTGTCAAAAGTTGTCCCTCATCTCTTTTAAAGGAAATTGCAAAGCACTTTGACCCAGACGAGGAGGGCAGTGAGGTCGTTCAGGAGGCCATAGACACCATGACCGGAGTGGCCTGGTACATCAACGATATGAAGAGGAAACACGAACACGCTGTCAGGGTGCAGGTGAGAAGTTAAAACACATGCATGCCAGCGTCCATTTGAAAAGGTGCATTTAAGCCATTGTCATGCAGTCATACTTACAGAACATAGTCAAGATGCATTTTTCCCACTCTCTCAGACACCCTACAGTCATTCTTTCAGCTCTTCTTGCTCTTTCTGCTTCTTTTATTGGTTTATTGCACATTTGATTTTCTCAGCAAAGCACCCCTCTGTGTCTTCCATCTCTTCCATAAATGTGTCTTTTAAAGCTCCAAATCTCTAAGTATTCCCAAGTAGATATTGTCAAAGGCAAATCCATGAACCTTCACAATTTGCTATTGACCTGTACGTCTTTTCTCAAGTCTAGCTGAAGGTTGAAATGGAGGCTGCAGCTTTTTAGTGATTTTCTTAGTTTGAGTCTTTGACAGAGTGGATGGTTCGCCTACCTGCTTTTCTGTAAGGACACATGTTTTAAGGATTACATATAAAAGCTGCCACTTGGCTGGCATTTATTCTCTTTTATGCTTAAGGAACATGACTGAGAGTGTGCTCTGGGGTTGTGTGCTTTCATGTACATCTGCAGGAGATACAGTCTCTTCTGATCAACTGGAAGGGTCCTGACCTGACTACATATGGAGAGCTGGTGCTGGAGGGCACCTTTCATGTCCTGCGGGCGAAGAACACCCGTACACTCTTCCTCTTTGAAAAGATGCTCCTCATTACCAAGAAAAGAGGGGAGCACTATGTCTACAAGATCGACATCTCCGTATGGATTTTGGACATTATTTTCATTGATTAGTGATTTAATAGTTTAGAAAATGTAAATTACACAAGACATTTTTGATAAGGTAGCAAATCAAGACAGGTAACAAACTCAATTATGGGAACCCCAGCTACATCACTACTTTCATTGTGGTTGCAGTGCTCCACCCTAATGCTCCTTGACAGCGCCAAGGATCCCCTGCTCTTCAGTGTCATCCATTTCAAGCATCCCAAGCAACCCCACACTGTGCAGGTAAATATGAACGCCAGTGACACATAGTACTTCACTCCAATTACAAAACACCGTAGTTCATCTTTACAATCCTGATTCCAAAGAAGTTGAGACACTATGCAAATGATCGCATTCTGTTTTTATTAACATTTTACAAACGAACCAACAACAGTTTTATGAAGTGTTCCTGAGCGCATGTAGTAATGTCTTTTGTTCAATCATGTGTTCACAAAGTTGTGAATCTCGCTCCATTCTTGCTTGTGAACAACTGAGCCTTTCCAGGATGCCCAATCATGATACTCTCACCTGTTACCAATGAACCTGTTTACCTGTGGAATGTTCCAATCAGGTGTTTTTGGAGCATTCCACATCTTTCAGATTCAGAAAAAGCAGATATTTACAAAAATCAATAAAGTTGATGAGGTAAAACATTATATATATATATATATAGTCTTCGTACTATTTATGTGATGTAACAAAAAGGTTTAGCAAATTATCACATTCTGTTTTATTTATTCCAGTTGTTTTGGAATCAGGGTTGTAGTTGTATTATAATTGTTTAGATTATTGAAGAAAATTTTTTTTTTTAACCATAATTTTTCTATTTGTATTTTTTTCCAGACTCTTAAGAGCCAGTGGTTTTGTACTGCAATTTGTCTCCATTCTGTTTGCGTGTGTATCTGGTGTGTCTTCATTAACTTCAACGACTCTTTTGAAATGACAAGTGCTTGTTGTTCCAGGCCAAGTCAGTAGAGGAGAAGCGTCTGTGGGCCCATCACATAAAGAGGCTCATTCTTGAGAACCACAACACCATCCTCCCTCAGAAGGTGAGCAGCACCCCCCCTCACCTCTTCCTTCTCAGCTGCTGCAGAATTGTATATAAACACGCTGTCTTTCTCTTTGAAGGCAAAAGAGGCCATCCTGGACAATTCTAACTGTAAGTGTTACTAATAGAGCAGCATTTGTTGCTAGGACCAGTTCAACTGTTTCTATAGCAACCAAAGATGCTGCTCACAAAAGAGGAGGGTGGTTAATTTTCAGTGGAAAATATGGATTGCTGTTTAATATAGTCTGTAACCTGTCCGCCTATGTGGAGAAAATTGTTTTTCTAACTGCTGCTCTGAGTGTAATGACAGACCCCTCTGCTGCTCAGATCCAGGGAAGTACCACTATAGTCCTGAGAGGCTGAAGAAAGCAGAGTCCTACCAAGCTGATGACTTCCATCTTGGAGGGCGAAATGGGAGAAGAAGATCAGGTTAAAGACCCCTACTCGATCTATTTGTTTCGCATTAGTATTTGTAATATCACTAGAATAGTATTGCTGATGAGTAATTGTCGCCTACACCGTGAGTGAGTTATCTTTCTTTTATTTCTGCCTTTTTAGAGCCTGCAAAACAAAGCGTAAGGACCACAAAAGGTTGGTACATTGTGGGCTTTTTTATTGACATCACTGTGCAACCCCAGTGACAAAAAGGCTGGGATGCTGTGTGAAACATGAAGAAAACAGAAGGCGATCATTTGCTAAACCTTTTTGATACACCACGTAAACAGTACGAAGACAATATATATATATGATGTTTTTACCTCATCAACTTTATTGATTTTTGTAAATATCTGCTTTTTCTGAATCTGAAAGTCGTGGAATGTTCCAAAAACACCTGTTTGGAACATTCCACAGGTAAACAGGTTCATTAGTGACAGGTGATAGTATCATGATTGGGTATGAAAGGGGCATCCTAGAAAGGCTCAGTCAGTCACTAGCAAGGATGGAGAGAGGTTCACCACTTTGTGAACACATGATTGTATAAACAAGATTAATACATGGGCTCAGGAACACTTTGTAAAACTGTTGTTGGTAAACACAGCTCATTTGCAAATGATTGCATTCTGTTTTTACAAGGCATCCCTTTTTTTTGGAATCTGGCTGGTACGTTCAGTTCAGGTTTGGCAGCCAAAAGAGAAGTTTGGGCAACAGTTTGATCCACATTGTGGATGCAGTGGCCCAGCATCCCCACAGCCCTACCAAGGTGGTTTTATGTCTGCCCAGTAAAAGCTGTTGCACATCTCCTTGTGCTTTGTTTTTCCCCCAAAGACACCTGGAAAGCAGATCAAAAGACACTTAACTCCCACTCCACTGGCCTCACCCATAATGAAGTTTAATATAATGCCAGATCAGCCGTAGGCTTTGTCATACACAACCTCTTGTCAGTAGTCAAATTCAGCCTTGCCTTCAGATCTGCATGTCTTCCGGCTGTCATCTACTCAAATTGGCCATTATGAAAGAGAAAATCTCTGTGTCCCCAGTTCTCCTTTGCTCACAGTTGAGATCAATTTTTCAAACCAATGTAATGAAGAAGCAATTTTCATGTCAACCTTCCCATCTCTGTGAGGGAGTAGGTCATCACTTCCTGGCTAATTGCATCATGTCCAGTTTGAGCATCTGAGAGGAAGATGTTTCTAATTGGTATTTATCTAATCACAAGGCCTCCCTTAAGTCTGGCCCAGACTAACTACTGCCTGACTCAGTCTTTGCTTCTGCAGGCAGAGATTGTGTCCTGACCATAATTGTACAAGATGCATGTGGTATTCATGTTATTTTGTCATGTAATATTCCACTTGAACATGCTTTTTTTCCAGACTTATTGACAGTCTCATTTGTTCATCTCTCCCCCTCCCCTTTATCTTTACTCTCCATGCAGCTGTTTTGAAGGTAAGCACCTGAAATCCAAATGTACTCTTTCATTGAACCTTGATAAGCTTTTTCATTCTGTCGGGTTTTTTAGGTCAGAGTGCAGTGGTGAGATATGGTTTACCCAGATTTGACTCAGCAGTTCAAACTTTCTATTCTAATTGCAAAATGACTCAAAGCAAAAAAAAATGGAAAAGTGCAAACCTAATCTTCACAGAGCACACTTGGACTTGCCCTGGATTACCAAAATCATATCTCACCCAAAGCTAAAGCAGCTTTATGATTATTCCATCCCATTTAAAGCCTTGCAATCACAACATGACTCTAGCACTGGCCTTGCAATAACAAACCACATGTCTATGACTTCACGCTACAGCATGCAGACAGTGAGGGTGCACTGCTGGGGGAGAGGTGCTCCCTTCAGCCAGCCAGTAGTGTCAGTACACTGACCTCCAGTCTAGGCGAGCCCCAGGCTGAGAGGCCATGTGTGGAGGATCTAATTCCCAGAGGGGACTCTCTGGAGCAGCTAAGTCCTACTGACAGTGACCCGAAACTGGGCTCTTCACCCAGTGAGGGGGGGCTGGAGCTGGAGGAGGCAAAGGAGGAGGATGAGGAGGAGGGGGAGAGTTACAAGGAAGATAAACTGATGGGAGACGACCAGGTAGCCGACTTTGCCAGCTCAGTGCTGGCAGCCATCTCCTGCTGGCACTATAAAGCCAGGGCTTTGCTTTCTACTCACTTCACAACGGTGAGGGTTTCTGCCACCCACGAGTTTCCCATTTCCTGCTCCATTCCACTGGCTTACCAGTACTTTCTGCTACTCTCTCTCCCACGCTGGCTCTCTCTCCCTATTTTTTTTTCTTTCGTAAACAGAACCAACTAACACCTGCTACCGTTTGCACTGTGCACATTGACTGCCTAAATTCATGCTATTGAAGTGCATGGACTGAAGTTCTCCCAAACGGCTAATAGTCAACTCTAAAACATGCTGCATGGGTGAAACGTAAAAGTCTGACTTGGTGACTTGGTGCATGTGTTTGCCTGCATTGTTTTGTTTTTGGAGCTGAAGGTCATCCCACTGTATGCATGTTCTCCTCTCACTGTATGTTTTCCTCATCTGTGTAGTTCCAGTGTGCTGTGTTTCACGATTGTGATTTTTGGGACGTGATTGATGTTGAAGCTCATGATGTTGAGACCATGCCTGCATTTGCATTACAGCCAGTGGCTTAATGTGCCCTGTTAAATGTTGTTTGACTTCAAAGGTTAATGTAGCCATCTAATGAAATTATCATTATAATAGCAAGAGCTTTGCTCTTTGATACCCATATTTCCTAATCATATTTCCCCTCTGAATTTTCATTATTAGAAAAGTCTTTGTCAAGAGGTTAATTGTTATGCCAGTATTGTCTCTGAATATGAATTGATACTTGTTATTGGAAGTCTTTTATTCTGACCATTGTAGTGGATTTTTCAAGGCTGACCTGAAACCACATTAAGTGGAAATGTTTGAGCGTGTTCTTCTGCCTCATGCTGCCTCACAGTGTGATCTTTAGGATGATTTAGAATACAAACTTTTAGTTTAATGTCAAGTTTTGCTCTTTCAGGATGATCAGAACGGAGATCTGGCTGAACTGAAAACGCCACAGAGAGAAGAGGAAGAAACTTCGGGACAGGAAGAGAAACATGTGGACGTGGCCGTGAAAGAAAGTCTTACCACACAGGTACTCAATAGAGCCTTGAATTCATTTATATACACATCCATTCATTTCCACACGTCAGTAAGGCCACGTGAAATTTTTTCACTGTGTCAAAGAATGCCAGTCAATCCTCATGTCCTCAATAGGGCTTAGTTTGTTGTTCAGCCTATTTTCTAATCATAGTATAGTTTGAATTACACACTTTCTGTGCATTTGCTGCCATTATATAGCCTTTGAATGAAAGCAAGCTGATTCAATACTACATTAGACTTTTCAGGTTAGCTTCTTAACTAATAGGTGCCCTTTCACATGAGCATAGCATTTCTCTGAGGTCAGTATAAATCATTGGACATTAGAATGCCCCACACAAACACACACACACACACACATATACATGACCTGCTGTTCTGTGGCTACCACTCTCATTGAGAAAGGCAACATTGTATTCAGAGCCAGGTACAGTTCTTAGCTGATTCTTTTGGTAACTTTGCCAAACAGCTGCTGTGAGAATGTCGGTTGATATTCTCGCTAACCTTATCTCCACCACACAGCTCCAAGCTGCACTTTCTGCAGCAGGCACCGCCTGGAAATAGATTTAGATCAATGGCCAACTAGGGTCTGAGCCACAGACAAGGCAATGCTCACCATTTAACTTGCAAAGGGTGGCAAAAATTGTTCAGTAAGTCCCTAGAAACCATGCTGCAAAAGCAGTCACAATGTCTCCTTGGTTTTTACCACACTTTGATATTTCACATAGGAATAGGTCAGTGTAATAAAACTCAAGTCGGCCTCATAAGATAAAATGCATGCATCATAAATTGTGGCTGCTTTAGATTAAACTGCCTAGTTGACTTTGAAAAGGTCCATTAAGTTAATGGGGAATGGAGACTGCTTGCCATCATAATGTCTCTTTTACTCATTACATCCCACTTTGCAAACACTGCAATCATGTTTCAGGTCATTGTGGAGCAGCTGTGCCCTCTAGACTGTGTCCCTCTTGCAAAGACAAAGAGCGATCAGCTGGAGGTGTGTGAGTCCCAGTGGCCCGAGTCTCCGGTCTCCCCTTTGCAACAAGAAGAAGAAACAGCAGAACCTCAGGATAACTCAAGAGAAACTGGAGAGGAAGAAGAAGGCCAGAGTGATTCCTCTGGTCTCCAAGTGGAGGAGACGAGTGTGCTGACGAATGGGGAGCTCTCAGAGGAGGAAGAGGAGGTGCTATCAGACAACAAAAGCATCCTACCGTCCTCTGTGTTGGACCAGGCAAGTGTGATAGCTGAGCACTTCATCAGCAGCTTGTCCAGACGGAGCAGTCTTGTTTCAGAGGACTTGAGTTCCCTCACCTGCCCCTCGCCCTCAATAGAGAATGAGGCCTTCAAAAGCCCCTCAGCTTGCCTAGATGTAGAAAAACAGACCCAAATGTCGTCCAGCTCTTCCCCAGAGCCACAGGTGACCTCAGCGAATCTGTCAACACCTGCTCATGACCCTGCTCTGGACGCCCTCATTGAAGGGGAACGCAGGTCCACTCTCTCTAAACAGGATCGCCTCCTCATCCACAAGATCAGAAGGTATTACGAGCACGCTGAGCATCAAGATGCTAACTTTAGCATCAAGCGCAGGGAAAGTCTGTCCTATATCCCAGCAGGTCTGGTCCGGCATCTGAGCCGACAGCTCAACAATGGTCATCAGGAGCAGGCCGTCGCGGTCCACAGAAAAGGCCTCTCTCGGAACCGCCCCACTTCCTGGTCTGTGTTTGACCTTCCTGGCTTAGAAAAGAGTCGAAACACTGACACTCTTCAAAAAACACGACCACAGAGACCAGTGGAAGCCAAGGCTAGATGTCAGAGCATCACAGATGCCCCTACCACAGAAGAAGAGTTCACACCCTCAACAGACATGCTCAAGGTTTGGCATGACATGGAAATGGAGGAGGAGAGCCAGGAAGTCCAGCAGACTGCAGAGAAGAACCTCAATGACTTAGAAGCGACGCAGGAAATCAGCTCAGACATTTCGGATGTTAAAATCAGCAAGCGACCCCTTTGGATTGTAGAAGAGTCTGAAACGAGCACTGCCTCAGATGGCTCCTCCATCTCATCACCCTCCGCAACCTTTCCAGCAGTGGAGGGAGGAGCCTATCAGGACTCTAAGTCACGTAAGACCCACGCGTCTCCAGAGAAGGGCCATATCAACCACAGCCACCTCCCCAAGATCATTAACTTCCGAACAAGTATAGATGAGGACCAGATCCTACAAGACATGGGAAAGATGAAAAACAAGGTGTTCCAGCTGGCACGACAGTACAGTCAGCGCATCAAAAATAACAGACCAGTAGTCTGGCAGAGGAACCGAGAAACAGCGAGTCAACAGGGCTTCAAGAATATGCCTGTTGTCCAGGAGGAGAAGATGCAATTGAGGAAAAAGGGTAAATAGGATGCAAATGATTGCTTTCTTTAGCTCGTGTATGGAGAAAACTGAAAAGCAGTTTCTGTGTATTTGTCTGTTTTTTGTGTATGTATGCAGGTAAACCCAACCTGAGAGTGCCCTTGAACACTTGTGATCAGGTGGTCATCCATGAAGAGCGTCCTCCAAGCCCGGTCCAGACCCACAGCTCTGGAGCCAGCTCCCAGAGCACACTTACCTGCCCACAAAGCCCACAGTCAGACACCTTCCACTGGCCCGATGTGCAGGAGCTGCGCACCAAATACGCAAAGAGCCCCCATTCTTCAAAAGTAACCCGTAGCTGCACAGTCCCAAACGGGATGCTGGATGGATGTATGAAGAAGTGTAATGGCTGCTCACACAAGTACAATAGCTCCTCTGACCTATACAGAGCTCTGACAGACTGCTCTAGGACACAGTCTGAAACAGTACACGAGGAACGATGTCCTGTGGTGGAGGACTGTCGCCAACCCCAGCCTCAGCCCCTGCTGTGCAGGTGGAGCTCCTTGGACCACATGCTTGGGTCTCTTCCCCTCCATGAAGTACAGAACCTTCAGGAACAAGTGAGGACCTGCTACACAGCCAGTCACGCGTCTCTGATCACAAGAGACACTGGTAAACTGCGAGACGAGGACAGAGTTCTCCAGGAGGGCTCAGACTGTGCCACGAAGTCTGCTGTCCTGAGTTCAGGGAAGATGACAGAAAGTAATTTAGTGAAAAACTTGCGGGAGAAGTTCCAGAGCTTAAGCACAAGCTCATGAATTCTGTACATTTTTACTATCAGGGACTGTCACATGGAAACCTGATGCCTCTCAACGTCCCTATTTCCTGTTTTCCTCCCAAACAAATGCAACTTGTTTGTCTGCACATTGTTTTCAGTATGGGTGATGATGTTTGCACCAGTGAAACACAGAAGGGAGATCATTGGTTTTTTTATGAGGGCCACGAGGGGAAAGCATATTGCCTTTAAAAAGATGCGTTGCAATATTTGTACATTGGGTATTTGTCTGCACTGTACAATACACGTTTATGTAAAAGTATGTATAGGGTCCCCTGTATCAGTTGAAGATTAGGTTCTATGTTATTATTATATGCATTTATTTGGTTCCCTGCCACTGTTGGCGAATCTTACTGTAATCACAGTGTTGCCGTTAAACCATGTAAACTGTCAGCTGGAGTTTCAGGGGAAAGCAAAAAGGAGCTAACTGCTCAGTGACGAGGGAGAAGTCTCTGAGCATACACCAAAGAGGGTTTTCTTTTAACATGTGTTGACTTTTAGTACGTGTGGTCACAGCAGTAATTTGCTTCCACGTCTACTGTAGCTGCTTCTTAAACTGTTTTCACATACTGTACCACTGGAGCTTTATTTTTCTCAATAAGTTGTATATTTTCTTTAATATTATTTATGAAGCTGTATATTTGGGAGAGATTGGCCTCGTGTAAATACTGACCAGTAGCAACGCTTTTTACTTTTCCATTCCAGAAAATATATTGTTTCATACTTGAAGTTTCCCATATTTTCAATAAAAACAGAAATGGTAAGTGTCCACATTGCTCCCCTCTCTTTCCCTGCCCTGTCATGCATCTCAAATACAGTATATCCATCTGTTCTATGGCTGAACTGAGTATATCCACAACATCCATGCTCAGCTGGTTAAATGGAATAAATAATACTGCAAAAAATGCAGTCCAAACAAGCAGCCTAATTTTCCAATTGTGCAAACATCAATTAATTCACATTTACATGCCGGGATTGTTGCATTTTAATTTTTAACCGAATAACACACATAAATGAAAACTTTTAATGCAGTTGAGGTTTTACATGTTCTTTTTCAAGTTTGTATTGTTTTAATATAGCCTTCTATGGCCTTCCATATTTTTTTCTGTTTTTAGAAGATGCAATACAGAAGTACAGGTGAGTCACTATGTTAGTACAGTGTTTGCACATAACACTTAGGAGAGATGTGTCATGTTGACATGAGTCTGTGTACTGAAGAGACAAAGGGAACCAGCAGCCACACTAAACTAATGATACAATGATGTTGTTACTGCATTTGTGACTTAAAAGATTTATTGAATCAATGGGACTTAAAAATAAAAACATTATGTTTGGGGTCTGGAGATCCTGGGCCCTCAAAAACACACTTAATATTGTTTTTATCAGTTTGATTCTTTATGACTTTTCCTAATTTTATGTAAGTGTTTCTGGTCTGGTGAAGGAAATTACACATTAGTACATGAGGTATTTCCTCACTGATATGTGTGTGTGTGTGTGTGTGTGTGTGTGTGTGTGTGTGTGTGTGTGTGTGTGTGTGTGTGTGTGTGTGTGTTTTAGTTAATTTGTGTTCGCAATCTTTATTTAAAATGACTGCACAGCCCATCCTCTGTGCCTCAGATTACTAAGCGCCCTGTCGCCGTCTTCATTGAACCATCTCTGCCTTCAAAAGCTGCATCAAGCAGCCACGAATACACACCGGAAGTCGGCTGTGACATCCTTCAAAATAAAAGCGTAATTTCCGCTCAATACGTGCTCGTCAACGAGTGTTTTCATTTTGAACCAATGACCAGAACTTGCATCCTGTCCGTCTGTTCACTGACTTGACACCGATTCGTGACACCAACCAAAGGAGTTGAGTTCAAGACGCAGCTGGAGCCTCTCACTTCCACCACATGCCAGAAACATCAGATTTCCTCTGGCGCAAAATCAATTAACTCTGTTTTTTCTCTCCCGGATTGGCGCAAAAACAACATCGTCTATATTTTTTCTTTTATGAAGAATGGGTTGCGCAATATCAGGTCTGGCAGCAAAAGCAGAGTTTGCAGAGAGGAGCACGGAGGATGCTGCGGCTGCTGCGTATCCCAGAGAGGACCAGGTCCAGATGATCAAGGAGTCGTGGAAAGTTATCCGGGACGACATAGCTAAAGTTGGGATTATTATGTTCGTCAGGTAAGATGCTTAAGCCTCTTCTGTACCTTTCCAGCGTTGGTTGCATGTCAGAAAACTCACAGTTAAAGAGATCAATTGTCTGGTTTGCTGATCAGAAGAGCAGAAGATGCTGTAAAGCTGTAAGATCAGGAATATTATAATTATCACGAGGTCATACTGAGTAACCTTTACGAACACTGCGATTCCCTGCAGAAATGTTTAGGTTTAAGACACGATTCTTATAAAACATGCAACGTGACAGTATTTTGTTTAATGTAGCCTAAATGTTGCAACCGAAAGAAACCCAGAGGACAAAATAAATCCCAACTTTTTTCTCAATGGCACTTTCCATATCCTGTGTTTAAAGGAGCAAATCTTTACCCTCGTCAGACAGCTTAGTGAAACCTCTGCACTGTGTTCTGACCTGCTGGCCCAAGACAAAGAGGTCTGCAGAGGGCCCGCTGATCCACTGTGATGATGGCACAGTGCCTGACCTTTGCATACGAGCCAGAAACTGAACATCCAGCATCCCTCCACCTCCACCATCCCTCTGCTCTGCCTTCAGACCCACAGCTTTTCGCTGAGAGCTCGGAGCAGAATACCCCTCCTCCCCTCTTATCACTTCATATCACATCTTGACAACATTACATAATAACACACAGCTCCAGGTCTGCCATGCAATACATACAATTAAAGGCATCAGCCATCAGGAAAATGCATTTTATCAGTTATGATGATGACCGGCATCCGGGAAAACATCATTGGCCTTTGGCAGGGAAATAAAAGAGATAAAAGAATACGGTGATGAAGAGTGGCGGACATTCAGGCTGCAGCTTCTGGATCTACAGTAAAGAGACTAATGGGCACATGGCTAGCAGCCCAATTAAGGGTATGCGTCCCCTGGGTGACCTCAGCAGTTGGAGAGATTGACCTTAACATGTCAGCCTGGAAACACATGGGCCTCATGTGGATCAGGGCTCCCAGGCTGTCAGGGCTGGTGTTTCAAGACTGAACAATAATTGTTACAATAAAACAGCAAATGGGAATCACCTGTTATCAATCATCAGCTATGAATTTAACAGAGCCTTTCCCATGGCAAGAGGATGTCCCTCTATCAAATCCGTATAAATAAGACACTTGTGGGATCAAGCCACAAGTGACAAAGATAGTTATGAATACAACCCTTGAATGGTGGTAATTAAAATTCCAGGAGCTATAAAGCGCTGCATTGTCTGCTATGTATCACATGTTTTCATGTACGCCCATGTCCACAAGAAGCACACACAATGGAGCAAAATAAGCAGCTCTTCGCATGTTGTCGCTGGTTTAACAGTGGTGGAGATGGAAAAGGGGAGAGCGGCCAATTTCCCCTTTTCTCTCATCAATAAAGATGGTGAGCAGGAGGAATGAATACAGTGAGAAAGCCACACAGCTTCACGAAAGCAGACATGAGAATGAAATTCTATTATGCAGCCTTTCATTGTCGTGTCTGCCTGTTCGATATTTTGTAAATACAGAACATTTTGTCTTTAATCAGAGCTCAACACATTGCATTTCAATAGACGTCTGCATTATCATCCGCTTGTCAAAGGATGCAGAGCCGCTCATGTTTTTGCACAGCAGCCATTAGAGGGACCATCACTTCTCTAACACCTCTCCCATCAGCCCTATTCATCTATCTATCAAGGGGGGGGGGGGGGCCACATATTATAGACATCGGATGCATTTATTCATGAGGACTCCGCTCTGTGTTTCTGGTGTGAAAACACATGCCCCCTCTCCTCTCATGAGCAGAGTGAAACAACAAAAACAATAAACAGAAAACAGAACAAGCTTCCGTCTGACCTGCCACACTGGACAAATAACAGCAGCTCTCAGCTCAAATCTTAAATGATCAAGCTTAAATTATAAAGATACACGTTCACCAAGTCCACCTCACAACCTCTGCTGCCTGTCGTTCCCCCGTTTTCCTTCTCTCACTCTCCTTTCGACGGTGACTTCGTGCTGAAAAAGCAGAATCACAGTACGCCTTGCATTTCATTGCGAGCACAATGCAACTCACATCCAGTGGAGGCAACTGTGTATTCTGGTAGCATGACTAATCACAGGTACCTCAGCTGGAGACTGGAAGGCTCTCTGATTGGATGCTTAAACTCTCTGCTTAAGGAAAGTGATTGAGGTTAAATTAGAAAAGGGAAAACTGGAGCGGGAGCAGCGGCTCCATGAGACTCCGTCCTGGCTCCTGACAGGGCAGGGCCCATCGCAGCTCTGGGCGGCTAACAAACTCACAGATCCACCTCGACACGCTACTATGTGCCGCAGTGATGGTAAGAAGAAGCAGAGTAAGATCAGATCTGTCCACCCTAAAACTATGACTGACTGCTCCTCGTGAGCGGCTCTCTGAGGCTCACGGATGGCTGTGTGTGCTGTTGTTGTCTTGTCAGGCTGTTTGAGACCCATCCCGAATGCAAGGACGTCTTCTTCCTGTTCCGAGACGTGGAGGACCTGGAGAGGTTGCGGAGCAGCCGGGAGCTCAGGGCGCACGGCCTTCGGTCAGTCACCAACACGTCAGCATCATCCAGTGAAAGTACAGCAGAGCAGATTGATGTCCAGCACATTTAGTCTTGCTAACACTAAAAGGTCAAAGTCATTCATTGGCTTTTGTCATGATAACCATCCTAGTCCCTACGCTAAAAAGGACAAGACTGGCATTGTTGTATATTTTGTTGTTTCAACAAGTCCCGCGAAAAGACCAGAACCAACAATGCAGAAGTGTGAAATTCAGCTTAAACTGGATGTTAGTTGTCAGTTTTAATAACATAAAAATGTTACAATCGAAAACACTGATCCTGTTGTTCTTCATGCTACAGTTTGAGCTGTTTTCTTCCTCTTTGTAATTCCAATTGTATTTTCCTCCCAAAGACAAATATATGGATCAGTTTTTTTTAAATAAAAACATAAGGTCTGCCTTTCATTTAGGCTTCAACAACACATGATTAAACCATGTTGCATGCAGTACAGTGGAAGACACGAATCATGAGATAAGTGGCAGAGCAAAACACCTCAGGTACTCGTTATAACATGCTAACCACAGACAGAGCTTGTAGCATCTATCACAGCCACTTGTCTGTTGTTTCCCAGGGTGCATCAGGCAGCCAATTACAGCCTGAGGACCTGAAGGTACAGATGCTAGCGTGGCACCGCAGCAGCGACGCAGAGACAAAATGTGTTAGTCTTCCCAGCGTGAACTCTTCAAATTCACTGATAAGGCCAAATGGCCCATCAGCCGCACACTCGGGGACATTAGTACTAATGTCCACGGTGGCAGTGAGACACAGAGAAGAGAGACCTGAACCAACTTGAGCCCTTTGTTCCATATTCATCTTCAAAACTGTCACGCACACACTCTGCAGCGATGGCAGACACACCTGTGAGGCAACAAAGGAAATTGATCCTGTGGCGTCTCGTGCAGGGGGAGGAAGTATTTTCAGGGGGATTAAGTATTGTGCAATCAGCTGTTTTTGCCTCAAGTGTTAGTCAGATTGATAGATACACAATCAGTTTCATTTATTTTTCTTGGCATTTGAGTTTGTGAAATGTCAAAATGCAGCCTTTCAGCACAGTCACACTATCAGCTGATGGTCGCCTGCTGCTAAATCACGATTAACTGGTGGATCAATTAGGCTGGGTGGCTCATCCTCTGTCTCTTATTTCCGTCTCTTTCAGGGTGATGTCTTTTATTGAGAAAAGCGTGGCTAGACTGGAGCAGCAGGAGAGGCTGGAAGCTCTGGCTCTGGAGCTGGGAAAAAGCCATTATCATTACAACGCCCCACCAAAGTACTACAGTGTAAGACCCCGATGATCCCAACGCCGCTGTGTTCACTCTGTTTTTGTGATGCTGCTTTGTTTGCAGAAGAGTACACGCGTGCTAATTTCAACTGAAACTGTAGCTCTTTATCAGACTCACCATTATACTGACACCCCTGAAATCACAGCAGCTGAAAGAATTGACGCACTCCCAAAGCTGCAAAACACACACACACACACACACACACACACACACACATACACACACCTACCCATGCAAATAATAACAATGGAGTGACACACCAACTGGATACTAGCCTAGACATCACAGCACAAAGCCCGTCAGTAAGGATCTCTCATAATTATTTTCCAGTACGTCGGAGCAGAATTCATCTGTGCCGTGCAGCCCATCCTGAAGGAGAGGTGGACGGCCGAGCTGGAGGAGGCATGGAAGGTAAGGAGTGCCACCGCGTGACCCGGGGTGTCTCCTCCTCTGGTTGTTAATCAGAGACCCTCACAGTGACTTGTTCTGGGTAAACGCCTCGTGTTGCACGTCTCTTTTAATGTGCAGTGTAACATGTCAGGATGGAAGCCAGTGCAACACAAGCTTGACTGATGTGAATGGTGCATCTCTCTGACCCATGCATGAGCATGCTGAGAAAATGGAACACGGCTCTGTCACATCACGTTATGTCACTTGAAGATGCCTCGTGTTATTAATGCAGAGACGCTCGAGTAATTGCTGCACAACAGATACATCTTTCTCCAATGAGTTTAGAGTCAGTGCAGAGCTTTCTGGCAATGGACAACATAGAGGCCACAACATTTAAAGGGTGGAAGACATTAAAAACACACATTTAAGATGAGACACATACAAACAGCATGTTTGTATCCTCATGTTGTATTTCAGTGATTCAGCGTAAATACTCTGAAAAGACAAAAAAAAAATTTGAATTCAAAGTTGTAATTCTTCGTTAGTCTGCTTCAATAAGTGGGCTTGACTGCCCTCTGGTGGTTGGAGTTAAAAGGATGATATAAAACAACATAGAACCTTTCCCAAAGATGGTGACAGTAAAAAATAGCTGTCTGCAAACAAAATAATAATTGTCATTTTCCTCAAAGCTCAGCTGAAAGAATGAATGTCCTTCACCTTTGGGGACCCTGACGCGGTTCAATATGTGTTGTGTTTGCGATCCAGACCATGTTCCAGTACCTGACCAGCCTCATGAAGCAGGGATACCAGGAAGAGAGCAACCGACAGCACCACCTCGCACACAAGGAACGACCGGACAAGAGGAACACGGCGTTATGAGGCGCTTCTTCTCTCGACCACAGCTCAGACTGTTTCCTGAAGTTCAGCACAGAGATGTTTATGTACATAGTGTATTTACTGTCTCCTTTTCTACATCACTCATGTTTGCCACTCTGTCACAAAGAACAAAAAAGGAAAAAAAAAAACAGCAGCAGTGACTTTTAACAAAGCACTTTATTTCTGAACTTAAATTCTGCTGCAGGTCTCAGGAGCATGACGAGACCATACGAATGGTTGACAAAAGCTTCTGGCTGTAGTTAAACCTGCCTTGTAATTGTGATCAACAGGAATGACATTTATTGGAATTACAGCCAATACTTTTTTCTCTGTATTCATAACTCAAACTCAATGCCTTTCAGTAAACTGATAACTTTTAACACTTTTTCTGGGCTATCATTCAGGAGATCTTCTTCATATTTCAATTAACCACATTAACTGGAGCCATAAGGTACATTTTATGGTGCTCAGCAATTTAAAACAAGGTTATCAGCTTGGTGTGGAACTGTGGTTCAAAACGGAGGGGAAATAATATTCATTGTATTTAGAAAATGTCAACAAAAACACATAAGTAAATTAAAAAATTATTAAGTGAAACTGGTTAAAAACAAATCAAATCTGATCTGATTTAGTTCTGTATTTCCAAGCAACTTTACAGTAATAGTGATTTAAAAAAAAAAAAAAAAACTTCCAGTGACTGGAATATTTAGCATTGTTCTCGAGATGCAGTCAAATTGAAACATGGCAGCACGGCTCACAGGTTAGCAGTAATATAACATAAATAGGGACTCTAACAATTAAATAGTATGAAAGGCATCTAATCATTGGGTTCCATGGATTTGGCTCCAGAGGTGACACAGATGCTGATGACCTAGTTCCGAAGCATGCTTCATCCTGCATGAGTTGGGAGAATTCCTCAGGTTTGCTGTTCTGGATCACCGATGGCACTGACCAGCCAGGGATGAGACATTACCATGCAAACAATGGCATAATATCGAAGAAGTCACCGGGTGGATGAACAGTGAGTCTGAGGCCTCAGGTGAATGGAAGGAAAGCCAAGTGGAGGCCTTTCCCATACCCTCAGATAGTACAGGCCAGTTTAGGTACCCGTGATTATGCTAAAGAGTCTGTTGCTCATTGGGTGGCTTTGGTTTTCTTGCTTTTGCTTTTCTTATCTTTCTTCTTAAGTCCATCCATGTGAGCTCTAAGGAGGTTGGAGTATGCCTGTAAAGACGAGTTTATATTCATGATTAAGTTCTAACAGCTCATTCATCAAAGACAGACTATTACAAAAGAAAAGATTAGCTCAACCTACCATTTGAAACTTGATTACTTCTTTGGTGCTAACCTGTAAAGGTAAGAAAAGAGAATTCAGCATTTAGAGGAAAAGATCAGACATATCAGACATATAAACCAGAGGAAACACAGTGAACTCACCACTGTGCTAATCTTCTTTTTGCCATCAGACGCCCTGATGAGACATTTGTTGTCTGCTGGTTCAAATGACTCTGTGTGGCCCTTTCGGGGCACTGGCTTGGTCCTCCCATCATCTGGAAAGACGAAACATGTCACAATCCAGCTGCTTAGATCTTGAGAGGAGGGGACTCAGTTTTACTTCCCCATTGAGTGATAATTGTCAGAGGTCAGGAGGGAGCTACTTACACTTCTTTAGCGTGATGACAACACTGCCAGATGTTCTGCACTTCTGGAAGAGCCGAGTGAGCTCTGTGAGAAACTGGACAGAGCAAAAAGAAAAATTAATGCCCCAGGAATTACAGCGCGACAGTCCTATCAGAAGGATCAATAACGTCTGGGTCTGCAGCTGATCTCACCACAAAGATTAGCCATATCAAAAATAAACTTTCCACAAACTGATTATACGCTCAGTTTCCAGATTATTAGCCTAAACTAATGCAGTCTTATGCAACACCCTGTAAAAAATGTTCAGTTTTGTTAAACCTATTAAAGAGAGGCGTTTTCTGATCTTTAAGGTTATTTTGGACGTTTGTGGTGGCGTTTAATTGTATTACCTCATACTGCCGTCATTTTTATGTTCTGCTCTCATAGATATAAACAGGGAGAGCAAAATCTCAGAAACATTTCAACCTCTAACATTAGCCTGCCTTAGTATAGCAAGGGTGAGTTACCACTTCCTAGTGAGTATAGGACCCGGTGACCTACAAACAGTTAAAGATAAACATATTCAAGAACAACCTGCTGTTTAATTAGGTTACTATAGTTAATTAGGCTAGCCCTGACTTCAAATAATACGTTACTAGCTTAGGTGCTAACTTGCGGTGCATATTTCGGTAGATAGACGGAGACTCCCAACTGAGTTCGCTCACGGACGCGTAGCCCCAGGTGGTTTAGACGATCTATCCCGCCGGATTATATTTCACGTATTATCATATATATACACTGCCCCCTGATTATATTTCACGTATTCGTGTCATTTATAGCATATATTATGTATTGGCACACGTATTATTTCTTAACACCACTCCAGTAAGAATAACACTACTGGATAAAACGACGGCGGAGTATGCCAGTCGAAGCGGCAGTAATGCCAGTAACAGGACGTTCTTGGCCAGTAATAGGACTGGTTTGCTAGTCCGGAGTTGTTGTTCGCTCTTTTCTACACGCATAAATGGTCGGGAGTTATAGAATGTTGTGCACTTATAGGCTGTTTTAATGCTGGGTACTTCGCATTGTATTTGGGAATACTTTTAGATGTATCTTTGCCCATCCCTGATTACTAGGCCTACAACAACAACAACAACTACTACTACTACTACTACCACAGATACTGAACGAAGGATACAGTACATCGTACTACCAAACCAGAGGCATGGCGAACTCAAGAGTATCTGTGATGTGACGTTAACTGACCGGAAACGGAAAGAGGATTTATCCACCACTTGTTAAAACGTAACGACAAAGTCAATTCATAGGCTAATGGTCATACTGTAGGTGTATTTGAAACAATATGTCACTAATTATATGTCAAATACACTTGTACGTAACAAAAAACTAACATAAAAAAAGATAACTAGCTCCGTTATATGTCGGTGGGCTCGATAGTCTGGCTAGCGGGAGAGTGCCGACCGGGGATAGTCCCGCGTTGGGGTAGACAATCAGGGAATCCATATTTCACTAACGTTAATGTTATATTGGTGTCCATGTACGTGCTTGTAGCTTTAGCGTTGAGAAAGACATTAGACCAGTTCAACGAGGGTTAACTTTCCAACGGCAGTCTGTGGCTCCTAATTTGCTAGAAAGTACAATACCTGAACTTACATATTTGCAAAAAACGCAACGCCGGTGTTAGCTTCAACTTAGCAGGCTAGCTAATCAGTCTGACGACTAGCTTGTCTCCCGTCGAGGCTATTAGCTAGTTAGCTGGTAGACAGTTAAAGCAGACAGTGTCAATTTCTGATTTAGAATCAAGAGAGTCAACAGATGAAGTTATTCACGGTGTGCGTTTTGTTCTTACCGAGTCATTTTCAAGCAGCACCATGATTGTGAGTTCAGCTCAGCTGTGGAGGTAGCTAACTCTCCGAAAGCTAACTGCTGTGAAGCACACGTACTACACAAGCCGGAGCTCCTCCCTGTGTGCTCACTGTGAAAACAGCGGTTTAGACATAGCGCCCTCTGCCCTCAGGGAGGGAACTAACATACAAAAATCCATTCAATAAGCAACACAAGTAGAACTGTGGAGGAAGGAAGGAAGGAAGGAAGGAAGGAAGGAAGGAAGGAAGGAAGGAAGGAAGGAAATACTTGTGCATTGATTTTCCCAGTCATCTGGACACTTAACTTAACAATAAAGAATATAATTAATACCATCTAACTACTAGAAAGCACTGAGACTTGAAATGATCATCTAACCAGATAATGCTTCTTTACTGTTTGACAAGGTGACATTTTATTTTGATGATTTTCATGAAAATTGCCACAAAAAAAACAAAACAAAGTTTTTTAAATTGAAACTTAAGTCCTGAATATTGTCATTTCTCAAGAATTCTGCATAAGGACAGTGCCAAAACAAATGTAATAGTTTCTGGGTGACACTTAAAACACTGCAGTCTATAAAGATGTCATTGCTGTGTAATAGTCACAAGTAGCATCTTACAATCCAACACATAGCCAGCCACAGCAAAGGGCCTCCGCACTCACACCAAGTGACTGACTCTCAACTCAGGTATTGTTTTGCTTGTTAACAAAATCTCAAGGATGTTGACATATATTTAATAATTAAACATGTGTTCAGCAATTAGTTCATCAAAAAACATTCACTACATCTCAGAAAAACATTGGCAATAACTCAGTAAAGCTTATTTGTAAGAGCTGGTACATTGCATTATAAAGTCAAACAACTGAGGATGCCACAGTTCGTATTCTTTGAACTTGATTTGATGTCAGTTTCATTCCAAAACATTTCCACTTTATCCTCTTCAGCACAGTCACTCTAAAGAATGTAATTCGTATTGTTTTGAGCATTTATAAAATAGAAAAATCCACCAAAACTGCTCATTTGGACACAGATTACATGAAAACAGTGACACAGATCATAGCCATGGTTTGATTATGGCCTTGATAATATTTATGTGCAACTTTTTCTTGCTAATGCACAGTTTGGGTGGTGACCCAGGTCAGCGAGGTGCACAGCAAACTCAGAGTGCCAGTCTCTGTCAAAGACTGCCCTGAGCTGGCTCTGCAGGGCCTCAGTCTTCCATACGGAGTGGGGAGCATGCTGGGAAATGACCAGACCCACTCCAGCTGTGGTCAGAAAGTAGTCCCCCGACCAGTTGGAGGTACCTGAGGAACAACACGACCGGTCGGTTATTAACCAGTTCACATGCAACAAACTGTCACCTCAACACATGAGAGAGAGTTGAGGGAGATAATAATCGTGAAGATAATCTGTGACTCACCAATGTAGGCTACTTTATCAGTCACCATGTATTTATTGTGGTTGATTCTGGAATATGGAATATCAGACTGGTTTCCCAAAGGTAAGATGAACAATTTCTGAATAAGAGAATGAAACAACAAAAAAGAAAACTCAGTGGTGAAGACGTGTTTACAGCAGATGATTTTATCTCTTGGTGTGTCTTACTATTTGGACGCTGATACCCTGGTGAGGGCTGTCAATTGAGGCTAGAGAACGAAGGAAGGGCAGCATGGCCGGATCAGAGTCCTGCCCACAGCTGATCAGCATCCGGATCTTCACACGCCTCTCAAATGCAGCTATCTTGATGACATCATCAATGAAGGGCCAGTATCTGATCAATGAGAGAATACAAAGAGAGGACATGAAGCAAAAAGAGGCAAATAGTTTGATGCAAACAATTTATTTTTGTGAGTCGGGTTCACCTTTGAGGCTTTTCAAAGCGTGTGGTGGGGAAGTACTCCATGACAGCCACGTCAACATAGTGTTGGGCCTCTGAGATGATGGAGAGAATAGCCTCAAGGTCCTGAGTCCTCGATGGAGGGCAGAATGATGGTGGAGAACCCTGGGGTGACAGACAAATATGGATTAATAATAACGGCAAAAGCATTTGATCGAGTTAGTCACTTCCCTGTAAACAGAGACAACAGTCATCCTGTAAAGGTGAACTGAAACCTGAGGAACTCACTGTGAGGTAAATCCTGCTGGAGACATTACTACTTTTCACCAGCAGGGGGGAATGTTTGTTGATGGCAGTGTCATACTCTGCAGGCCAGGGCCGTGGCAGGGAGCTGTTGGACTGTCCCATCACCCAGTAGGACTGGAAAATCTTACGCAGATCCTTTGCCAGACTGGAGCAGTTGTAGATGACTACACCCAGTTCCTTGACCTACAGGCAAAAGTGAGTCATGAAACTGCCAGGCTGTGTCCTAAGGTCTCAAATAAGCATCTGTAATCGCTGTGTCACCTGTGTGAAAGCCCTCCAGTCCATGTTGGCGCTTCCAACAAACACATGCTTTCTATCAACGATCCAGAACTTGCTGTGGAGGACGCCCCTGGTCAAACGGCCAAAGTTCACCTTCCTCACCTGAACTCCTGTAGAATGAAGGAGACCAGCTAAAGGAAGGAGGCTGGAACAACGCACTGCACATCAAACAGACTGCAGTGAATGTGGAGAACAAGAACAGAGGGGAGTCACTTCCAAACCTTTCTGTTCTAAGATCTCTAAATCTGTGGAGTTTGTTCTAACGCTGGGAACGCTGGTCACCACTCGGACAGACACGTTCCTGGAGGGCAGCTCCTCAAGCTCTCTGAGGATCTCCCTTCCCTGCCGAGGACACGCAGAGCATTATAGGCCTTTTTCACAAGATATTCAACAGTGTGTGTTTGCACTTTTCTCTGTGTTTTAGTTGACAGCTCACAGGGATGTCAGAGGAAGAGTTCACGTTGATGTCTTCCCCAGTTAAAGTCCAGTAGAAAGAAGCCACATCCACTTGCTCTGTTGCAATGGAGATGAGATCTTTCCAGGCTTCTTCCAGAGGGATGCCGAGCGTTGCATTGGGTTTATATGTCACTTGCTGAGGGAAGCTCTCCACCAGGACCATACTAAGAGACAAACAGACATCCGCTGAGAGGACTCTCTGCAAACTGAGCTGGAGAAAGTTTCAATAGAGCCAAACAGTTTAGAGAATCACTAATGTCAAGGTCAACAGATGCAGATACTGTGTGTTTTGTGGTTTCACTTTCAAATTCTTTGCTAAAAAATACAGATATTTGTTGTATAACACATTGAAGTGATGCTTTTTAAGTGTAGAAACGTATTGACAACTTCGGGAATGTTTTTTTCACCATGTCTCCTTATCAAAAACACCCTGCAGCAACGATGAGTTACAAACAATAACACAAGATATGCCACAAAATCTGAATTAAACAGAATAACAAACACATACATGATTTAAAAAAAAAAAAAAAAAAAAAAAAAAAGATTTAACCCTATTAACAATCCAAATGGTGCATTAAGACACACCAAGAAATGAATTCCAATACAAAGATATAATATAAAAAAATACCTTAAGGCTAATACATCAAGATTTTAAATGCCCCAAAACACTGGCAGCCATGACAGACAGCACACACTTTCTACATAACAGTGTGTCACTCTTTAATGTTCAACACTTGTAATGTTTTATTCTAGCAGTTTTATTGTAACAGCTGATAAATCTCTTCAGCCTGTCTGTCCCCAGTGGACTTCACAGGCCCATCAGTGTCTCCAGACAGTGAGCCGCTTCACTGGGATTATTACCTGCACTGGTCCGTAGAGACATTGCCCCCATCACCAGGAAGCGTCTCATGATCTTTGGGGGGGTCTGGTCTTTCGAGCACGGCGATGGCAAGCACGATCCCCAAGACAGTCAGACAGGCCAAAACCACAGCTAATGTCACACAGCTGGTGGACCGCTAACAGCATGACGTTTGGTTGAGAAACAAGTCCGAGAATGAGAACAATGTGCAGCACAAAACAGAGTGAATAACTCAGTGAGCGTGTGATGTGGTCCTACCGTTTTGTTTGAAACGTAACTGTCGTGGAGGCTTCTATAAGTAGAGGTCATTTTTGCCTCTCAAGCGCTCCTCGTCTATTAAAGTTCAAAAGCAGCAGAAATCATAACCTTTCGTTTAAGCCAGTTTAGAATCAGACTGTTTTTTGAAGAATGGAAAGCAAAAGCAACTTACGCAAAGCAGATGCAGCTTCTTTTAGCTCACAGCAAACCTGCTCCTTCCCCTCCAGCTTTCACTCCAGACAGAGCTGAAGTGATATCTCTGCTATTGAATATAGCACAGTACAGTTCCTGTTTTTACTTTCATTTCTGGTTTCTAGATATGAATCTGCTCAGGAATACAAAAAAAGGGGCAGTGGGCGAATAGAAGTCATGAAACACAACAACTCTGCTAATCCAATTTATTTGAAAAACCTGAAATCATCAGCTGACAAATTACACAAATGACTGAACATAAATACCAGCTAGCAAGATTACACCACAATCATTCTGCTTGAAAGGAAACATAAAGTGAATATCAAAAAAAAAGGGACATTTGACAACCAATAATTACATTTCAGCTCTCAAACCTGCTGAAACTTGGACTTTGATGGAGTGAAGCCACAGGGAAAACTATCCCATAGAAGAACAGCAGCAACACTCTAAGCGAGAGGAGTCAAAAAGGACATTCAATTTTTGCTTGACTTTGTAAACAACCACTGAATCATCATCCCACGCAGCTCTGTGGCACTTACAGACACTTCCCAATTGCAATCACATGTACAATCTGCACTGGGAAGAGGGAAACTCGCTGGTGTACTGGCTCGTCTTCTGTCCTGCTTCGACCGACAGCAGCATCAAATGTTTACAATCTTTAGCAGGAGAGTGAAAGCTTTTAGTCTGCAGCATATCAGGTCGAGGGGATAATGTTGTACTACAATAGTGCAAAAGACAAGATCGAGAGGTAATTTGTAGGACATAGATATCTACATTTACACAATGTGACAAACTAATAATCAAACTTACAGTTTCAAACTTTGACTTTGTCAACTTAAACGCTAAAATGACATCACTTCTCCTGAGCAGAAGTGACCTTGTGACTCGAGAGACTGAGGAAATATCAACTCTTACACAGAGCTCTGATCACTCTTAAGCATATGGAGGATTAGATGGCTGTCAGTCATTTTATGATTGTCTTTGGCCCAAACCTCGGAGCTCAGTGCTCTTCAGACATGCAAAAGGTTTCAAGCCTCCAGCTGTAATGAATGAAAACACTTTTCAGACTGTAGGGAGGACACGGACGCTTGAAACCTCTTGTTTTATTGCCACTTGAGTTTGTGGTTGCCAGGTGACTGAACTATGGACTGGCTCCCTCCTACCGTTCGGACCACGCATTCCTGAAGGATTTTCATCTCCACTTGCACAAAATATAGAGTCCATCTACAGAGGAGGGCCTGGACAGAGCCGCTCCACTGGGAAATGTCAGCAGAATAAATACAAAAGAAACTGGCTGGTTGAGTAATAAAACGTTAATTGGTCTGGCACAAGAGTCTACCAAGTCTCCCAAAGTCATGCTGTCTCGGTTACAGTGTCTCAACAAAAGACCACTAATAAATACTTTTTACATTCTTCAATAATTCTGGCCCACAAAACATGGAAAAAATATATAAGGAAATGCACTGGGTTTACTGAGGATACAAGCACACGAAGATTTGGAAGGTGTTGCTGCACTTCTTTCTACCCAAAACAAAAAGCAATATATGAATATTTTCTCAAACATGTGATGTGTCACTTAACATAGAAATCTTATTTATTAGCAGATTTCCCTGAGATGGTTCTGCTCAGGCTGGTTTTCAAAGAAACCAAGTAATTACAACGAGCTTTTACAATCAGCAATGTTGGTCGTATCATTGGCAAATGAAGAGGTCCACCTCTTCACACACGGAATGAAGTTCAGCTCTGAGCCTGTCAGAGGAGAACAGGAAATATACTGAGTGTTTGGTACTTCCCTAAATCATCACCTGACATGCAGGCCTCCCTCTGAGCGGACTTTAAGGGCACGTAGTGCAGACTTCACTCTGCATTTCACCACTGTGTAGGTGTGTAGTGCTCATAGTGCAGTAGTGTTTATGTTTGGATGTACAGGAAACTCCAGTTCTGTGTATCACTTCCTCCTTTCTTGGTTTCATCGTGCACACAGTGGTGGCACATCTGGGTTTGCGGGGTTACAGCAGCAGCGGTGGAACCGGCGTGTCAGACCAAATATCCCTCTCTGAGATCATCTGGCGTCACGGCTGCTCTCCTGATACTCTCGCTGGGCCTCGGGCCGCCGCCACGCTTGGAGGCAGAGTGGACTGTTCTAAAGTCTCGGGAGGCGGGAGGTCTGGAGGAGCGAGCTCCAGATGAAGAGGAGACCACGGAGGCTGAGGACTTGAATGCTTCATGCTGCCCGCTGGGCTCCATGACTGTGTTAATGACTGCAGGGAGAAAAGAAAATTGATTTTTTTTCTGATTGTTTGGATTCACAATACAGAGGTAACATTAAAATCAGTAAAGATTTGTATCTGTATTGTTTATAAAAGGTCAGGCTGACTCACCCTCAAGCTGTCGCTGAACTCTCCTGAGTTCTTTCAAGATAGATGTGATTTCCTGAAATACAGATGTTCAGATTAGCTAAAACAAATCTTACTTGGCGTACAATTCACTTGAAAATTGACAAACAGAAGTCACCAACCTTGTTGTTGTTGTTGACAACTGGAATATCATTGTCAGAATTAACCTCGATTTCTTGCCAGATATCCATCCTGTCCTGGAACAGCACCCTGTGTGTGACACCACAGCCAGTCAGAAAGTGAGCTTCTTGTTCTTTAAAGGGGACAATCCACATTTCTGTGACCAAAACATGGCTGATTTTCTCTGTAACAAAGACCCTTTGGAGCTTTTTAATTGTGCCGACTAAGCAGAACTAAATCCAATCAAAGTAAACATAAAAACAGTTTTTTCTTCTTTGTTTTGTTGTTTTTTTAATTACACAAAAGCTGGAATAAACAAACTGTAGCTGCATCTCACAGTGGAAACTTTTAAACACAAACAATTCTATCTGCATCTAATCTATTCAGAAGATTACATCTCAGCCCATATTGTCGGTTCGACTATACGTCTGTGTGCTGACTCATTGTTTAATAGGATTACAGGCTCAGTGCAGTCTGGTCGTCAGACAGGATCAATAAAGTTTTTCATCAAACCCAGATTAAGCATGAGAATAAAGGCTGTTTATTCAAGTGTGTGTGATGTGTTTTCTCCACGTCTTACTTAATTTTCTCAGCAAGCTGCTCAGTGTTTTCTCTGATGGCCATGATGACCTGAGACACGGGATTCAGCATCAGATTGTCCACAATGACCTGGAGACAAAAAAATAAATGAATCAAACACCTTATAATGATCCCCCAGTGCCAGCATCGCAGAGACTTTAAAAATGAAGCGACATCAGACCTCTTCCCTGCTCCGATCTCGCCGCCTGGAGGTCTGCTCATGGTCACTTGCGCTCTGGTCAGGTTCCCTTGTAGTGGAACTTGGTGGGACTCTCTGGTAGTTTAATCCAGCCTCTGGAATATGATGAACCAGCTGCAAAACAATCACACTGGAAATTAGCGTTACGGTATCAGACAGACAGAGAGAGGGATGCAAAAGGACAAAAAAGGAGAATCGCCATCTTCGGTTTCAGTCGGCTGATCCGATAAAGATTTCATGCATCTGTGTGTTAGATTAAGCAGCAACAACATCTGACGTACCTGTTCGTGAGCGGTCACCGTGGAGACAGGTGCACTGCCCTCCCCTCCGGGGTTTTGTGGATCACCATCACCTGCCACGTCATGGATCTCTCTGGCCAAGATAGCTAGGTCTTTAGCCAGGTCCTGACTCAACCTAACAGGGAGGGAACCCTTGTTAGAAAGACGGCTGAAGTGCTTTGTTTAGGAAACTAGAAAGTATGTAGACATCAGAATATCTTGGTGCTCTGTGTGCCGTCGCAGTAATTTAACTAAATCAAGACTGAGCAGTCAAATTACCACCAATGACCAATTTGATCTGGTGTTGGCTCCTTGGTCATTAGCCTCAATTTAACCTTTGGCAATCATATTAGCATCTACACCAGAAAAAAAACTAGCTTGTAATATTCCTTACCGTGCAATCTCAGCACTGTGGTTAGACCAGCTGTGGAGGGTTTCTCCTTCGTGGCTCTCCTCCTCAGAATCTCTGCTGCGGGGTTTCGGACGCATGGCGACCACCGGCTGAGAGTGAGGCCGATTACGGGGGCTGTGGGAAGCTGAGGAAGGTTGGGAGCGTTTGTGTTTAGGAGTGCTCTGGTTTGAGTCGTACTCCTCGTCTGAGGTAGAGGTATAGTCAGAGCCTTTCTGTCGTCTCCTGGAGCCTTGGCGTCGTGAATTGGTTTGAGTTACGGAGGATGAGCAAAGAGAAGTGGGGAAAACAGGAGAGAAAGAGATAGATGCCATCAAAGAAAAAACACCACCGAGTATTTTAGATCACCAAAATCCTCCCCGGAACAAGAGACAGAAAAGTTGCTGTGGAAGACCTCATTTCTACAACTGAACTCTATCAGAGAGATGGCTCAGGTTTTTAGTTTTCATTTTTTCAAACTCATTGTCATCTGAAATGAGCACTTGACTTCCACAGTACAGCAGGTGAGTACCAGACAAACTGAAGATTGTGTTGTGTAACACTTTGTACACGGTTAGTATTGTTATTGTTATCATGGCCACAGAATTCTTATCAGTTAACGTCAGCTGTGTGAGAGCACTGTGCAGATGAACAAAAATGTTATTTTATCTAAAGTTATTGTAGCACATGGGCCCTTTTTTAATCCTGCCACGACAAAACCAAGGCAGTCAATCTTGGGAGCGTACTTTTGGTTCAAATAGAGCATGTGTGGCAGTGCAAGAACAGGAGGGCAAAAATCTGCATCCTGAGGCCAACGTTGTGGAATTGCTAACGTCTGATTAGCACAATGATGATAGAACTTCTCACACTGCAAACGGCCACATCTTCTCCTGTAATGTGACACGGCAGTGTTTGCTTAAAAGCTTTTTAAAAAATGTTAGAAAGCAGGCTGTGTCTCACATGAACAGGCAGAATACTGACTTAAATTGGACCTGTCCTACGTGTGCAGAGGTGTGGGTGGTTACTGTGCAGCAGCCTGGTGTCATCTGAATGTGATTTAATGAAAGTAAACACAGTGGAGGGCTGCGCTGATGCCACTGCACTCTGACACATCTCTAATCAGAGGCTGCAGATTTGTCAACATACAGTATGTGTCCCGCTGCCCTCAGATGTCTGGATGGATTTAATGAGGGAGATGCTTTTCATGCAGTATAAAGCAGCAGATACTGTTAAATCACTCATATCTGCTCAGAGACAAAATGCTTCCTGATTTACTGGCTTTCCTGTTTAACCACACTCAACAGTATTTTTGATTCTGATTTAAACACATCTACTGACTCGACAGTGTATTACCTTACCTCTGCTTATCTGCATCATGTCTTTATGGTTCTGAGATGTCTATTCCTAGTGCAACATTTTCTAAGGAAGATAATACAACTTGCATTGCAGCGCCTCATTTGAATGAACCTCCTTCCTGTTTGCTTATCTCCTCCCATCTGCGCACCATGTGGTCTGCGCTGGGCACCGAAATACAAAACAGAGGAGTAAGGCTCATTCAAAGGTCAGGAAAATATCAAAGTGCCAGAGTGCTGTTTGCACTGGTTGTTGCACTGTTACGAAAATACAGCCCTAATGTTAGTGTTATTGATCAGTCCAGTGAAAGTCCAGAGTCAATTCCCTTCCCAAATGACACTTTTCTAAAAGTACAGAACCCAGGTGTTATTTCCTGAAACATACAGTTTATAAACTGAGGACTGTGAAGGCATCAAACCAATTCACCACTGTGGTTGATTAACAGAGCTTGTAATGGTTCCAATCCAGGTATGAGATCATTTTTTAACAATGCAGGAGTAAACTGTTATACCGGTATGTCTGAGTGTCTGTATTATACTCACTTGCGGTGCTGCTGGCATATTTGGCACTGCCTGAACGTACACGAGTGACTGGTGCCTTGTTCAGTGCTGCTTTCTGCGGCCTTTCTACGGCCTTTGGCCCTGGAGCAGAGGCCCTTCGAACTGAGCTGCTGCCAGACTCGGTGCTGCGGTTGGAGAAGCCTGTGCTCCTGCCCGTCCACTGTTGGGTGGAGGAGGCCTCAGTGTCGCTGGGCGTGTTGAAGGAGCTTGTCCGCTTACGAGGCATCGCCAGCATATCCAGCCTGGAGAGTTTCTTGGTTTCCTGAGGTTGCTTAGGTGGAGCGCTGGCTGCCTCCTGGGACAGCCTGTCTGTCTCAGTGCCCTCGTTGTCTGAAGCTTCTCCCAGGCGAGCCCGGCGGAGCATGGACGCTCTGGTGGGTCTAGGGGCTGACAAGCTGTTGGTACGACTCAAGGCCTGGGACACTCTGGAGGTCTTGCCGTCCTCCTTCTGAAGGGGCACGGTGTATTTTTTGCGTGTTTGGTGGTTGTTTGACTCCTGATCAGAGTAAGGTAAGCTCTGAGGGTCGTCACTCAGGTCTGTGGAGCCACATTTCCCAATACTACGTCTCAGTCCAACCGGCCTTCTGATAGATTCAGTCTTATTGTGGATGTCTGCTCCCTGGGAGCGCCACTTTTCTGATGTGCTGGACATGTGAACTGAGTCCTGACTGGCTATACTGGCTGAAGACCTCTCTCTATGGAGGCCACTGACGGAAGATTTTTTAGTCAGTGTGTTTGGCCTGGTCTTACTGCTATGTTGGCTGACTGTGCTGGAGGTGTCCACATCAGACTCTGCAGAAAGAGAGTCCACTATTGGAGGCGGTGTTGTTTCTGATTGCACTGCTTGGAGTTTGGCCTCCAGAACAGCCAGGACATCCTCTGTCTGTTTTAGGTAAGAATGAGTGTCCTGACTGCAGGCTCCCTGGAATGACTCAGGGTCTGGGTGTCTCTGAACAGGCTGGCTCGAGATGTTGGGCAATCTGGCATTGCTAGGCCGCTCCTTGGTGAAGCTCTCTTGTCTGATTAATGTGGATACTGTGCCCTCTCTGGACTCTGGACTCCGTGTCCCCTGGCCCAGGACAGGAGCAGACATACTGGGCTTGACTTTTCCAGAGTCCTGGTTACTTCTCGGTTTGGTCAGGGTGGCTGTTGAGAAAGTTTTGGTTGTGTGTTTTCTTTCTGTTAGAGGAGTGCTGGGTTTTGAGTCACCATGTTCAGGTTTGGACCCAGCCCCCTCTGAGCCTATGTAGAATGATGTAGCCTTGGCTGAGAGTCTGAATTTGTCCTCATTTTTCTTCTTCTCCTCTGTGTCTGACAGTGGTCTCCTCCTTTGCTCTACGATGGAACCGTCATCTGACTTGCTAGCGTCACTCAAGCTGTCAGGCTCTACGTCGTCCTGCACTGATAACCTGTGAAGACCATCCTGCGAACTGGGGCCCACCACGCTACTCTCTTCTGCATCAAATGTTGTACGCAGGTCATAATGAACATGAATGCTGGGAGTCTGAATGTCACTCTTCTCCTCCAGTGGTACCTGGGGCAGAACGCGCCGAGCTCTTGAGCCATCGGAGTCTGCGCTGTCGTGATTTCGGAGGAGCGTGTTCTTGTGGATGATTGTGCCTCGTGCTGAAGTGAAACAGTTTTAATGCATATTAACCACAAATGCTGAAACGGAATATCATTCATATTCATCAGGGTGTCTCATTATCATTTCAAATAGACTCATGTCTCGTCAGGTGGCTTACCCCCTCCCGCCAGCTCCATCTGGGAAGGAATGTCAAAGAGGCCAGACGAAGGGCCAGATTCTATGTAGCTGTCTGCCAAGCTGGCCCAGCAAGACATCCACTTAGGAGCACCCTGTAACACTGCACCTGCTGGCTGAACCTGCATGAGAAAACATACAACTTATTCAATATTTTTAAAAAAGCAATTTTGAAGAAAGTCATTTTCATCGTATGTTTTTCTTAGTTGGAAACACCGTTAATATGACAAACAACAGAAGATACTGTACATCAAACGGTTTCATGAGTCATGTTATGAAACGCAGATTTTTTTTGTGGCATTTGGTTAGAAAGATAAACCAAAACAATTAAGAACCCCGAGTCTGTGAGGAAATGAAGCAAATCAAGAAATCAGGAGAGAGATACACCAACAAAGAAAAGAAAGCCCAAGAAGGCAGATCAAGACAGCGCAGCATCCATACTGATTGATGTGTTTCAACATTCACGATTTACTGATCCAATACTTAATTTAACTGACTTTAGAATTGGCGTTAAATGTATTGATTATTCCATCCAATCACTGATCCCAGAGCAGGAAGGTTTACCTTTACCAGACTCTGTCCCTGTTCTGGAGCTGGCCTCACCTCCCCACAGCTACTCTGCCTATGCTGCTCCCTGCTCTGAACAATAACAGGCTTAAATGCTGATGATGTTTCTGCTTCGCTCTTGTTGGTTCGCTCTGGGCTCTCGAAAACACCAAACACCTGTCAGGAACAAAGCAGTGCAAGTGGATAAGTGGGACTGCCAATGTCTGTATCTCAATCTGAGTTTCTCCCAAGAGAGAGGACACTGGTGAATTGTAAATCCAACGCATTTCCTTAAAGTCACATGTTTTGGTTATTAGCCTTATAGCATACAGTAGTTACATAAATTAAATGGAGAAAGAAGCTGACCTGGTCAATCTGGTTCCGTGCCTCTTCAAGCTCTCTATCGGGAATATCTGTTTCAATGGTGTAGGTTCCTGCATCGCTCAGACTGTCCTCCTCTTCATTTCTGGGGACAACATGGGGGCTCTTGACTTCCACGTTCTGAGACGCCAGGGGCACCAAAGGGGCCTGTAGGGGAACAGGCTGATGGATAGGAGAGGAAGTCTGTGGCTGGTATGTAGTGCTAGATGGAGGGGGACTAGTCTTGGATACTACCACTGTCTCTGTTTTAGCTGCTGAAGGAGGACTAGCTTTATTTTTTTCCCAGCTGGCAGAAGAGGACTGCTTTGCTTGTTTGAGGAATTCAGCAGTAAATTCCTGGGCAAGTTTGGATCTCCGGCCCACACTGCTAAAGGGCCTTGCAGACACAGATGATGAAGAGCGGGAGGAAAAGCCAGTGCTGATCCGGTCCTCTGTCTTCTCCCTTCGTAGTGAGCCAGCTCTTTGGGGGCCTGTGGATGCAGGGCCCTTCAGGGGGATGGTGTATCGTTGGGTTGGGGGAGTGGTGGAGGCTGGAGACGGGACTTGTCTCTCCCCAGTGGGGCTTGAGCTCTTCCTCACCTTCTCCTGCTGGACCCTGAGGCCTGAGGGCTCAGGTGGGGATGTGTTATTGGTGAAGGACTGAGAGCGCTTCTTTCTGGAGTTATCATCAAAAAATTCAATGACAAAGGCCTGGTGAGGCTCAGCCTTACCAACACTGGATAAGGACTGAAACTCTGGTGGAGAGCAGGACAAAGGATCCTCGGAGTCAGGGGAGGTGAAGCGCTGTGGTGGGGAGGCTCTCAGGGATTGTGGACACACTTCGGACCCAATCTGAGGTTCTGATTGGAGGAAATCATTTCCACTGATCACAGGATCCCCTGAGTCACTGTGAGTACCATCTTCACGGTGGTTTGCTGATAATAGAAAGACAGGTTAGCTTGAGAGTTAGCACATTATTGCCATAAAAGCCAGACTTTGTATAAGTAACTCACCCCTGGTGATCTTCAGCAGTGAAGAGTCACTGTTTGTGCTATACATGTCTTCGGTGTGTGACCTCCTCGTTAACATGCTAGCATTGCTTTGGACCAGCCAATCAGCAACTTTGCTTTCTGCTGACATCACCTCAGTGGGTGCAGTGACAGTGTCTGTGGAAGGTTGTTTGCGCTGCTGGCGGAAGGAAAACTTGGTCACGTGGTCCTTGATCTTCATTTTACCTGGTGTGCATTCATCGAATTCGATGGTGAAGGAGGCATGGCTTTGGACCACGGGAGGCGTTGGGGTGGAGGTGACACACTGGGTGGGATCTGGCATATCCTTTGTGGGAACCTCATGAACCTGTGACTCAGGTTTCTTGGCAGGTCGCGGCTGGGATTCCTTTGTTGGGATCTCGAAGTAGCTGGGCTCCCGGCGGTAGGAGAAGGTGGACTTGGTCTGACTGTCAGACAGAGAACCGTTGATTTCATATCTGGACACGTCTTTAGCAGAATCTGTTAGCAATGAAGAGTGTTGCGACACACACAGATACACAGCAAGCATTAGTGATGGTTCTACATACTGTAATCTACTAAATGATTGAATGACTACAGAAAAAAAACATTTTGGCATTGATAATAGAACTGTATATGTGTTCATCGAACTACAACTCTGATGTCACTCTCACACAATCCCTGAAACTGGGAGATACAAATCACACAAAGATTCCAGCTGTTAGACAGACAACAAATCTGCCAGTTGCTCTTTGGGGGCCAGTTGGATATGGCCAAATATCACTTTAGAAGCTCAGTGTCCAGCGGAGGGTAGCTGAGCAGGAATAATCTCTTTCAGCCTGGGCAACATGAGGCAAACAATCACCCTTCCTCCCCCATTCCAGCAGCTTTGAGGGTCATAATCCATCACGAGGCAGACAGGCACTGCCCACTGGCTTGGCATGGTATGGCCTGGCTAACAGTCAACAACTGGCGGCCAGAGACCTGCCTTGGGCTCAACACCATCCATCTCTCACTGACCCACAAAGGGCATCAGATAGCAGTGGCATAGAAAAGCATGTCATTACAAATTAGGGTCTAATTCACAGATGTGGGATAGCAGATAATAATTAGAGCTCCAAAATACATTTTGCTTACTTCAGTATAAACATCATAATTGAGTCAGTTTTCAGAAATATTAGTAAAATATAAGACACATTCTCTGACCTGGAGACTCTGGCGATTTTCCACCTCTGTTCTGTGTTTTATTGGCTGGATCTTCATCCTCCCCCCACCACGACGGTTGGCCATAGAGAGGAGTAGGCTTGGATATTGGAGAATCTGTGGCAGCTAACAGACACGCAAACACAAGCACAAACACACACCATTAGGCACATGGTTACGCTCAGGGACAGGGAGGGATGGGAGCGGAGAAGAAAGAGCCAAACAAAGAACTGAATTTTAACAGCCTCTTGTATTTACAAGGCAATACATTTCTGTTTGTCACATGATAGCACAATGTTGTGTCTGGGTTTAGCAACAATAATAATGCTGCGTGATATTGGAGCTCAGAAAGACAGAGTAACCCTGACTCTAATACCATAGCCTTTGGGTTTTTTAACAATTCCTACACATTCCCATGACACAGAGAGAGTAGTGAGGGTCGCACAAGCCACCAAACATAATCCTGTGAATCGGGACAAAGTTAATCCTAATCTTCAGTGAAAAAAAAATAGAATACAGAATATAGAATAACAAGTGCATCTGAAGCAAGGCTTCTTGTAGACAGTGACACTCATTGTTTGCACACTGACCTCTCTATATGCTCCCTATACAGGTGCAACCTGGGAAATGGGGGTTATTCTGATGATGCTGTTTCTGAACTGGTGTTTAGCCGCTGACTTGCCCATCCACACATACCAGCCAGCCTATATGGCACTAATCAGATCATCTGCATGCCGCTTGTCGGCCTGATACATGGACTAAAAAAGCTCTCTGGATTTTAATGTGGTGGCTTCACAATCCTAAGCATCAACGGCACTTCACGACTGTTGCCTTGGACACACACAATAAGACATCAACACAGTGACGGGAGAAACAGAGGGGCATGTTACTAATTCCTCTCCCCTTATCCAATCCTCTCCTTTTAGCTAAAGAAAACATGGCTGAGTGTCCCAACTAAAGTGGACTGAGCACAGTTCTGAAAATGTGGCCTCATGAAAAGTTTAAATTCCTAGACTACTACTAGATTGAGCCAAATTAAAGTATTTTCCATTATCTGTCACAGGAGTTGGGAGCATTTGTCTCAGTTAGTTAATTTTTTTGGTCAGACATTTTGACAGCATAGTATCTCACTCCATGAGCGATGTGTTAAAAAGAGATTAAGTATTAGGGCATGTCACGTAGTGCATATATAGACTGTATCAGGGAACATGAACGATTCATTTCATGCCCCTTAAGAAAAAAATAAATAGCCCCAGGTCCTGGGAGAGTAAAGTAGGCCTGACTGAGTCACACACTGTACAAGTGAAGTGTCCTGCCCTGACAGACAGCTGGAGGATTGGACACACTCCACATCCTGTGCAGCTGCAGGGGAAAACAAGCAAGAGCACACAGTAAAAAAAAAAGAAAAAAAAAAGACATACATAGCTCTCTCAGCACTCGATAAGTGACAGAACTGTTCATGATTTGTTTGATTAAAAACCCACCAAAACCAATATGAAACACCCAATCCTGAGTAAACACAATATAACTAGACAGTATCAAGGCCTCCGGTCAAACTAATTCAGCCAAAGAAAATGGATTTGCATGTAGTCAACAGAGCTATGCAGGCTCAGTCTGGTTGCGCAACTATGTGCAGCACTTTTCATTTCTCGTCATGAGGAAAATAGCTGTAGACTTATCTGCATGTGTATGTTTAAGCGTGTAACACCAGCGCAACTTTATTTCCTCTAACATACTATGAAATGCTATCCTTATCTTCTTGCGACTGTATATTCAGCAAGACAGTGGAGGCTAGTTTAGTTATCTCACTGTGTCACAACTGGTAACTGCATGGCCCCTAGAAAATATACGGCTTCAGTGAGCATGTTCAACAAAGGGTTTGCAGTGACAGATTCACCGTGGTTAGCTTATAGCCGCAGGAAATACAACTACACTCCCATCCAAGTAAGACACAGGGCTCACTAAGTGTTTTCCAAAGTGCTGCAGCTCAAAGACGTGTTTGTAAGACACTCTGAGGTCCATGAGCCTAAAGCTGGAAAAGTCCTATTTTAAGCACCAGGCATAGTTTTCTCTCTAAGCTCACAGGGGGCGATTTTGGAGCAGAGAGCACGAGACCTGCTAAATCAACAACAGCTGGAATAGGTTTTTGTCGATTTGAATGATCTTCATTCACAAAGTGCTTTCTCTTGAACTCACAACTGTTCCACTGCTGCCTGTAACATACAGCAGGATTCATTCAGTACAGCTCAGGGTCAGGAGGGCATGACAGCGACTGGAAATACAAGCAGCAACAAATCCACCACCGGCGACATAGACAGAAGTTGCCTCGCCACCAAAAAGTCTGACACCTAATTCTTGTACAACACGTGTTGAACCGTCATCGGCGTGTTTGGCAGCACCCCACCTTGTCCGCAGTCAGGCGTGGCTGACAGAGATAAGACTGCTTGTCCTCTACTCTTCACCCCTCGGCCTGCCTGGCAAGCTCTTACTCATGTATACTCATACTGCCAACTGCGGAATGTCAAGATCTACTTCTTCACTGACACCACAGGATTGTAGCCTCAGCCTCTCAGCTCACATGGGAGCCTAATCTCACACCAGGGAGGCTCTTAATAAAAGAAGCCACAACTGCTTCATCCACTGATCTACAGCCAAAGTCATACAGCACATGGAGTCAGAAAGACTTCCTCTTCCTCGTGTGTGTGTGAACACGGTATTCAAATCCTCTTCAGCTGGGACAGTTCCTCTCAGGCAACAAGAACAATTGACCTGCTGCTGTTATCATAAAACCTGCCGCCTTCCTGCTGATATGTGCTATGATGGACTATGTGTGGACACAGTTGTTTACCTGTGAGAGACTGGGCTCTTCGCTCAGCCCTGTCCTGCAGTTTGACATTGGAAGTGGAGCCTTTGCTCTTCTCTGAGCTCTGGAGCGGCTGCTTTTCCTTCACCTTGGCCTCCAGGGCTTTTATACTAAGCTGCAACTGGCTGGTGTACTTCTCGTGCTGCACAAGACAGGAGGGAAGCAGGATGTGAGAGCCCTTCAGCCAACAATCAGTACAGATAAAGCTGTCCTCCGAAAAAAAAACAGTGTAAAGATCTACATCAACCAGGGACTTCTGCAGTGTTAGCTCCTAAATACATAGATTTATTGACAAAACATAGCATGTTTCAATTGATTGAAATGAGTGCTTACACTTCAAACTGAAAATTTTCTTCTTTTTTTAGGTAATTGTACATTACAAGTCCCTAATTTTTGTGACCCTGAGTGTAGATGACTAAACCCCTGTGTTTGTATGGAATGGGCCTTTAAACTCTATGCTGCATTTAGGGTGTCTATCATTTAGCCCGGCTGCTGCCCTCACTTAGCTGGGTTGTGGTTATTACGATGAGGCTGGAAGAGTTTTACAGGTGACACAGTGCACCGAGGGCACTAAAGCAATGCATTAAAATATCCACGATAAGCAAAGACACCGTATGTGGGCAGTAAACAAGATCTCTTCCAACACTAAATCACCAGTTATCCAATTTGTCTCAAAGCACAGAGCTCATCATGAGGAGTGACAACAGTTGGCAAAGGGAACCTGACCAACTAAGGTCACACACATTACATCACATTTCACACCTCAAATTGAAAATGTCACATCGTTTAATCTAGCCCATCAATCAATTAGTTAAGACAGGAAATTAATCTGGAATATTTTAGGTGTTGTCAGTGAAATTACAAACATTTCCTGGTTATCGTGCTTGCTTTTCCATTTGTTCCTTGTAAATTTAAAGCCTTTGTCTTTTTTGACTTTGTCAGAGAAAGAAGGAAATATTTTAAAGGAAGTTAGCTTCAGTAGCTTACAATGACCATTTGCAATAATTTCTGATATTTCATGGTGACAATTGGAAAAAAATGATTAATCGATAATGAAAAAAAGAGAGGAGCATTGCCATTTATCTTTATCAACAGGGATCTATGGTGCACACTGTCAGTATTACTTACTTTAAGAGCTTCCTCTGGGACCTTGTGTTGACTCTTCTCCAGGATATACACATGAGCATGTGCAGGAGGAGTTAAGGTACACAGACAGACCTTCATTTTTGTCTATTTGTAATCACAGTTAAGTGACTGGCTTAGGGACACATCTCATGCAAGATGTTTGTTGGCACAGGGACTAGAAGGACAACATACAAACTCAGAATACAGATCTGCTACCTGAAGTCTGGCAAATGTGCAGTTAGTACTCTTCAGCCTAGTTTTCACCTCGTCTCCAAAGGAGTTCAGAAGTACCTTTTTCTGCTGCTTGCAAGAGAAACAGATAAGCAGCCGAGACCTGTTGTAATTCAAACAAGCTCATATCTTCAGAGACGCACTCCTTGAAACATGCAGAAATCACATGGCACATGCTGGCCACAAACATTCCCAAATGTCTCCGTGCTCTAAACAGCTTTTCTCTCTGTTATCTTGAGTTTCACCATTCAGGAGTTTTCTGCTCGGGGGGTCAAAGGGTGCAGGAGATTTTCTCTCCACAGTTGACCATAATCTAAAACCCCTGACTGAAAAACTAGAGGGGATTAACATTCCGATGGAGCAAAAGACCACAGTGGGGAAAAAAAAATGTTAAAAATTTGTGTCAGTGAGGGTAGCCAATCACCAACTTAAACTGTGCCAGCTGAAGAACAGAAAGTCCGTATTACATGAATCACACACAGCTGAGCCAAACATGTGACTAAGTGAGTAACATAAAAAAGGATATCATAACCAAAGCGAATGACATCAGAGAGCTTGAGGGTGATGTACGTTTGGTCTGGTATTCTCAGGTCGTTCACAAATGTCTGCAAAACAGAGAAAAATAACATCGAGTTCAGATCTTTAACGAAGCAAACGTGTTGACTCACAGGTGACAGGCTCTCTAATTCCTTGCAGCACGCACTCAAATGCTGTAAGGTGCTTTGCGATTGGCCCTTTTCCAACTGAAAGTTAATCCACAAGCACATTAAAACTCTGATGAGATTATGTTGTTATGCAATGTGCGTCTCTGCTTTTGTGGAATGCTTAATGGCCAGGTGGAGGTAAATACATGCAACACTGCTTAGTTTGTGGATCAATTAGACTTCTGGCCAAACCAACAGCTGGGTTTATCATCAAGATAATGCTGGAGGTGTGCAGAGGAGAGAATGAGGCAGCACATTTTACTCTTTACAAACTAAATGAACATAAGTGGGGGAAAAAGCGGAGCCATGTTGGATTTCAGTTACCGTTCTGCTCTGATTAGTTTGGCTGCAGTCACCAAGGCCAAGAGAAACACTCTCTGAGAACAATCAACGGTATCGCCCACTGCTCAACTCTGGATTTCTTTGGGATAATGGTGCAATGAAGTGGCAACAGAGCGGTGAAGGGGAAGGGGGGGCTACAGGGTGAGATAGAAAGAATGGGAAGGAAAAAAAAACGGGGTCCAGGCCAGCAGGAAAAGTCTCCAGTCTCCCGATGACCACTGTTCTACCAACCGTCCCCGTCTCTGGCACACACAGAGGGGTATTTTGTGCTCTGGGAGTTGTTGTGGGAGCCCAGTGGCTGGCTCCTTTATCACCCTGGGCTGAGGCAGGTAGTCTGATACGAAGGGTGGGCTCACTCACCCCATTCAAGCTGCCCAGGTCCTTCACCATGTGCTCGTCTGTGTTTTTGTCGTAGTTGATCACAGCGTGTTGTTTGTCCACACTGCGAGACTGCAACGAAAATAAAGCAAAAGTCGAGCCACAGAAAATTTTGATAATTTATTAATCGTTTAATTCATTCTTCCAGGAAAAACACCAAGCACTGTGTTTCTCAAATGCTAGATTTTACTAATTTTGTCAACTTTTCTCTGTTTTATATAATCTTAAACTGAATATTTTTTGCTTTTGTATTGTTAGTCAGACAAAATAAGACATTAGAAGCCACGGACTTAAGGATTAATAGGCCAAACAATCGATAAAGAAGAGAACTGTTATTTGGAGCCCTCAAAGTCATTATCATTCCTACCCTCTTATTCTGAATTAGGACTTGTGGATAAACACTCAACATTTGACCAGAGTCAGATAGCCCTTGCCCCCACACAATACAATGTTAAATAGCTGGTCCTCATCCACCAAACTCTGAGTGTACAGCTCAAGTTCTTGTGCACGTGGTCTACCTCTCATTCACCAAAGGAAAAATGTGCTTACTTCTAAATATGCTCTTGTCAATTAAGTGCAAACTGTACAAGTGATTCAGAATGACTCCCTAGCTCTTCCCTGCTCATTAGGCACTCTGGGCCTTCTCGTCACAACACTCACAGAGATTGAAGGTGACTGCCAAACTCATTTGCAAAATTACCCGGTCTTCCAATGGTCCATTTACAGGGCTGACATACACTCTTCCACATCACCTACTAACTGGGATAAACAACGTTCAGAGGCTCTGTGTACGTCTGTGGGGGCCTATTCACTCAGAGGACTTCCATATAACTTCTTGCAAAAATACTGTACAGCACATGCCCACTTGATTAGGTTAACTTTGCAGCAGCACTAAGAATACCACGTTCCTAATTTGATGAGCCTTAGCTTCACTGCCCCCATTTACCAAAGTGAAAATGTTAGCTCTGGCGCTAGGAAACAATAACTAAAACAGTGAACTAGACAACATGCAGTCACTATTATTGTAGGAGGCATGGAGATACAGACATTGATCAGTTGCTCTGGAAAGTCCAAACATTCAAGTTGAGGCCCTCGGCTATGATACCTGATCCGACTTCACTTCCCCTCAATCTCTGCTTTTCACGGCAAACAGGATTCTTGTGTTACAGACATTGAACTGTGCTTTGAATGGGGAAAAATGCATTGAGCCACAAACAGAAAAACAAATGATTAAAGGGTTAAAGACAGTTTGGATCAGAAAACGACTGTGTGCCAAGACAGAAAGCAGTCTTGAGCACTTAAGCAGAGCCAATAGAAAAGCCTGCATCATTTCAGGCTGGGAGAAGCCTGAGGTTTTTTTCCTTGATCAGGCAACGCCTAAATGTGGACATGAGCAACTTTTCAATCTAACAGACCTCTGTGGTTGGCACTGGCTTTTCTGAGCATTACGCAGTGACTGAGGAAAGTATAAACAACTGCTTCTGAGGCAGCATTCCTCTTTCACTGCTCTAAATACAGAGTGAGGAGAAAATGGGAGGGAGAGTATTATACCACAAAGAAACTGGAAAAACAACGCAATGAAATGCTTTAGCTGTGTTTTAAGTCATTGTTTGAAAGGCTGTCAGGGGCAACTTTGTGTGAAGACAATGTCACTAGGTGACACACACACACGAAGCCTGTAACGAGCCTCCCGCTGGTGTTTCACATATTTGTGTGATGAACTGTCGTGTCAGTATTGAAGGTAAAGAGCATTTTTGACAGAAAGATTACAGTAAAGACGAGTTAAGTCTTCACGTGAAGACCGAACTGGCACCAGGAACCAGTTCGGATTCATACGACACGTGAGCAAGCAGACACACATTCTCTGTCTGTCACACAC
Source organism: Chaetodon auriga (assembly GCF_051107435.1). Taxonomy (NCBI): domain Eukaryota; kingdom Metazoa; phylum Chordata; class Actinopteri; order Chaetodontiformes; family Chaetodontidae; genus Chaetodon; species Chaetodon auriga. The sequence goes on along the minus strand of NC_135087.1, from coordinate 15,375,542 downwards.
CTGCAGCATTAGCTCGCAATCATCCCGGCCAACAAAGATCATCTCGCGTGGCAAGCGGTGGCGTGTGCCAGAGCTGCTGACCAGGAACCATGATGTCACACTCATGTTGGGGCCACGAGTCAGGATCTTCTTAGCATCCTGGGGAAAGACAACAACACCACGATGAGACAAAATGACCAGGAGGGTATTTCAGTCAAAGACACGCAAGGGTTGAATGACTGAACAACTGTCAAAATTCAATAGCAGTGTTTCTGTACAATGCTAGGTGACTGCTGTTGAATGCATGCTTAAGCGCAGAGATTAATGAAGGGAAGCTATCACCTCGCCTAAGTCAGACCTGTTTTTCCAAACAATTCTGGTCTGTCTCTGCTACTATTGATATAATGCAATTAAGTAAGGTTATCCACTCTGAACACACAGCGTTTAGCGTGTTGGTGAGTCAGACAGGTTGGGGACACACTTGCATGTGTCAACAGAGGACGACCGTTAGGGACAGACAGGTTTCCATGAAAACAGAGGATATTGAGTTATAACTCACAAATGCAGATGACCTAATCGAATAAAAGATAAAGCAGATAAAACCCCTTTCTAACAGCGTCTGTTTAACTGGGGAGACATGCTGGGAAACCTGTTGCAAAGTGACGCCTGTGAGTAACGTAAATTAAGCTAAGTTAGCTAACAAGTTGAACTTCCACTGCTCAGGTGTTTACTTCCTGTATTAACCTCGGCTACCTAAACGTGACTGCCAAAGAAACACTAGCTGGAAAATAGTCCTTACATCTTAAATTACAAGCTATCAATTGACTCGTAATGTCAGCACTAATATTGTTTTAAACTACACCGCGTTTTGTTTGAGCACGTCGGTGACAGCGAGGTTGTTTAGCTAACGTTAATGAGTCTCCGGCTACACCGAAGCAGGCTTTTTCCAACGATTTGCTCCCAATAAGGACGTAACGTTACCTTCAACGCCTTCTCCGTTTTACTCCTGAGTGAAGCCAGGGTTTCACGTCCTACAGCAAATGAAATTCGACGACCAACATGTACGACAAGAGCACCAGGTAACACTGGACAGGTAAATTTCGATCACACCCTCTCCTTCCTCTGGGAATGACAACCGGGCGAAACTCTCCTCCAACGCCTCTTGTGCCGACACGGTGACGTAGCCTGACAAGTCGCATCAAACGCTTTACTTTGAGCTGAGAGGTGGAGAGAGGTAAGAGCTCTCACTCTGTTTGTTTCCTGGAGCTGGAAAAGTCATGGTGGGGGAAAATCATAGGCACGCCCTCTAGTAGCGTGGCAAAACCTTCAATATACAGCAAGTTAAACATCAGTATTATATAGTACGAGTATGAGTTATTATGTTGCATACATTTCATATTTCAAACAGAGTCACATCTTCGTATGTTATGAATTGTGTGACAATGAAACATTGTCAATAGGGAGATGGGTTTTAAAATGTATTATGTAATATTTTGAAAAATCCTTGTACAGAAAGCTGGTTTGCATGGGCCCCAGTAAGAATTTGTGTCGTTGCTTGGGGGAAAAAAAATGCAGACGTAGTGCTCAGGCGTCCGGATTAGAGAACTTTTTGCAGACCGGACTAGATTTTAGACAGCTGGTAAATCATTATCTTTTTATAGACGATCTTCGGCTATTATCGCTGCTCGATAGGACTTCGTTGATCCTGTGTTTCAAGCTGGCTCGGTCGAGTGGGTCAATAGCAAGGAAATCATTATCTTAAAGTGGAATAAAATGATTGGTTTTCTTTGGCAAAGCGATAAAATAGTAGTTGAAACTGCCAGTGAAGAGACTAATGCTGCTGAAACAAGCGTAGAGCACATCAGTAATATCTCTCTATGAAAATATCACAGCCCAAGTTGAATTCAACTTGCAGTATCTTCCATATTTGTTTATCTAAACATCCGCTCTCAATTCTAATCAAGCAAAACCTGAGGTGATGATGTGTGGATATGGAGTATTAATCCACAGAAAATACTTTTTACATATGAGTAATATCCGCTAGATGGCGCTCTAGTTCCAATTTACCATATTGATTTTCAACACTTGGGATTAATTCAGAATGTTGGGGGCAATTTCAATGAAGCCACAAAGTCACAGACGACTGCCTGTGTTCGTGTTAGGTACAAAGTCAGTCAAACCGTTCATTTATCCCAGTCAACACACACTGATGAAGGGTTACAGTCATACACCTCGACTTAATACAACGCACTGAGAACAATATACATGTTCTCAATGTGCTGGAAGTAAGCAGTGGTGGAGGAAGCACTCACATGTTTTACCTAAGTAAAAGTAGGATTACAACTGTAAAAATACTCAATTACAAATGAAAGTCCTGCATTCAAAATTTGACTGAGGTAAAAGTACAAAAGAGTCAGCATTAAAACATACAGAAAGTACCAAGAGTAGTCATTGTGCTGTATGACCCCTCTCAGAATAATGTGTATTGTATTGTTCAGTTAAATTTATTGATGCATTAATATGTACATCACTGGAATGCTGCCGCTGGTAATGGTATGGCTTATTTTTTACTATATATATTTCACCAAGGGATTAATGAAGTTTGATCTTAATGTATAATATTACATCAGATTTTATTTGTTGATTATATGTATTAAGAAAATACAACTATGCCCTGGGAACTGTACTGGAGTAGAAGTATAAAGTAGCATAGAATGGTAATACTCAAGTGAAGTAGAAGTACCTCAAAACTGTACTTCAGACTAGCACTTGAGTAAATTGACAGCAGGATGAGCATCTCTACAATGTGCTAAAATGATCTTCCCACATATTACATGTATTCTACATTTATCACGATGCAGACAAGAATATAACTGATGAATATGTCACTGAGCCACTCTGAAGAAAGTGAGTGCAGTTTATTCTAAATATAAAATGGAAAAATTAAGTCACTTTTTTCCAGGGATGACATCCATGCAACAGATGTGGTGTGTACAGAATAGAACAACACTGCAAATTTGCAGTATATCGACGCTCAGGATGACAAAATTATAGGTGGCTCTTAAATGTATATGAAGAACATGGATCCAAACAGACCATTCACACAGATAGGAGAAAAGAAACCGACACAGAGGGAAAGAGAGAGAAGGACAGCACATTTACAAGGGACAGAGAGAGAGAGACAGACGAGAGGAGAGGCTCGGTCTCCTGGAGGACGGAGATCTGGATCCAAACAAACATCTGGAATGAGGCGCTGTTAGTCAGGGGAGAGAAAGAGCGGTCCCAGTACAGCCGATGGTCCAGCACAGAGAAGCCTGAGTGAACAGAGAGGACAAGAAGGCGCAAATGAGGGAGAAAGAGAGAGAAGAGAGAGAGCGGGAGGAAGAGAAACACACACAGCTGTGCTTATGGAACACAGACAGAGGGATGAAGAGATGCAGTGGTTTTCAGAAAGTTGACTGTATTCTCATTGGCAGGGCAACCATGGACTGTAGTACTCGGCTTATTGAGTCATTGAGCCTGACCCCGAGCTAACAGAAGAATAATGGCAACAGGTACAAGAGCCCAAGTAATCAAAGAATAAGCAGCTGGAAGTGAAGGTGAAACGATGAGGTTTAAGTTTGGATTCAAAGGCCCCAGCAGAGTAAGAAGGTCTGATACAAGCAGGGAGGTTACAATAGAAAAAGACCCTGCAGCCCGCTGACTTCTTTCTAAGTCTGGGGACAGACAGAGAGCTCTGTGTTCTGAGAGAACAGGGTAGAACACAAGGTAGAGTGAGATCAGACAGGTATGAAGGGACGTGCTCAGTTACAATTCTGTAAGTCATCAGAAGCACTTCCAAATCTGATCTGACCTGGATGGGGAGCCACTGGTAGGAAGCTAACATTTATGTGATATAGATCTTGTAGTTTTAGGAAGATTGGAGCTGTGGCATTCTGAACCATTGTGAAGACTTTCCGTCTACTAAGTGAAGTACTAAGCACTTCACCCCTGCTCTTACTGTTATGAAGGGACTTGTAGTCAACAGGTTTAACCTGTTTCTAACAACCTTCTAACAACCCAGACCTCTGTCACACGACGTTTTCCACCGGTGACACTTTGACATGTGGACCTGCAAGACACCACGCTTTTGAGTTTGTGATCAGGCAGCGGTTCATGTTTTGTCTTGTCCTGTGTGCTCCTCTTGCTTCCACTATCTCCTACTGTTTTTTTAAATGTGTTTTGTTATGGTTGTATGCTTTTGCTGCAGTAGCAGCAGGGTAGCGCAGTCAGTAAGGAGAGTGCTAGTGCAAGCACTGTGTGAGGCAGCATCCTGTCCCGCTGAAGCGTCCACGAACAAAACACCGAGCGGGCTCCGGGCCTGTCTCTGTGCAGCTGATCTCGTGCCACGGAGACATTAACGGACATTTAAGAAGATTTATTTATTCTGTTATATTTTCAGTGGTAAATGATAAAATAAGTTACAGTAGACTTTTGTAGAATAGTTTTATCAAAAACATACTCTGGATAAACTTGGTTGAATGGATATAGTATCTTATGTCGAAAGTAGAAAACAAGTTATTATCTCTTATGTCCAAAAGCCTCAAAATCCTCATATACTTATATATAAACCTCCACTGACTGTATGACAGGGAACATTTTTGTCTGTAGTACAAAGAAGAGAGGAGCTCTGGCTTGCAGGCTGTGTGAGTGACACATTCCCCACACAGCACAACACTACATCACCCAGGGGAGGTCTGTGGCAGAGCTGCAGCCCTGGCTCTGCGGCGTGTTTTGGGCAGTGCAGCTGGAGTCAGGTGAGGGATGGTTGTCAGGTGAGCGCCACACTGGGCCAAGGCTCGGTCTCGCAGTGTGGCGCTGTGTATTGCAGCTGGCCAAAAGACAGACTGTGAGCCCTGGCTGTCAACATCTGCTCCAGAGACTGTACCATCTGCCCAAGGCCTGGGGGGGAGCATCCCGAACGTCTCAGACCAGCTGCAGAGCCCCAGACGTGGACCTGAGCGGCCCTGCAGAGGCAGAGAATGTGGCCAAGACACAGTCAGCGCTGCTGAGCGCTGGGACATTTGTCTCGCACACTTAGCCATGTTTTATCTGCAGGGTGCGATCACGGCGAGGTTCACATAAACAAACTCTTGCTCCTATTGACAAATCTTCTACTATTTAGTGGAGACAGAGACACAGCCTGATGCTACTTAAAGGAACTCAAAGATCATATATCCATATAAAATCTACATTGAAGTGGCAAATTTTCATTGAACTGAAGGAAGCTTGTGTGACAAGTGCACATTAAAGAATTCAAGGAGACAAAACAAGGAAGAAGATGAAGAATATAAAAAAGATATAAACTTGTATTTTCCTTCTTCAAAACTTCCGTCAGCAGTGTTATTCTGTAACTGAACAGCAGGAATGTCTGGACAAAATAATTAATATTTCACTACATTGATTATTGGGCCAAATATGAGATTAATTATTTCTTGAGTTCTGGGCTCTCAAGTTCATTTGTTTGCCTTCAAGGGCAGCGTTTTAATATTTCACAATAAAAGAGGAGTCCGCACAGCTTATTGTTAAGACCTTTTATTTCATCAATTTGAAAGAAACAAGTAAAAACAGTGTACAAAGTTTATATTATTTGTTTACTAAAGCTGGTGTCCTCAGTCTCAGGAATATGGGAGGGCAGGTACAAAAAAGTTGAAATAAAAAATAAAAAGTATAAAATGAATTTCCCTATTTTCAGAAGGTGACAGCAAAGGGTGAGCGTGCATAGGAATAGGTAACAATCAGATTCAAAAACTGAACAAAGGTTTGCAAACGATTGAAGTGAAAACAGTATCATAAAAACCATTACATTCAATAACGTATGATGCACTCTTGAAAAATGATTATCTGTCATCTTAAAAATTCTGAAGCGCCTTTTTTTTTTTTTTTTTTTTGGGAAACTTCTTAGTAAACTGTGAAATAAGAGTTTCAGTTCCCAAGAGTCTCAGTTTAGCCTCAGCCGTCTGTAAAAGGGGAGTAATCATTCAAACAAGCAATTCTTGTTTTATTTGAATCCACAACATTTGAATTTACATTATAAAAGAAGCTAATTTAGTCTTTACCAACCATAAAGTACAAATAAGAGTCCAAATACAATCATTTTGGGGCAGCAAAGTGCATATCATTGGCACAGTAAAACTCATTTTAGTCAATGCTGGTCTCATAAATAACTCTGAAGCTCGTGAAGGGACAGAAGTGCCCTCAAGTAGCAAATCAAAGATGACTTTGTGTGTTTATCCCCTGAAGCCCAGTTTGCAAAGTATTCCTAAAGAAGTGTATTATGTTAAAGTGACCTCATTGAGGCTGCAGTGAATGCACTGGGCGGAAAACACCCAATACTGTACTGTACATGGAGGAAAAACCCAGAGGAGAGAAGAGTTTCTGATGGGTCAGCACTGACTGACCCTGATCAGAGGGAAACCAGGAGATGTCTGCAGCACAGCATCAAGATAGGAAGGCATCGGGAACTAGAAGCACTTACTTCAGGGGGGTTACCTGGAGGAGCCATTTATTGTCTTGAACAGGAAACCGGGGGTCTCTCAGTGACTCTGATGTGCAAACAGTTAAGAGGAATTCATCGCGGGCCAGCTTCTACCTTAATGATTAATCACTCTGCATTCTTTGCATGTTTGGCATTCCTCACATCAGACTGTACTGCACAACTGAACATCAGACTCATCGCGGCGTAGCGTGAGCGATGGGTGTCAGTTTTGCATCAGGGTCGTAGAAAAGTGATAAAAATCCTCTCCAGAGGATGGCATTTCAGTCTTAGGCGAATCAGCCATGTGTTACAACACGGAAGTATGCAGAAAGATCAACTTTATTTGATACGGTACATTCACGTTTGAAGCCAAAAATGTCTTGAAGTCTGAATTTTGAATTGTTCAGAAGTCTTAGAGAGGAAAACATGGATTTATTACCCACTCAACAAACAACACACTCTCTGCTCACATGATGTTTTTGGTCCACAGTATGCCTATGTCTATTTTAAATGATTGATTGGTATTCAGTTGTATATTTTCAATACAAAATGGCCCTTTTCAAAATTCACCAGTGGCCTAATTTGTGCATAACATAACTACATTTCCGCATTCATTATGGTGTATGGATGCCTGCTCAGTATACAACATAACAACCAGGAAATGCAGGGTAGTGTTAACTCTCTCTCCGTGGTCAGTCTTCAAAAGGCCTCACAGAACAACCACAGTTATCTTTCTTTTGTCTTGAACTTCCGCCTTCCTGGAAAACACAACTTGCAGACTGTAAATGTTACATCCACCAACGGCATCTGCAGACAATGCTGGGAGGACAGGGGCCGCAGCCCCTGCTCGTTTGAGAGTGCAGTCGGGTGGGGTGAGGGGAGATGGTGGGACCAGGGGAATGTATGAGAGTCGTTTAGGCCGTCCCACTGGCAGAGTAGGAGAACTGGGGGAAGTGGGGTCTCCGCTCGCTGTCGAATGACTCCATACTGTCATCTGGGGAAGGAGGGCAAAGGAGTAATTAGGGAGTGGGTGATATGACAATAAATGCATTTGTTTACTATCAGACTTTACCATAGCATCATTAGCCCACTGACCAGGAATGTTTTACAGCTAAATTAGATTTTAGTTTGATTTTTGCATCGATGTCGTGGAATTTCTTGATTTGTCTGGTATTTAATTTACTGGGTTGTAAGAAAACACATTCCAGTATGTATTGATGTGCATTACACTGGGCTATTGGATATAAAGTTACATACACATCAGTGTAACAGAGGATTTTATCTATATCACCTAGAAGTACATGTATTTCTGATTATTTCAATAGCTGGGAGACACAATGATGCACTGTGATATGAGAGTAGATCGTATCTGTATCCTTTGAAAGCTTTTCACGTCATGATATCAACATATTCTTTCAAAAACTTCATTTTATTTTGTCAGTGTCACCCAATGCCAATTATCCAATTTACTGCCAATCTATTAATCCAATATTTCACTTATGCTGTGTCATCTCTGCATTTACACCCTGGCTGTCGTTCACTCACATTTGATGACTTTGTGAGGCATGAGACTATGACACTGCTCTCCAGGAGAGCAGAGACTCCTCTCAAGAGAGCGCTGTACATTTTAAGGTTTTCACAATAAATTCATTCAGTGAAGCTGAATTGCTGCTTTGTAATTTCCTCATACTTAACAAACAACACATCTTAGCACAGCTCTCATCTGCCTTACTGTCACATTCAAACTCCATAAAGCTTCACAAAAAGGAGTCTGGTGATGCGAACAGGTGTTACACCACATAAGCAAAGCGTACTGTATGTGTGGGTGTGTATGGTTTGGTGCTACCTTGTCCAGGTGGCGTAATAGTGATGGTCTGTGCTGTGAACTCCTCGTCAAAATATCGTGTGTCCGTCTCCGATGTAACTTGGGGCTTAAATGGCGGGACCAGCTGTTGGAGACACACAAGCATATCCGCACATCAGCACTGTCGATCCGTTTGATAACACTTGTCCTCCTGATGACACTAAACATTGTTTCTAGATGCTTCTGTTTCAAGTGATGTAACCGTACTGATCCCTGATGGAACAAATGATGTCTATCTGAGCTTGGTGTCCTTTCAGTGGTGACAATCACAAGAAAAAGAGGAGGAAACAAGGCAACAGGAACATTTTAGAAACAGACCTTCTTCTCATAAACATCTTGCCATTCAATTCCTGCGAAGAACTTGTGTTGCATGATTTCCTTGGCATCATCAGGCCCTCCACCTAACCTGGAAGACAAATAGAAAAGGACAAATCAGGGTGTGTTATTACTGAAAAACAAAAAGCTTTTTGAGCCATAAACAATTTAATGGCTCCAACTTAGAGATGCACTGCTTGCGGAGGACACGGCACCTCTGCATCGGGTCTTTCTTGAGAAGGCCAGAGAGCAGCGAGCGAGCCTCGGGGCCGAGCGTGCGGGGAAAGCGGATGTCTTCCATGAGGATGAGCTCGAACAGCTTCTCGTGGTCCTGGTTGTAGAAAGGCAGTCTGCCGCACATCATCTCGTACATCACCACACCCAGACCCCACCAGTCCACGGCACGGCCATAGTCGTTGTCTTCTAGCACCTTGAGGATTAAAGGTTTATTTAATGCGGCTGCTGGTATGTGGTCTGTGGTCTTATAGCAAAAAATATAGCTAAACAAACTCTTTCACAGAATATCTGTACAACTAAGGAACAAGTTTAGGCGCTACTGTTTTGTAGGTACAGTTTAGGGTTCCACCAATAAGATTGTGTTTGGACACCAGAGGGCTGTGAAGACGGCAGCGCTTTAGGCTGAATATACAAACCCTAAAGCAACTGGATTGCCCCCATCACCCCACCCCCATCCAAATCACCTGCTCTCCCCCCTGGTCCGGACTTTTGAGGCCGCCCCAGCCAACACTGACTCACATCTCACATTAGGAGCAAGGATAGAGTTTCCCCTGGAGCCCTGCATATTTAATCAGCACAGAACCTTCCACACATACACAAACACACACACAGATCAACAAGCAGCAGAGGTGTGGGTCGCTTAAATAAGCAAATGTGTGGCAACAAACACAGACCAGTCTCACAAACAAACCGCTCAATGAACTCAACCAGTCACAGAGAGGGAAATATTTTCGTTTTATAATTTCCATAGGATGACTTCTCTTAATGAGACGAAGTCCTCCAGTGCTGTGCTTACAAAACAGTGCAACCTGTTGCATGACTAATGTGCTGCTGAGCAGAGTTGTTCCAAGGTCTCTGGGGACATGTACTGGATTCTACCTCGCCAGGCGGATGTTGAAGGTGAAATGAAGACAATGAGAACAGTCTGTTCTCTTAAACCTCAAGCAGCGTGATGCTAGGCAATTCAGACCCAAGAATAGACACTTAGGTAAAAAGACGTGGGCGGATTAATAGAATTAGATATGGACACAACAGTGCACAGGCTGAGAGAGGGGCCTAGAAAACAGATGGACAAATGTGTCCGTAAAAGGAACAAAACCACTGCGTGTGTGTGCACGTGCACGCAGCCGCGCGTGTGTCTGTGGGCACTCTGCCTGGCGTTGCGGTGAGTGGTGAGCATCGAGGAGGAGGATTGGGAGGGCAGGGGGAGTAACGTGAAGCCGGTGTGGGGCTAGGATTACTGGGCCGTCTCTATTTCCAGCGCTGCTGTCGTGTGATTCACACCGTGCGACAGCTGGGCCCGCAGCTGCCCCATATATGTAGAAGAGCGCCACAGCTGTGAAGCTGCCAGGAGCGCAGGAGCCAAGCTCATCCCTCATATACGTAACCAGGACTGCCTGCCTGCTTGCCTGCCTGGCTGCTTGGGCCTCAGCCCCAAACTAATACTGTTACACTGCCCCAAAGGAGCAGAGACAGGGGGAGGAGAAGGGGAGGAGAGCGCGGATAAAAGCACAAACACTTGCTGCTGCTCTGGAGCCCTACTCTGTATACTTTTTTCCCCTCACAAAATTCAGCACTGACAGCCATTAATCTTCAGAACTCGTGAATCCTGATCAGTTTCAGCAGCTGGATTAAACCTGTCCACAGTTTTCTTTGTGGATGTTCCCCAAAAGCTCATTCCCTCAGCCAATGACGGTTGTCTTCGTCTAACTGCTTGATAAAAGTGACAAAGTGAATTTGTCCCACTCCTTACTCCAGAGACAAACTGGTCAGGCTTTTGCAGATTGGGTCTCGGGTCTCTCCTCCCTCTCCCTCCCTCCCTCCCTCCCTCCCTCCCCCTTGCTCTGGGTGGAATATTCCCAGACGTTACAGCATTCCTGTGCAGCACACACAACAAGGTCATTGTTTACTGCAGAACAACCTGTAACACTGCCTGGCCCGCACTCCATAGAGACGCTCGCCAGCGACCCTGTTGCCATGGTAACGCCCCCTGATGTCTCCCTGCTCTCCGCTGCTGAGGCTGGAGCTGTCATAGACTGTGCCACTCTGTGGACGAGCAAAGTGGGCCAGACAGAGTTTAGGATGGACAGGTGGGCAACTCTGAGGAATGTTTAAAAAAAGGTTGATGGAAGCAAAGGAAATGCAGTTTTTTAAGGTTTGTCCAGGTGTGAGGAGATAAAGATTCACATGCTAGCCCAGCCCAGCCCTTTGCCTTTATGGCCTGATGCTGATGGTTAGAGGCAGGTTTAGTCTGACTGAAAAAAACAGGTACATGTTCTTTTGAGGCAGCACTGTTAGTTAGCATGCTCATGATGGCTCTGGCTCTGCCCAGGTCAGGCGAAGCATCCAGGGCAGCAGTGGGGCTGTGGCTCCCCTGGTGCCGCACAACAGCTGTAGCCAATGTGGTCTTTTTTTTTTTTTCCCCCAGTGGCGGAAGCTCACGTTTCCTGAGGCGCTGCCAGCCAATCACCCCTCCTCCTGCCCCAACCAGAAAATTCCAAATGGAGGCTAAAAACAACGATACGGCAACTGTGTCAACATGGACACCCTTCTCCCGGAAAACATTTTTACGGCAACAGGCGAGGGGCAAGCGCAAACACTCATGTGCTTACTCACATACGCACACACTGCCGGCAATCACAATGCCATATCGGGTTACACGGCCCACACACTTGTCATACCTGCACGCAATAGGGAGTAGCCACACCCCCTTCCATACAGCAAATATGAGAGCAGGCTGCCCTGCCCTGAGCACACGGCGCACTCATTAACTCACAGACTTCAGCTGAAGATTAGAAAGGCATTTTGGGACAGCTGCCCTTTCTTCCACATGCTTCTCATCCACTGATGTCCAACAACACTGGCATTTTTGATGGAATCTACTCATGTCACACATGATAATACTAACATTCATTTTTGGGCTTGACATGGTTTATGCTTTATCAAATCAAAATGATCTCCCTCTGTTTTTGTTTATTAAGTGACATTACAGCCATGAAAGCTCTGAACTCTCTCCTTTCATTAGTCACCCATCTGTACGGTCCTACATGAAGCTGACTGACAATGTAGTGGTTACCTCAGGTGCTAGGTACTCTGGTGTCCCACAGAATGTTTTCATGGTGGCGCCATCTTTGATCCCCTCCTTGCAAAGGCCAAAATCTGTGATCTTTATGTGTCCATCTTTGTCCAGCATGAGGTTTTCCAGCTGAGGGGGAACAGAAAAAAGACAGATGTTAGCAGCATCATAAAATTGCTCAATGTTTCGGGATGTTAGCAAGCAAACAATTCTGGGAGGTGATGGGAATGTTAATTCATAACTGTACAAATATACAGGCACCAGAGTTAGTTATGTTTGCATCAAATTACTGGGCAGGTATTAAGTAAATTTCTGAAATTCTGGCAGAAATTAAATCTCGATCCGTACCCATTTCTGTGAACTATCTTTATGCAAATTAGAGAGTATGTGATAAGGTAACATAATCAATTGAGCACCAGTGACTCTGGTGACATTTAAGGTATCATTTTTGTTTTTTCTCTTTGTTTAAATGAATGGGCAGTTGATCCACATGTACACTATAGTGTTTTTATCTGCTCTCTCATCTTGAATTAAACCAGGAACATCGTGGTAAACCTGCACACCTCTTCTCCTTTTATTCTGAATTTTACGGCTTCCTCATTGAATGGAGGCATGTAACGGTCAAAGGTAGCATGTCGACAATGCCTTCCTTTTCTGTATTAGAATAAACTGATGCAAGTACTATGACAAAGGTCTTCTAGAAAAATTTCTTCCTATTTGTCTTAACACATCCTCTCTAGCTCAACATGCACGCTTTTCCACCGCAGTATAAAAACTTTTTTGCAAAAGTTAAAAAAGTGAGAATACCCTGAAACACAAGTGGATGGAAACATACCCAGTGACATACACATACATGTAAACTGACCTAAAGGCCTTATGATGTACATCATGCAGGGTCATGACTCAAGGTTGCATGGCCTTTTAATATCAGCGTGTCCTCCCCCTCTCCCTGTCTCTGTCTCTCCCTCTCAGTTAAAGTCACCTGGCAGCTGTAGCTCACACGTGGCCAGCAGCGCCCGGCCAGAGTCAGCACATCCTCCAATCCTGCTACCCTGGCATTTTCAGGAGAACCCTAGCAGGCTGGGAGCCTGCCTCATAAACCCAAGGGAGAGAGGGAGGGAAGGAGGGAGGGAATGAAAGAGAGAAAGTGCTGTGCTGACCTGACTGGTTTTATCAGCTGGAAGTAGTAGGGCTACAGATGCCCACTGCAACACTGATAACCCCCCACAGCCCTCCTAAAACCAAGCATATCCTTATCAGCCTGAAGTATCCACCTCCGAGCTCCTCTTTAGCATATTAGACTTATGTTTAACAAATATTTGAAGAAAAAGGAGCTGAAACCGAGCAGCTTCTTTACTTCATGACAATGATGGACATGTTCTCTTTGTTAACTGACGGTGCTGTACTGCCAGCAAGTAAAATGACATCAATCATGCACAAATGTCACCCACTGAGAACACTGTACGCATACTATAACGGGAGGTGGTGGATATGTATTCAAAGAGGACGGGTGGTTATTTCTGTCTAGCAGCAATAAGTGTATGGACCGAGCCTCCCTCCAGCTGCAGTGAGGTCTGGAGACTGATCTGGGGGAGGCAGATCAATAGGCCCTGGCCACTGCCACTGATCTGGATGGAGGCAAACCCTATTTATATCCTGCCAGGGGAGAAATGCAGGAAAAGGGAGGAGGGGAGGGAGGGGTCGAGATAAAGACAGAAGAGAGGCTGACAAGCGAGGATGACAGAAAGTGAGGACGCCTCCCCACCTACCTTTAGATCTCGATAGACCACATTTCTTTCAGCATGCAGGTAGTCCAGCGCTGACACTATCTCTGCACCGTAGAACCGTGCCCGCTCCTCTGAGAACACGCGGTCCCTTGACAGATGGAAGAAAAGCTGAGGGGAAACGGGGGAGATTGGCGATGAGAGGGCAGAAGACAGATGAAAGAGACAGCTGGTTAGTCCAGAGAAAATAGGAACAGTAACACTGCTGAAGTAGCAAAGTATTCTAATACTCTGAGACCTACAGTCGCAGGTTTAGTGATAGTTAAAAATGGTTTACCTCGCCGCCGTTTGCATACTCCATGACAAAGCACAAGCGGTCATGTGTCTGGAAGGAGTATTTTAGTCCCTGCAAACAGAGAAACACAACGCTCAAAGCAGAACTTGATGTTTTCCAGCTCAGCCAAGAGGAAGCTGGCGGACGGTAACATGAAACATCACAATGCACATGGCAGCTTTGACCCTTTAGTTAACATTTCTAAAGGTCTAATGAGAAGAGAATTTAAAAAAACAACAGCATAATGTATCCAGTGTGCTGAGGCTTTCTAACTGCTGTTGTGAGGCAAACATTGGTCCCATTCATCGCAGTGAGCACATCGCATTATGTGTTGCCTCCACCCACCACTTAGACTTAACATTTTGGAGGAGCTTTTCACTACAGCCCAGAGCAGACTTACAGAGAAAGAGTGAACATATATATGTATGTATATATAGAAAAAAGATGAACACTGTTGCCATAAAAGGCCCAGCCCGACTGCAGCCTTTGTTAAAACAGCTCTTCAAAACATTCCTCCTAAAACGGCCTCTTTTTTTTCTGAATGGATGCTGCTGAGCTGGACTGAAGAGGCTCCCAAGGATCTCTGGGAGTTAAAATAAGGTTTAGTTTAGGTATATGAAAGGGCTCCTTACTGTCAAGAACGGATGCTTTGAATTCTGGAGGACTCTGTTCTCTGTAAGTGTGTGCGCCACTTCATCCTGAGGAAAAAAAAAACCAAAAAAAACATAAAGAGTGCTTTCACAATGGCTAACCATTTAGGTATCAGTCATGTGCTCCACTACCCCCCCCTCCCAAGCGTCTTTTCTCCCCCTCACTGGCATCCACTCACTTTTGCTACGATCACCTCCTTCTTTAGGATCTTCATGGCATAGTAGCGTCCTGTGGCCTTCTCCTTTACCAGGATAACTTTGCCAAAAGTGCCTTTTCCCAGGAGTTTGAGGTATTCAAAGTCGTGCATAGTCTGGAGAGCCAGAGGACAGAAAGTGGCGTCTGGTTACAAACGGAAGCATTAACAAACTCATGCTCTAACTAGCCAGGACACACAATCCCACTGACAACAACACCCAAGCATTTAAAGAACTATTTCACCCACCATGCAATTTCCACTCCTGTAATGGTTTAGCCTATATGTGGTTGTGTCTCAGTTAACCTCTGACCCCGGTGCTAAACAGAATGTTGAAAATGGTTGTGTGGGGGACATCCAATCCGGTGGCCTTGGACCTTTATGTCATGACACATGTGGGGGTTGTGAAACCTGGTGGACATGTTATCTGGTGCTAAGCCACCTATGGCTGATGTTGGGAAAATAGAGAGTGGCCGGGGAGAGGCGAGGAAAGGTGGGCTGAAGGGGTGTAAGTGCAAATAAGGTACAGCAGTGCGTAGAAGAAGAGTAATAGTCAACTTGGAAAACCAGTATATACTCAGTGTGGGGAGGAATAAGGGTGGAGCAAAAGTAGAGAGAAGATACACAGCAGGGCGAAAAGGGGCCGTACCACTTTGTGTCTGATTTTGGTCAGGTAGACCTCCATGTCCATGGGGTCCGGAGAGGAGTCCATCATCTCCTCCTCTTGTTTCTGCAGGCCTTCAGCCACTGCTTGGATGGCTTTAGTCCATTCTTCCCTGAGGGAGGCACAGGCAGCAGAAAGATTACATCAGCCCATTTACAATCATGCAAGCCCAGCAGCCCAATCACGTAATTGTCTTCTTATCAACAGGAAGGCAATTTCAAGTGTGAGCTCTGCCAACAGCCAGTGGACCTTGTGCGAGTGCAGAACAATGATTAAATGTGTGTGTGTGATTCTACAGGTTAGAAAAGGAGAGCTCTTAAACTGTTAAACTGCTTTCTAGTAACAGGCAAATTCTCAGCGTGTGAATGATTTGCGTTTTACTGCTCGGCGAGCCGAGAGGTGTGTGCTTCTCGCTTGCCTCTCCTCGGGGGTCTCCACGTGGAAGGTACGCTCGATGACAGTGGTCCACTGCAGGCAGCGGATGATAAATGTGTTGGGCTTGGGCCGTTCTGTCTTCATCAGCTGGCACTCTGACCACAGCCAGGGAGAAAAGGAAGGGAGACGGCGAGAAGGGACGATGTGTGTGTGTGGGGGGGGCAGGGGGAGAGACAGACCAACAGTTATAGCCATTTATCTTTATTGCCACCTTAACAGACACTGTCGGCCAATTTGGAAAGGAACAGGTGCACTTTGGTGGAAGAAAACAATTCAGATCCGGTCAGCCCTGTTAAAGCTTAACACTTGTGAACTTAGGTGTTGATAATAACTTAGAATCTGTGTGGTGTTACATTAAAAAACAGAACTCAAATGAAAGAACATATCAATTTACACAACTTCTCATATTTCATACAGTCCAGTCTGCAACTCTGCACTTGAACAGTTGTTTTTATCCAAATATGCTTTGTTTTTACTGTCTGGGCTGCAGCTAATTTGTATACACAACTTCTATCATCATTGATTTATCTGTCAATTATTTTCTTCATTAATTGACTGATTGACTGTTTCGTCTATAAAATGACACAAAATAGCGAGAACTGCCCTGTATAATTTCCCAGGAAACATTCCCATGCCAACATAAAATGGATTATCAAGGATTCATGAAGGAAATATTATGTAAGAATTGCTTTTTCTTGCTATTTGGTGCCCCTACAGTTTGTTAGTGTAATTCACTTACACACCACTTGTAAATATGGACAGCAGCACACATTGTTATGATTACAGTACTTATGATCAAACTAGCAGGCCTTCAAATTTGCTAACACAGTCAAACATCAAGCAGTTGCAAGAACACAAGACAGAACGTAGCAAGCCGGCTAATATTATTTACTAATTTAGTCCTACAGCAAGAAGGCCAGCTTGGCGTCTGTCTTGTAGCCTTTGATTTAAAGAAGGTCTCGCTAATGACTAAAAGCCAGCCCATGATTGTCTCTTGCAGTCATTCTCTCTTTTCCCTTCATAGTTTCCTCCTTCAACGTCCTCTTCTGTCCCTTCTGTCCTGATGTCTGTAGAGGTTACTAAGCATGGTTCTGTTACCCGTGTGCCTTGCTCCAGTGCCCATTCTGGCGCCCCCACAGTGCCGGGCCTGAAAACCTCTTCTTCACAGCTGTCCAAATCTCCTGTGCTAGCGATCACCTAGCTACATGGCTAACTGAGCTAACTAGCTAATGGCAGCTACAGTCAGCAGCAGTTTGCAGTCACTTTAGAAACAAATAAAGCTATCTGTCCATCAGAGTTGAGGCAGAGTAGCCAGAGGACATCAAATAAAATATGATCCAGTTTCACCAAAATCAGTGTCATCGTTGGTGGTGTATGATATAGTTTCATAAAGGGGAGATTGGACCTGCCCATCCAAGTTACAGAGTGCAAGAGCAGATGTTTGGGTGCAGAGTAAGAATGAAAGAGAGCACCATTCTTCCTACTGCAAGTCTGTGTACTGTCAACTTGATTTTGAGGATGTTATTTTAAGGTACATAGTTACATACTGTTGTTTTAAAAAGCAAATCATCACATCCGTTCCTTCCACACTTCTCACACTTTTGCAGCAAATAATTGTCTTGTAAGCACTTCGCAAAACAATTATTCACAACAGTCTAATAACTGACTCTAGAAAGCAGAGATTTCCATCTGCACCTCCCTCACATTAACATCTGTTCCCAAATGAAACATGTCAGCAAATATGTCAGAACGTGACACAAAATGGCCTCTGTCTGATAGATGGAGAACGGGGGAGTGGACCACCACTGAGATCCAACATGGCTCCATCAGGGTGAATATGTAATCCAGCTGCAGCAGCCCCGTCAGCAGCGACGCACCATGTGTCCTCTGTGGTGGGGTCGCAGTGGTGACAAAAACCAAAGCCGCTACTGATGGAAGCAGAGCCTCAGAGCGGAGCCCAGATAAATACTCGAAATCAGGCGGCTAATAGCCACGATAACTCAAGAGTGTCGGAGAGGAAACATTTTGTTAAACAAACAGTATGCTGTCTAATTGCTGTGTTCAGTCATCTGCACAGCTTATCACAGTAACTTTCCTCTGATGTGAAGATGGAGCGGGCTAAGCTGCTCTGGGCATTTTTTTTGTTGTTGTTGTTATTTTCTGTCACAGTATAAATACAGAGAATCTGGGCAAGACACATACAGAGATGAGGAATGACGTCCAGCGTATTAATGTCGGGAGCCAGACATCTTGCAAGCACATTCAGTGGCAGAGCTTTGCCTGGGAGCAGTGCCCCTACTGAAAGAAACTTGCAGTGGTGCAGATGAGATGATACTACGGCCAATTTCCGAGTGTTCTGTTCATAATCACTTAAAGTGACGTACAATGATAAAGTGGTCATAATACTAGAAATGACTGACTTTCATACAGTTACCTCATAGGCAAGATTCTATAAACAGTTTTCTCCTGTTGGCAGCTACTTTTGAGGGTGGACAGAGAGGCGAGGTACATGTAAAAAGTATGCAAACGGATTTGTAACAACAATGCAAGTAAAAACAAAAAGGCAGCAAACAGTAAAAACGTTAAAACAAGCTGCCAAGAAACAGAGGGGAAAAAATGCAGTGGTTTCTCTGAAGCAGATACTCACGTGCGACGGAGAAGTTATTTAAGGGGGTTTCCAGCTGGTCAACATCTTGCGGTCGCTCTTTGTAGCCGATGAATGTACCATCACTCTTCAGAAGAAAATACCTTGGCCTCCAGGTCTTGATGTATTCTCCTGATATGAGAAAGAGATTGAAAAAAAAAGACTGCTCAGTTAGAGGAGAGAAAATAAAAACAACTTGTGACAAACTAATAGAGATTTTCTGCTCACGGACAAGCCTTAATTGAGAAACTTTGCGTGCTTTCACATTCTCAAAATGCTGACCAATGCACATGCATTTTGTTTACATCGTGGTTTCATGATTAATGACAAAACACTGTTGTCCTTTCTGTTTTAATTCCCAGCGGTGCAACACATTTCCTGCAATCTAATTACTATGCTGTTCACTAGTGCTCTGATAAAATGACCATCTTGTCATGGTCTTTTCTTAAGTGTAGGTCAGCTGCAGGACAAATGGTGGTTTTAGTAGGAGTCAGGACCCTTTCCTCCCGACCCGTCTGTCCCTTTTCCAGCAGTCACTTGCAATGTAGACTCTCAGGGAGCATTCAAACTGTCCGCAAACGTTTCTATTCTCCGATTCCTTCTGTGAACTTGCGAGTGAAAACTTAGGATCTAAGTCAATGAATGACTACCAGAAGAGAAAAAAGCTCTTTTCAAGAGGGCGCTGTCTACTCGAGAAAAGAATTAACATACAGTTGAAATTCAAAGATTTAGTACTGCATTCCTAAATCACTGTTGGACAAGACAGTACCTCACATGGCTTCACTGCCTCACATGACATCACTGCCTCACATGACATATGCAGCAACACTCCCTCAGACTTGTAAAACGACTTTGACATGCAAAATTGGTGGAGTTCCCCTTTAAAATATAGACGTTATAACCGTAGTTTATCATAACCACTTTTCAGTTTTTTTCCTATCAATCATTTTGTAACACCAACATCACGTTTGCCAAAGCCTCAATTTGATTTTCAAATAAAACTTTGCACAATTCCCATTTTCTAGACAACACCCATAACCTCAAGCCAAGCATGTCCATCCCATTCACTTAGACACACTAGCATCACACAAATGAATCTCTCATAGGCAGACAAAACTCAATTTATTCCGGTGATGCTTCAGGAAATGTTGCGCCAGATGTTGTGCAGACGGGGGGAAAAAATAGCTTACATACCATAACAAGGCAGTGGCACACAGTGGAGAGGGATTTGAATATTTATACAGGAAAAGTGTAATTTATTTTTAATTACGGAGTTGCATATTAACCCCATGCAGAGCTGTAGCAAGCTGTCCTTAATTGCCCCATTTCCTCCAACACAGAAGTGTGGCAGTTGTGTGAGAGTGTGAGTGTGTGTGTGTGTGTTTGTGAGTGTGTGTGTCTGTGGGGGAGAGGGAGGAGATCTGTCAATATGAGCTTCTGTTATCCTCCTTCAAACACACACCATTTTGACTGATGAAAATGATAACAGATCATGTCTGAGACACACCAAACAGCAGCCACTAACGTCTCCTCTGTTCCTCTGTTCAGTGTATGTCCTTATAAAATATTTAAGAAGAGGACAAGAACGTACAAACACTGGCTCACTTTTCAAGATGTGACACCTCAAAATTCTGAACTTCCTCTTCCTGCTTCATGTCTACATTTACTTTTGAGAAAGTAACAACATGAGCAGCAAACTCTAATATCTCTGTAAAGACAAACGACAAACATTCCAGTTGACCACATACAGCAGGGTGAAGGCTGTCTGTCCTTCCAGCAGAGCATCAAGCCATTAAAATCAAAGCAAACACTCAAATGCAAAAGCACCTGATTTACTGCAACTGGCAAGGTGGTGGCACCAATCACCACACTAGAGGAAACATCTGTCCCAGAGCACAATATACTTAAGTCTTCAAACCATAGCAGATGTCCAATATGTTATTACATTTTTCATCAAGGCGCAGGAGGAGATTTTTCATCATGTTTTCTGCAGCGTAAGTGTTTTCACGCCAAACATAGCTCGTTTAGAAATTAGCTCGACTTTGTCAGCCGTCAGACATGTGCTGTCCTAATTGAAACACACACCGGCAGGAAACCGTTTGGTGGATTTCCCTCATGCCTGTTTCAATGTAACACAATTACCGTGATGAGTCGTTTGTCTGTTTTAAACTACAAGTCTCTCCAATCTACCTCCACATCAGTCACCCACACGTGCCCACTGGCCTCCAGAGATTCCACATGCACAGCGTTATTTATCACAGGCCTTCAAGAGAACCCGACGTCCTTACTTCAGCATAAAATCTAAGCATAGACGAGGTGCTATTTAAGAGTACATGTAGTCATGCAAGTATCAGCTGGGAGTTAAACCAAGAGCCTGTTCAACACAAACATAAGTTGCCTAAATCTTTCACACTGCAGCCAGAAAGTCTCCTGAGCCCTCCATACCAAGCCTTGTTTTCCTCAGCTGGGCCCCAGCTGGTGCCTCACTCTGTGGTCAGGTTTTGGCTGACCCATATCCCTCAGCTATAGTTCATGCCAGCCGGCAGTGAGGACAGTATGTGCACAATGCAGAGACAGCATAATGAGCCCCCTACCTGACACCATGACACCAGACGAAGGCTCAACACACATGCACGTCTCATCGGTGGAGACTAAACTTTCAGTTCAGAAGTTTTGGTTGAACAGCAGGAATGCAGCAAATCACTTCCAGACTGAGCAAAAGACCTTTTGTACATTACAGCATTCAGGTTCTCTGATGGGCAGAGACAGGTGTTTATGTGTATGCATGTGTGTGCTTGTGTGTAAATACATTTGTGTGTGTACACTGCCTTGTGGGTAGTGACAGGTATTTGTGTGTCACAGATTACAACAACATCCAGTTTGGAAGGCTCTGGGCTTGTCCTGCCAGCTCCGCTGACGCACAGCACCCACCAGAAGTAGCATGGGTGGTCATACGTGACGCAGCAGTGCATGGCATGGCGTGTATCAGCTAGACATTCTCCCACACTGAGGTGGCCTCGGTCACATGGGGGTGGAGAGGATGAGAGTGCCAGCTCACCATTGTCAGTCACTTAACTCTCTAAGCGATTGCCACCCGCTTGAATTATGAAACTGTGATATTAAGGACATTATGACAAGTCTGTGTGGTCACTGGGGTGAGGCCAGACAAGTGGTAAACAGGCTCATGAAGGAATGTGACACTAGAGGTCTAAACCCCTCCTGAGATGATAGAAACAGCCACTATGAGGTCACAAAAACTGAAAAATGACTCTTTCAAGAGGTGGAAGTTAAAATAGTGTTTAAAAAAAAAGACAGTTTGTGTGAGGCTTTGGTCATCTTTTTCTACACTGCCATACATCTTTCACAAGGACTGTCACAGAGACACGGCACCATGAAATTTAGTAACTCCACATCTGCAATGCACATCCTTAACACAGTGCATGCTCTTTCTAGACAGGAGGACACTGCAACTTCCTCGTCTGTGACCACAAACCTGTTCACATGACAACAGTGGAAGCAGCTATATCCGGTAGTCTGTCTATGTGTGTGTGTGTGTCTGCAACGTAACCCCCCGCAAACAGTCTGTGCTCAGAGCACAAACAAAGGTGACCCTTGTCAGCTTCCTATTTACACCCATTTCCCCTTCTTCTACTTTTATTCAGTTCTACTTTCCACACTGTGGGCTTTCTTAGGCACTGACATGACGAGAAAGCGAAACTGACAGCTGTGCTTTTTTTTTTTTTTGTTAACTCAAACACGTTGAGAGTAAATGTGAAAGCAGCATTATATTATACAGTAGCTGTTATATAGCCCAACACAGAAATTCAAGACCAAGTCTATTCAAAACAAAATATTACCCCTGCTCTCAATATTTTATCAGACTTGACTTCAGTGCTTTGCAGAGTAGGCCCCAAATACATCCTGTGCACAGTAAGAAACACAGTGCAGACTGCTGACAAAGGACAATGGGCCTCATAACAACACAGGAGAGCCTTCTGCTTTTAAGTCAGTTCATCATCACTGATGTAAACTAAACCCTTTTGATGTCAACATGTTCTCCAAAACAGGAAACTGGCCAACAGACAGACTGACCACAACCTAGATAAGATAAAACGTCATTCAAGTGTCAGGTCTGACTGTAAAACTGCAAGACACACAGACGCACTTTGCTGTGAGGACATCCACTGAACGATCTGTGTCTCAGAAGCAGAGCTTTTCTAATAAAAGTCAAGTGTGACAGCAGACATGTGGCTGAACTCAACCAAATTAGGGGAAGGACAGAAGAATAGGAAGACTGATTTGACACCAGATGAGAGATGAGAGAACTAGAGGGGATGAGAAAGCCACGCAGTGTGCAAAGAGTTGTGCTGAGTGGATTGGTAGTGAGACAGATCACTACATATGTTCCCCACATATGTAGGACGGTGAGCGGGGGGTGTGAGCGCAAGTGGAGTGTGTATGAGCTATGCGTGCCGTGTGTGTGCGCATGTGTGTGCATGGGAGGAGCTGTCAGGGCCTGATAGAGTGTCTTTACATGACAAGCAGCTGCTGAGGTCTGGGATGCGCGCTGGGCAAAGTGGAAAATAATGAACGGAGAACCGCTGCCAAACACAACAGAATTCATCTTTATTTGCCAACTGCTGCACGTCTCTGTGTGTGGACAGCTCCAGCCTGCCACCACCACGCCCTCTATACCCCAAACATGTACACACGCACACGCACGCACACAAGGTGCAGAAGGAGAGAACAGGTTTGGCCACAGCTGTACATGGTGAAGCATCGTCATATTTGCTTATGCACATGTGTAACAAATCATAAGCACTGTATGTCTTTGCGTACTGCAGTTTGTGATCTGAAAAGGTACCTCAACAGAGTTCGCCATAGAACAAAGGCAAATCTTTATCAAAAACATCTCATTAACCTTTTAAAGTTAATCAAAGTGAGATATTCTATTCCAGATGCTGAAATGATAACAAGAGCATGTCTAAGTTTACAAACCTGAAGGTTTCACCTTGCAAGATGCAATACACTGAAGCCATTTGCAAGTCAACTCAGCTTAAGAGGCCTTAACAGTAAGGGTTGCACAGGCAGGCTTGTTAAGGCGCCAATAAATAAAGGAAAAAATGTGGAAGGCTTTAGACAGAAGGGGGAGAGAGAGAGTGACAGAGGTTAGTGGCTGTTTCCGAGGAGCGTCCTGTTCTGTCCGTCTCTACGTGACAACGGCAGGAATGTTGAGGTCCCAGCTGCTGTGGCTTGTTGGCTTTTAATAAGACACATCACACACAGCATTCATCGTAGGACCCAGAAAGAAGACGCCACAATGTGTCCAAACTAACAGCCCTGTTACAAGTCATCCCTTTCTCTACCTTCTCCTAAACTCCCTCTTTGTACTTTGAAGGATTTGAATACAACTTCAAGAATAATTTAAAAAAGAGAGGCCCACCTTAGTTATCTGCCAGTAGATAAGCTAGACACACACACACACACACACACACACACACACACACACACACACACACACAGTGAGTGAGAGGAACCAACAGAGGGTCAGACAAAATGCGCCTCTCAGTGCCCACACCCAGTGGTTGGACTTCCTGAGGGGGCTGCTGTTGGGTTTTGTCCCCGTCTAGCCATTCATGGCTTGGGGATGAGAGGAAGGGAGCCAGTGGTAACTGCATGAACTGTGGATGTGTGTGTGTGTGTGAGTGTTTGAGTGGTGAGAATCGGATGAGAAGGGGGTGGGGGGGTAGGCGGAGGTTGAGGATTAGGGAATTAGAACTCCAAAGAGAGGGAGGAGGGGGGAGCGGGCTGCGCCTTTTGTTGGTTTTTCCTCAGCCGCCCCCGCCATCCCTTCGGCCCTTTTCTGCCGGGTTCTGCCTGTAGGCTGCAGCTGTGGCCTGCCACCCTGTGCCCTGCATCTCAATGAGCCACGGGCCGCCCGCTCCAGAGGAGAGGGGGCTCCCTGATGCAGGGGTCACCACTGAGCCAGAGCAACCACAAACTCCGCCCCACACCATCCCCTGTTCTGAGCCATAGAGCTCTGAGCCGGGCTGCTCGTGCTTCCTGGACACCCATCTACCCATTTGCCCCTGTCACGGTGACCATATAAGGCAGAACCAGGCTCACACGCCATCCTGAACTGTCCAGGAATTTGGGCTCCTTCATTTTATTTCCCTCCTCTTTATGTCTTCCTGACATGCCCCTCCTCACCAAACCTCTTTTGTTGGCCCCTCTCTCTCCCATGCAGCTGGATGGGAGACTCCATTGCCAGGGTTTTGGCAGCAGCATCAACAGGTTGCAGGGAAGGGCCACCCTGGCCTCCAATGTAGCCCTCTCTGTCTCTTCCCCTTATCCTTCGCTCTTTCTCTCTGTCACTGCGGTTGCTGCTGCTACCCCAACAGGAAAAAAAAAAGCACGGGGGGGTGGGGGGTGCAATGGAGGCTGCCCCTCTTTCTCACGCTTGTAAGAAAGCCCTCACTTCTTCTCCGTGGTGAGTGACACCTGCTGATTACCATAGAGACACTGTGGGAAGTTCCCCCCTGCCACACTGGGGCTGAGATTTGCCCCCTCTCCCTGGGTAAACAAGCAGTCCATGGATTAGTTAACTGGGTTACTGCATGGCAAACAAATAAACACACATTATTTAGAGCACATTAGTGCCAATGAACTCTCAATGACCAGTGTATGCTCTAGCACCCTCAAACAAGTAAGGACTAAACTCCAGAGGATCCATTCTTTTCTGGGGACAGGTAGCCTCCAGCTGTTGAAAATGGTCATGACTAACTTCCTTCTGAAAGTATGACAAAACTGTGTTTGAGGGGGCTCTGAATAACTTGTAAAATATGTTTTGGGTGACAAAATAAGCTGATGTGGAGGATGTAGCACATATCTGAGCATACAGTCAGCTCTTAGTCTGCAGACATCTGAGCATCCCCTTCATCTCTCTGTCTCCCCTGCCCTCCCTAAACGGGAGAGAGGTGCCAGTGATGTGATTGATGTTGGAGACTGGGAGCTTTTCGCTGGTCCATAGCCGCTTCCGCCATGGGTCTGAGTTGTCAGCAGGGTCATTATCCTAGCAACAGGATGGTGGGGCTGTGGGTGAGGAGTGTGTGCTGGAAGTGGGGGAGGACCAAGGGGGGTTGAGCCGGTGGGGGGCAGGCGGAGGCAGAGAGGAAAGAGGGGAGCCAACAGAGACGAGGAGAAAAGAAAGAATGCAGGAGTAAGAATGGATGAGAACAAGAGGAAACAACAGAGACAAAAAGGGAAGAGAGGAGCGGAGAACGCTGCCGAGCACCACAGTTGTGGCGAGCAGGCGGACTCTGCACAGCAAAGTAAGCACACAGCGGGCTTGCCGTGAGAGGAGGCGAGTGGTGGAGGTGCCACCTCCCTCAGCCTCCTGGTCCCCCCCACCATGCCAGCCAGCCTGCCTGCCGACAGCTGCACCCCAGTAATTTACTTCTCTCCACCACATTTAACAGGAAGACTGCTTCCCATTACCCAGGGCAGGGGGTCCGCACTGACGGCCAGACACCCGGCCAGAGCACTGGCTTCCCGGTGTGACACCCTCTGCTGCTGGACCCTGCCTAGAGGGGCTCCATTCCCAGATTGGCCTGGCACTTCAACTTTCATTTCTGGTGATCAACTGGGTAGTGTCTGGGTATTTAATTACCAAAGTTGCAGTTATCTGTTGTGAAGTAATTTGCAAAAAAGTTTTTAAAAAGCAATGCTTGATGTTACATCAGTAAAACTACAAAATTATCCACCATCAAATAATTATATCCCTCAGCTGCTTCCAGGATTTATTTTCCACTGATCGCCCCGTCATGACTGTTCACTGGTCATTATGAATACTAGAGGAAAACTCAGGCTTCAACCTCTACATTCCTAATTTTAATGACAAAAATTTATTTTCTGCCTCACGTGCACTCTTTTAAATTATTTCATTTGTCACATGTTGGACACAGCATCTAGATGAAACTTTAAAATATCTTATATTTTAACTCTCTATAAGCGTGTCTGTATAAGTGTTTATAAATTGAGAATTACTGCACTGATAATCGGAAAAGTGCTATAAGTTGTATTATCTGTTACGTTTAAATATCTCGTCATCAGTTATTTAATGTTTAGTGGCCATCTATCAGTTAAACATATGCGGCAGGCAGAATCTCTAATCTTTAATTTGGAGTTTCCAACTAATGAAATACACAACAGACTGAATTATGTATTTAACTTTAGAACTATATACACAATGTAATCACATTACGATAATTAAGTAAAGCACTGCATGCATTTATTTCTGATTTAAGTAACTTTATTACTGAGACAAATTATCCAAAAATTTCAAGATAACCGAATCATTTTGGCATCTGCTTAGCAGGATGTGGTCATTTTATGGGCACTCGAGACCGGTTTGTTATGTGCAAAAGCCTCACGATGTATGTGAAAATATCAGCAAATTGGAAGAGCTGTCACTCCAATTCTGCAGTATGTAATGTGTATGTTTGTATATGTGCTACAGCAGCGTGGCCCATGACAGCCATAATGAGGGGACGTGCAGGAGCCTGGATGAGCCCAGCAGCAGAGCTGGCAGCCAGTCAAAGTCCTGAAGTCCTGAAACGGTCAGTATTGCAGCATCATGAGACATTCTTAATCAGGTGGGCCTGCTCCTTTGGAGACTATTTAACTGTGCAGGAGACACAGCGTTCGCTCACTGAGATCACTAATACAGGGAGAAAACGAAGACAAATGTGGAAAATGCTGGCTGAATTATTGGAGGCCTGTTCACCAGATGCACAAGACGCAGATATTCGAAGAAAAAAAAGGTTTCATCTACACTGACTACTGTGTCTGGCGTTTCACAAAACCCTGCTTGTTACCACTCGGTGTGTCATGCATTTTGCTGGACCACCAACAAGGTCTTGCTTGGAGGAACAGCTCATGGGTGTCCTTCAGCCGCACGTCCAGCAAAGGAGCCAATCAGCTGCCGCACTCCAAACCAAACCACGAGAGGGTCTCTGTGGCATGTCACACATAACATCCATCTGCTCTCCTGAGGCCGACTGGGTCACTGAGCAATGTTCTGGGAACATCACAAAGACGCTGCTCAACTTCTGTCTCTCTCTCGCTCTGCCTGTCCCTTCATCTCGCCCTCGCTATCTCTACTGGTGTGTCCCCTGCTTTCCCTACCTCTCTCACCCCACCCCTCCTCTCATGAGTCGAAGCCAGCTGAGCATGCTACCCAAATACAACAGTTGTTGCGGCCTTCGTTAGCCTAACGAAGGGGCCGGCTCTTTATACTTGTCAGGGAGCAAATGAGTCAAACAAACAAGGGCCAGGGAAGAGGGGAGGACAAGCGAGCGCTGTTCTGTTGAGCTTCACTGGGTTCTTGGCCGCAGCACTTCCCTGGAAACTAGGGAACCCACAATCTGCCTCTTTGATGTCTGATGATGCTCTGGCTTTGATGGAAACTTTGGAAAAACACACTCGCAAAAAGAAATAACATGCTGCTTGGTCTCTGTGGCCACTAGAGGCCGTAGGCACATTCAAAGTGTGTGGGTGCACTCTGAAGGATCTAAAAGGGAAGTATCATTTGGGGACGCATAACAACTGGTTATGATAGTAACAACAAAGTTACAGTGCTTTTGCAAGCCTGTACTTGCTATGCGGTCGGTGCATAAGGGCACTGGGTAATGTCCTGCTGGCAGTCTAACTTCTGAATAAATATGCTTCACACTGTCCATACACTCAAACATTTGCATATGCATGTCCAGACGTACGCACACGCTACCCCTGTCCTACTCGGCTGCTATGTCTTGCATTCCAAAACTGTCCTTCCAAAACAGACAACCAAGATAACAGTCACAACAACACATCCCCGGCAGTGTCCACAATCCAGACACATTACTGCAGCACAAGGCTTAAGGAGAAAGTATGAAGGTGTGTCCTTCAGAATGAGATCATTTCACTGAGCGCAGCCTGTCTGGAACAAATGCACAGAGCACTCCAAGACTGGGAATCTGCAGCTCGAATGGCAGATCAGCTCTACTGGAGGGTTTACAGGGTACCAAGGCACAATGCGTGCTCTACTTCCTTCTGGGGGCCTTCACACAGTTTACAAGTGCACGCCGAACATGACTAATCAAAGAGCGAGAGTGAGTGGCATGGATGTGTTCAGCTGATGTGCCAGAGCTGCTGTGCTTTGTGCCTGTGACTGGCTCACCATGAAATCCATTCATCATGTTCCACCATTAAATGGGTATTAGTGGAGTACAAGGCACATTTTAACTGTACCTGCTTTTAAGTCCCATACAAATGCAGCTTGGTGCCAGACTGTGTCTGTGGAACACACACAAAATGTTGATGGAAATATGGAGGGCTATCTTTTGTAAAACTTTAAATTGGTGTTTTGAGTGTACACATGGGAGTAATGAGCATGCTGAACACACTTAGAAGCGGTATAAGCCATTTATTATTACGCCCACATGGAGATGTGAGTCACTTGGGTGGTGCCACCACACAAAAAAGCTCCACTCAAGGTGCAACATGGGATGATAGTGGTTGAGTGTGGGCTACCTGGCGGAGGTGATGGACAGTGAGACAGGGCTACTGCAAGTTCACCTTCTGTGCAGTGGCTCTGGGGCAAAGACTGCATGACAGTGACGCGACACTAAAAGCCTTCCTGTCAAGGCGGCAGGTGGACGCCCTCCAATCAAAACAGAGAGGCTCTGGGTGACATTTCACAGGGCACAGCTGCTGGGCTGCGACAGCATGCCAACTCACTATTCCTGAAGGGTTGTTTGTTTAGTGTGTGTATGAGTGTGTGTCACAACTAGAAGGGTGTCATTGCAAGAACTCTGCGTGCGTGTGTGTACACTACTGTGACACTATGGCTGTTTTTCTACCAGTCACTATTTGACTACGCTTACGGTCATATTTTACACTGGCTCTCTATCATAATCTTTCATTCTTATCAGCACTGCCAAAGGTGTGGAGAAATGGACCTGCGCCAGTTTTGTGTCACAAATAACACACAGAGAAAGAAACAAGCAACAGAAATAACTGTGAGGATGCAAATAGTGTATACAGACTCAGAATGAATGGCACGTCAGACCAAACATTTGACTGTCGTGCCTAACAAATGCAATTTTATAATGTTCCCTTCCAAAAGGAAGGACGTTCCTGTTTTCGTTTTTTCCCTAAAGAGAGACATAATAATAACACAATTTACCTCCGAAGTCTCTGACATGTGATAGAAATCCAATTAACTACATGAATTCTGCTTTATAGATTTTCATGAAGAGTTGTAAAAAAATCCAGGATTGTGAATTAGATAAAACTCCACATTTTTGTAAATTACCTGCAAACTTTGCAGCCCTGGTCTATACACACCAGAGATTATGCAAATGAAACACTACTAGCACCCAACATTTTATCCTTTCAGTCACTGGAAGGACCAGGGTGTGTCTGCCTGAAACCAACTGAGCCAAACCATGCTGACCCTTTCGTAAAACAGCAGCCCGTTATGCTCTTAGCCCAAGCCTTGAGGAGGGGGAGTGAGGGCCAACACACCACAGCGGCACACTGTTCCCCCCAGAGTCCCAGGAACTCTCCTACTGACCTGCTCCCATCACCTTATCCCCTGAGTCAGAGTCTTGGTTTCGTCTCTTCCAGTAAAAGTCTGGTTCCTTGGCACTGGGCCTGGGAGCCTTCATTGGTTTTGGAGAAGTTCCTTATCCTATTTTGCCCCTGGTGGTGGTGGAGGTGGTGGTGGAGCGGGCTCCGTGAAGCAGCCGCAGTTTGAAGGCAGAGTTATTATGCACACATAAAGCTGCTCAAAGCCAGCAGGTATGTGAGGAATGCCTCTTCGTCCAAACAACAGGACTCACGCCCGACACAGAGCCACGCCACGCCACACAGCGCTGTCAGAGCAGCTAAATGGGGCCCGCTGGGGACTCTGCAGCTGGCTGGCTATTTACATTAGATATGGCATATAGCCTGTTTGAAAACGGTTAGCCGGAAATCAATCACCTGACGTGTGTCATTTGGTTCAAGCATTTCTGCAGCATTTAGTCAACAGTGTACTACAGTAAATTCTTGCTAATCCAAGTACCGCAGGAATGTAGGTAATGCGGATTTGAGAAAAATATGAACCATTAGAGCAGAAATTTCAATTTTCAGAGCATGCTTAATACATGTGCCAAATCATAAAGGACAGAAAAACTGCCATGTGCACATATTCTATGAAACCAGTAACTAAGAAACCAAACAGTTTAAATGCATTTCCCCTACAAGGGATCAACAAGGGATTTTTAAATATTTGCATAACAAACATATTTTAGGGCCTTTGCATATTTGTGTTCTTGGCCAGTTTGGTCAAGCCGCAAGTTTGCACAGTTGGGGTTCCTAGTACATTGGGTGATGAGGACTAAATTCCATCTTGATTGACTTGTAAAAAAAATAAAAATAAACAAATGAAACCATAACACATAAATAATGAGGTAAATAATGAGGTACACGGAATAATTAGCTTATTTCACTTTGGTTTTGAGCTCACTGTAGCTGCACTTAGCGCAATCAAAAATCTAATTCTTTACAATTGATATTCAGTCAAACTAAATAGTACAAACTTAACTGTGTATTTACCTCTTTTATGCAGCCATCCCTCCTTGACAATCACCACATTGGTCATGTTGGTGGGCAGGGTGGAGGATCCAGGTTTCCCACAGGGAGAGACACAGCTTTGTTTCCCAAGTTTCCTTCACTCAGCCCTGTGCAGGAGCCTGGAGACGGGGTCCTGGGGTTTACAGCCTCCTTCTCAATGGTGGTTACCTATTAGTTGAGAAAGTTGAAAATTGAGGTGAAAGATTTTTTCCACTTGTCTGAATATTAACCCTCAGGTCAACATAGCGGACGAGAGGCAGTGGAATTGAGCTTTATGGCCCAGTTAGTGGAGGATATGCTAAAACCACAAGTTTAGTCCCTTTCACATGTGGAACCTGCAACACTGCAAGGTTCAAATATCTGTGTAAGGCCGTGGTTTTTGGCATTCACGATGAATCTCCCCATATTGGAAAATTCCATGCTGTTCACACACGGCACAACCACTGATTTTCTGCTAGTTTTTTCTACACATGGCCAGAAAAGCAGCGAGTAAGACAATAATGGCATAAAACAGGCTGCCTATATTGAGGATTTTTAAACTTATTTTGGAGTTGCATGGCTGTTCATCCTGATGGTTTCGCCAAACGTATGTTTTGAATCTTATTTAGATCTTATAATGTATGTCACAATATGTCCTAAACATATGATTTTGTGACTTTATCCATTCTGTTGTATTTTTGTCCTGTTTGCAGGAGCAACAGAGTTAAAAGATTCAGCAGTTTAGCAGTTGATGTGTTTGTTTGTACTGAGGACACTGTAGGTTGTGAGTTTCTCAGGGGGATGGCAGGGACCATTATCCCACCTGCAGATTTGCATTTTGGCCGAAACTTGGACTGGACTGGACGATGGACTAAAGGGCCTGAAAAGAAAATGATTTCCTAATGGCCCTGTTCTGAACAGAGCCTTCCCTCAGGTGCTCCTCTGAACACCACACTAGGGTTCAACATGAACATCAAAGGTACTTGATTACTATTCCTTTGAAAGAAAACATGGCATTGATATGAAATTCACTATATCATACATTTATGACCAATTTTAACTTTCATTAGAGAAAAAAAAAACATGTAGTACCCAGCAACAACCTGACACCTCAAGGTAATCGACCTCAGCCAATAAACACTGCGGAGAAGAAATTCTGAGAATGTTTTCACAATTTACTCATTTACATTATTTTGTTAGTAAAATAATCAAAACTGAACCTCTTTCATTATGCTTAAGAAATAATTAAATGTGAAATACATTAAAGATTTACTGTCTTGTGGTGAAATGTGTACTATGGCAGGCATGAGGAGAAAAAAAATAGACAGTCCCTTTTATCCAACCATTTCTGTTTTAAAACAAAATAAACACTAACGACACACCGATCCAACATTGATATGGGATATCGGTCTAATTACGGTACTGACTCAAATAGCTGGATTGGGTATCGTGACAATGGGGCCAGTCTACTCAATTCAACTCTATGTTTACGTCTATGTGTCTCTTTGCTCTAAACATTACAAAGAATTTTGATTCCTATTCATTTTGAATGTTTTGTTTTTACCGAGTCAAGTTTAAATTACCTGTGTTACTTGATATATCTATCAAGTTCGCTTGCACTAGTTTGTGACTGAATTCAGATATCCAGATTCACGCATTAGAATTGGATCGGAAATGAAAAAAGCGGAACGGTGCATCATATAGTAAATAAATACAGTTGATTCAAACATCCTCTCTCATGATGAAGACTGTGATGACGATGGTGTGTGATATGATCAAAAGTTCCAGAACAGCTACTCTACTAAATGGACTCCAAGATAAGACTGTTTTGCTAACTGTCAAATGATGATGATGATGATTTTACACCGCCTGATCAAAATATTCAGCGGCTACTGAAAAAAATTATCTGTTTTTTGCAATTCCATGACAACTAGGCAAACTCTATCTGCTGGTGAAGATCATGTGATATGATTGAAAGCTCTGCAACAGCTACAACATGGCCTTCAGGGTGAGATTGTTCTGTTGACAAAATAAATGCGTTGTGGGGTGAAGGCACATTGTTTACTGAGAGGATGAACAGATCAAAATGCTTCCCAACACAGATAACGTTTGTGCAGTGTGAGCGTTGCTGTTTTTATTCACACCTGACCTGTGGTGGAAGCATTACAGTAAACCGCCAGCATGATGTTCACAGAACAACTCAACAACAACAACCTATTCACACATGAAACAGAGACGGAAAAAGAACTGTTGCCACATTTACATAGTAAATGTGTTAAAAGGTCTTCAGAGAGATGTGAGTAAAGTGTAGCATAAGGTGGGTTAAAGAGATCAAGCTAAAGCAATAGTCTTACCTGTTCAAACTTAAGTCAAAACATATGATAGAAGACAAGATGAAAATGAGCCAACAGTCATCTGACAGACCAAACGGGGCTGAATTCCATCACAGACTTATCGGTTATTTAACAACAGCACATACTAAAAACCTGCAGGCTATCATAACCAAAGGCTTGACCTTTTGATTCATTCAGTGCTTCTTTATGATATAAAGACAGCTTTGAAGGCATGGCAGAAGCAAAAGAATGATCAATTGCCACGCTTGTTCACACAAATGTCACACACTGCACCAGGCAATCTGTGTCTATCGACTGAAATCAATTTGCCTGCTACTGCTGCTGCCGCTGCTGCCGCTGCTGCTGCTGCTCCGTCAGAGTGAGGCCATCAAAAGAGAGCTCTGTTTGAGTGGCCTCATCCAGCTTACTGGCAGGGACAACAACAGGAAGTGGATGTGACTATTGACAGACTACGAGTCATATCAGTACAGCCCCAGGCTCGAATACATCTGTCAGTGAATGAGCGGTCAACACGCCTTTTACTGCCATTCTGCTCACTTACATCAATGAGCAAAAGTGAGTTCATGTGAGCACGGTTTATTTTTGCTCACTGTTTTTGTTTATTGCACTGGGGTTGTGGTGCTTGTGTCACACAGTCGTTGGACGTTGGAAGGATCTTGGAGAGGGATTTGAAAAAAGCACACTGAGTGCTATTCAAACTAGGGATCACACAAACCGTTGGATCCCTTCGGCATCTTAGTGTGTACTCTGCGACAGAGACACGCACACATTATATACACATTGGGATACATCACACAAACAAACTCAAGCACACACACCACAGCCAAGAAAGCAACACATGCACAAGACCGGCTCTGGAGCCACAACAGAGCGCTGCTGTTTTAATGGGAGCGACCTGTTGCTACTGCGGCCTGTGTGGAAAAGCTGGGCTCCTGCCAGCGCTGCAGCCAGCAGCCACTGAATGAACCCAGTACCCTGACAGTCGGTCACATGGTCCTCAGGCCTCTGGGCCACCGCCTGCCTGCCTGCCTGCCTGCCTGCCTGCCTGCCTGCCTGCCTGCCTGCCTAGCTTTCAATCATTCATCTTTCTGGCTCCAGCTCCAGGGGCCACCCCATTCAATGTAAATCAGTGTCATGCAGCAGGGATGCCACACACTGAGCCCATCAGTGGGACATAGAGGACAGTCCCATGTGTTTATGGCAGGAAGCAGAAAATCAGGCCGACATCACCACACGACTTCCTTCATCTCAGATCAATAGATACAAGTCTGTTTTTGCTCTATGTTCCAGTGCTGCTCGGATAAACAACAAGTCAGCAGCTGGTTTTGCAGTTGCAAAGACAGAAGGTTACACTCAAATATCTAAAACAAGAAAATGAAATGCGAACGTGAAACATGCTCACCTGTTGCTGGAAAACAGTCCCTGAAGTGACGCTTGGTTTGTGTTCAAATGCCACAATGGAACCAGTACGAGAGTGATCTACTTCACCGTGCCAAGTTCCTCTTTCAAGTTCCCTGAAAACACATTGCTAATGATAAGAATATTGTGGGTAGGTGTAGCTGAAAACCAAACCACAGCTACTATAACCTTCAAAGCCGAGTAAACTCACTGCTTTAATCCTGTGATGACATGTACAGCAACCCCTTTATGACTCCTGTTAATGTATTCATTTCCTTGCTGTTCAGACAAGCCGTGGACTAAAAGATAGATCACAAAGCTGGACTTATCCAAATATGTACCAGATCATATGACAACTCATTCTGTCCTTTACAAAAGGATCTGGATAACACACACAATGAGACGTCAAAGCTCTGGTCTCTTGATTTGCAGCAAATCAAATGACCTTGCTGCTAACGTGAACAACTAGTAAACAAGATGAATGAAACAAGTATTTAAGGCTGAGGCATTCTCTGTTTCGTGACACAGACCGTGAAAGAGTGCGGTCATGTGATGCTGCTGACGGTGGGCTACCATCATTTGAAGTGTGTCATCCTCAGTTATTGATACAGCTAAACTCCTGTGGCGCGGGCACAATAAGTCTGCCTGTGTACAGGGAAGACAATTTCAAACAACATTCCTCAGATTCTGCATGCAACTGGTGGCACATTTGCGTCAAAGGGGCTGTGAAGGGATTGGGTGGGAGGTGACTGGTATTTTCTAAATAGAACAGGGGGAGCCAAGCAGTCACTGGCTGCATCATTGGGCCAGCTTGTTGCGTCTTCCCTGGGTCACATGGCAAGTCTCCCTGCGTACACACACACTGGACAGACAGTAGTCTCATGACCAATAAAAAACATTTTGACACTCAAGGCGTTACGGGTACACCATGCCCAGGGACAATGTTCTCTTTCCAGACTATACATGCATGTGTAACCCCTGGGACACAGAGACAAACAGACACATCAGTAAAGCGAGGATTATCTCAAATTGGACATTTAAAGCTTTGCATGTCCGATAAACCTGTGCTGCTCAGATGCGCAGCTAACAAACCTTTTCATTTTGACTCCCACCACATCACCCTTCAACAATAAACCTTGACAAAAGTCCTGTAGTTGTGATTTATGTAGGCGGGATGAATGAGGACAGTAAAACCTATCACCGAAAATGTTACACACATGCATTTTGCAATTGTACTGATTACAGGGGAGGAAAATAAGAATATAGCGCTACCTTTTCTTTATGACTTCCCTGGTGTACAAACTTTGGACCTAAAGGTGCCTGGGCCCCATTTTGAGAACCACGACAGGGTGGCATCAAGTCAACAACAAAGATGTACAAACGTCACTAATTTGTATCGCTGCCTGTGAACGCACCAGTGCTACCAGCAACAAGCTAGCAAAGCTAACGGCCGAACGTAAAATTATTGTCTGGCAACACATTTCTCACTCAAACAAGTAAACAAACGCGGTGCTAAGTTGATAACAATGAATGAGCTGCTCTCTCGTTGAGCTCATTTGTTTTCATTTGCCTGCTGGGCCACAAAGTAAAGGCAAAAACAACTTTTCTCGTGGAGGTGAACCGTTTAAAGTAACGTGACTGCAGATATTTTGGCCTGAGGGCTGTCTCAAAAGTGGTCATTGTCAAAAATGAATGGTTAACATCTTAGCCGAGACTCGTTGTTGTTTGTGGGAAAACAACGACGCGTTATAATCCACGACAGGACGTTTGTAAGCTCTTGACTTCGCTGCTAAGTAACTTCTACGGCGAAGTGAAGTCAGGAAAGTACCTCATTTCAGGTTTGCATTTAGCGACAGAAAGGATATGGGGCCTAGCAGGGCAGCTCGGGTGAGAATAACCGCATCCCATGTAAGTACAATGGGGACCTACCCTGTCTAGCTGTCGACCTCTTGTAGTTAACCATGCGAAGGAAGCGCGGACATTTACCTGGACAGGAATTCAACAATGTGTCCGTCTCATTATAGTGAGCTGTTTCGGCGGTATATTAAGTTGATAAGTCCTTCAACAATCTGGACAAAAGTGCTCTCATTTACTCCGTTTCTTTGCCTTTCTTCCACTACACCTCCCAAACGCGCTGTCTGCAATGCCTCTGTGGCAGCCTGCTCTCCCGGGTCCTAAAGCCGATCATGTTATGAGTCACACTCATAGGAGGAGTACTAGGCTGTCAGCCGCCCCATTGAAAAAATCCTGCAATGTGCTATAGGGGCTTATTAGAGGCTGCATGGCCTTGTTGAACTCTGCGTTGAGTTATCTGCGCCGGTGGTTTCCAAAGCGAGGTCCTGGGACCTACAGAGGCCCCTGTAAGCTTTCCAGGGGGTCCTCTGTACAATGAGGGGTATGTCTGTTTTTCACTTCCTGGAACAATCACATGGGATTATGCATAAGACTTCTTTTGTTAACGCTGTGTGTTCATGATTTAATTTTGGTACTTTGCCACATGCTGTGTAATGTGTGTAGTGGGGGCTGGAACTGATTATTATTTGCATTATTGATTAAGCTGCAGATCACTTTCTTTAATAACTTTTTGGTCTGTAAAATGTGAAATGTTGAAAATTTGAAAAATGCTCATCGCAATTTCCCTGAGCCCAAATTGTTATTTTAGCCCCCAAACTCTAAAATATTCAGTTTATTGTCACAAGAAAACTAAAATAGCAGTTTTAACAAACTTTCACATTTGAGGAGGTGGAATCAGTGAATTTTGGATATTTAAGCTATTATCAGAATTAATTTCTGATCAATTGACTTATCGGTTATATGACTAACCATTTCTGCTCTAGGTGTAGACAGTTGCTTAATACTCTTGACAAAATGTCATCAAAAATCATTTAATCATATGAAATGGAATTTACTTACGTGTAAATATAGCAATATGGATACTCAAGGCAGCAAGAAAATTGGGTAAAATTTTACTAAAACATACAAAGTTCATTTGAAAATGCTAAAATAAAAATATCGCCACCATAAAACAGTGTAGAAAGGAGGGTTTCAAAAAGGTTCAAAATATATCAGCAAAAGAGAAGTGCATGCAGTGCTATAGTCTGGTGAATGTCACTGTGCAGACTGCATAATGTCACTTCTGTGGTCTCTGCCTTCAAAGCTTTATTTGTGTAAGCAACTCAAGTAAGTGTTTACCTTTCCATTCAAGTGGCTGACCACTTTTTGTTTGTTAAGAGAAAAATGAACACAAATCATGACAACAAAAGATTAAAACTCAAAGAAAATAATAAAACAATGAAATTAAAAAATAAAAAGTAAATCATTTCAGACAAACACGAGGCAAATTTAAAGAAGGAGGCTTCAGAGAGCGAAGAGCAAACACTCCTGCCTCACATAGCTGCTCAAACAGGACCCGGCTTTGCTGCTTAAAAGCATTTCAGACATGTAAAAGTGAACGTCATTCACAAGGTGCAAACGTCATTCACCGATGAAGACTGAATGACGGTTGAAAGTTTAAAAAAAAAAAAAAAAAAAACTAGTTTGTGGAAATTAAGTTGACATCATTTTGTCAACGTATTGTTTCCAGGATCAAGAATGAACTCACATGTCAATATTTAAAAATGGCATCAACTGTGTCAACAGGAGGTGCAGCAACATAAAGTTGCATAACATCAGCACAGATATGACAGAACGCAGCACGTGCGTCCTGATGACACTGCAAAAGGGAAAGTAAAAGCTTTAAGATTTATTGGTGAGGTCCAAATAATAATCCTGCTTGTTATTCCTGATGATTTTAGATAAACAGTCATCCACAGACACAAAGGACGCCCAGCCGGCGAGGCAGGAGTTAAACCAGTTTAGGACAGGTACAGACAGGCCAGCTCAGGCAGACTTAAAAGAAGTCAGGGATCCTCTGTATCAAGTGAAACGCTCAGATGACTTGGTCTACTCGGCCAAAGAGCCTCATGCATTTTTAAACATTAAACGTTTTCTCCCAAACGTTTCTATCATGCCATCAATAACCTTGCACTTATATTTGTGATCTTTTTACAGATTACTTGCTTTTCAAGATATGTTAGATGTTTTTATATCTGTCAGCACAGCATTTAATCGTTATCAGCTTTGGTACAAGTACAGTGAACTACACACACGTATGCCATCAAAACGCAAGGCAATGATTTTGAAAGGTTGCGTAATAGCTGAAAAATAATGTTTCGAGAGCAGGATGGCAGAGCTGCCAGTGTCCCCCCCCCCCGTGATGAAAAACTTATTGGCCTCTGCCCTCTGTCTCTCAGCCTCCTCTGTTGTCATTTCCCCTCTTTGTCACTTACACTGTAATGTGTTCCTCACTGCTACTATGTGTCAGCCTTGCCAAGCTGTTCCTGTCATACAGACAGAGCCGAGCGAGGGTATCCCATATTTCTGCTGTTGTAGTCAGTTCCTCCTCCTCCTCCTCGTCCACCTCCTCCTCCTCCTCCTCCTCCACCTCGGCTGTCTGTGGTCCAGTGATGGGAATGCATACCCTGTTGTTTCGGAGGTTCAAAGCAACAGTAACAAGATCAAAGAGTCAAAGTGAGTTAATAATGCCTTTCCTGTCAAGGACTCATCTGATCTCGTTTCTTGTCTGCTTGTAGTATCTGTTTGGAATATAGCAAACAGAGGAGAAGTTAATGGGCTGTTGAAGGAGAATAGATAACATGTGGTAGCAACAATTAGACACAGAAGGGCAGGAGGGCCATAACAGGGAGGAAGTGGTGGGGGGTCTGACCAAAACGGCATCTCCCGGCAACTGCGGTGCAATGTTGCTACAACTGTCACATTATTTTCCACGATGTGTGATCCACCTGTTCGGCAGCTTGGCCTACAGCACCGGAGATTCAAAGGTTTAACGTCAGAGTTTGTTGCATTGTATTAAGGACTTCCCAACTTGCTGTCCTCAAAGTTTGCCATATTCAAGTTAAGATAAGTTACTTTTATTTATAGAGCCCCAAATCATTAAAGTCTGCGATCTTCTATGCCTTTAGACTTGCAAATGAGAACTCCTCAAAAAGCTTTAATGGGAGGAAAAGAGAAGCTTTAAACAGGAGAATACAAACAGCAGAAGGGAGGTACTAAGATGAACATTACAATAAATACGTATAAATGTACACAGACTGTACAGTAGAGTCCAGTGTGCAAAGCAGTTCAAATTAAATGGGGTGTGTGACTGCAGCATGAGTAAAGAACAGTGTAAGGGTGTAAAAGACAAACACACATCACAAACCAAAGACAAACACATAGGGATATTTCTTTTATTTAACCGGTACAACAGCTGTAGTGATAAATCAATCTTGTTGAAGAGTAAACCCTACTGACTGTCTAACCTCATGCTGTGCAGCCAAATGTTGTTCAAACTCACAAAACTTTATTTCAAACTCTATGTCTGACTGAATTTTGAGGAACTGTGTAAAGAATTATTTTCGTTAAATAAATAGTTAAATATTTGCATTTAATGGAATGGTGCAGCTGCAAAAAAAAAAAAAAAAAAAAAAAGAAGTAAATATTAAATGAATATGAACTATTTTTGGAAAAATAAGAGCTGGAACAAGCCGATTTGCAAATCAGTGATATGTTATAACTTTTCCAACATAAAAACGACTTAAGAGAAAATGAAAATGGGAGCGCTGTATGTCAGGAGGTTTAAGATGATTTTTAATGGTATCCTCAGAACAACACAACTCAAGTGAGACTTTGGTCCAGCGGGGACAGCGATGTGTTTCAGCTGTGGCTGGATGGCTGGCTGGTTGGCCGGTCAGGCTACAGTGGAATGCAGGGTCTTTTGTTTGTCTGAGAGAGGAGTGGGTCAGGGGGAGAATGCCATTGATGATTGCAGAGAGGAAGAAAGAACCTCCAGGAAGTGTTCTCTCTCTCTCTCTCTCTCCCCCCGCTCACACTCCCATTCTCTCTCCCTCTCTGTCCGTCTCTCTATCTTTTTCTGTGTGTGAGAACCTTCACCGTGCCGAGCCTCTCTCCCTGAGGCCACGGTCCCCAGGCACAACCACTGCTTTGTCTTGCCCTGTGAACACACACCCCTCCTCTACTGGGCGCCTACGTTTGCCAGGGCCAGGGAAACACAGGGCCACTGCTCCTATTCTTATCCACATCGCTGCTCCTGCATGGATGGTGTGTGTGTGTGTGTGTGTGTGTCAGTGGTGAATGGTAAATTGTTTTCCATGTGGCACACACACATCTGATGCTTCAGTATAAACATTTACTCTACTGGTGTTTTGTGGAAAAAAAAGGAAGAAGCTCATCATTTTGTTTCTTGCTCAATACCAATTAAGCACTTAGACCAAATGAGGGGAGTTTTTATTTAGGGGGCATGACACTGTCTTGCTTATGATCATCTGGACATGACCAGAGTGCAGATGTCCACCCTCTCCAGCAGTAACAGTAACAGCCAGACTAAAAATGGAATAAAGCAGTAAGTGGATAAGAATCTAGCCGGTGGCCCCTTTCGACCAGTGGCTGCCGCCTCCCGTCACATTGCTCATTCCCCTCTGTGTCAGAAGGCTGCGAGGAGCTGCAAATGGCCCTTTCAAAACACACGGCAGCTGGAACACAGGGCAAAGGTGACTGAAGCAGTTGGGGGAGCACAGGGAGGGACAGGAGGAGGAGGAGGAGGAGGAGGAGGGGGCACGAGATGAGCAGCTGCAACCCCGAGCCCCTGTTCCTCCACTGTGCCACCATCTCTAGCTTTAACAATTACAGAACAGACTCCGGCGGCTGTTTTTCAGCGCCTGAACAAATTTGTGACTTTTTTTTGCTCAAATGTATGGCCCACATAAATCAGCTCAATTCCTGTCTTAAGACAATTTAGGCCAAATAAATCACAGCCAGGACCTGGTGTGGTCTGAGGAAAAACAAAGGCACTGGGAGGTGTGGTGCCAGGGAATTCCACAACCCAAAGCAGGATTAGAGAGAACAGCCCTTAAAAGTTCCCAATAGTCCACTGACCCTCCAAACCACAATGCATGATTTATAATTCTTTTTCTCCGTTTGGATACTTTCACAGATACCAAGTCTTTGTGAACAGAAAGTGTTTCTTTCGTCCACAGCAGAAGCACACAGATGAAATTAGCATTCTGGATTTGAACTTTTAAAAACAGGTTATGGTGAAATATTTGAGAAAAACCAGGATGTCTTTCTTCAATGAAATTCAAACGTGTAACTTTAATGACTAGATTGCCTACTTGGAGCTACATTTCTTTTAGTTTTTTTTAGTCTAAAACTCAGTCATCAACAGCTTCACTTTGACACACTTCAGGATTTATCCCTCTCAAAGCCCAGCCGCTCATGGGAAAGGTGCAATAAGAATGTGTAATAAGAAACCAATTGATGTTCCCAGTGTACTCTGCTACTTGCTGCCGCTGTGTGAATTCACGGAGTAGTACAGAACTTATTGTGGCTGCGCAGTATCGCGAGACTTGAGCCATGATCAACCTGCTTGACACACAGCAGCGCTGAGTGCAGCCTGCCTTGCCAGGGTCGGACTGAAGCTCAAGAAACGACAAGGAGAAGCGAACATCTGGCCGCACATCATGAAAGGACACCGGGGCTTCTAGGAGACAACACGACGAACTGGGCGGAAATAAATGTGAGTGCAGTGTTTTTGTGCTTTGGAGCGGGGAAAGCGAAAGTTAAAGAGTGTCCCCCTCGCCGCGTCGTTCAGAGCAGTTGGCTTTGCTGCGAGTTCCTCTGCTGTTTAAAAGGCTCCCAGCAATGCGTTTCCCAACACGGACATGGGGCTCGTTTTACTGCGCCTCAGGCTTCCCCGGCTCCGACTTACACTTTTCTTTTTCTTTCAAAAAAAATGTTACTCATGCGCGCAAAATGATAGTTATGCACACTGCTCGCGGCGGCATCCAACTTTAATATGCAATCCACTTGAGGTTTTTTTTTCCTGACCATCCGCCTCCTCTGCTTTGAATTAACCCTTTTAAACAAATATTTCACAGTGGTGCGCGTGTGTCATGAGTGCGTAAAAGGGCCACAGAGCGTTTTATTCTCGTCCGCGGTTGTCTGCTGCAGTTC
Source organism: Chaetodon auriga (assembly GCF_051107435.1). NCBI lineage: Eukaryota > Metazoa > Chordata > Actinopteri > Chaetodontiformes > Chaetodontidae > Chaetodon > Chaetodon auriga. Next base: position 15,332,448 of record NC_135087.1, on the reverse strand, counting down.
TCTTTGGTGCTTATTGACCCTGTTCAAAGAAAGAGTTGAAAATACCGCATCATCTTGTGACACTTGGAAATCTATTTCATTTTTTTTTTTTCAAGTTGCGCCTCTCGTTTGGACTGCGTAGCCCAGAGTTAACATATGGCATAAAGGGGAGCACAGCTGGAGGTAGCGTTTCCATTGCGGTGATGTCAGAGCAGCTGACTCCACAGCTTGCAGTGTAGTTAGCAAACAGAGCACCAGTTTACTCACTCTGCGCTGCTCTTATTTTTTCACGTTTAGCCTCCTTGCCCCGGCCGACCCGTGGGTATCGTTCCCGGTGCCGCTCGCGTGTTCCGCTGCTTGGCGTGCGTTCGGAAACGCGCCGGTGCATCACTTTTCGCAAATTTTGGAAGCACGAGAAGTAGACTGACTACTATAAACCGGACTACTCTGGATAATTTGGACAGTGGATCCGTTTACACCGTAATACATGGGTGGGTGAGCGCAGCGTAGCGTGTCCTGCACCACTGGAAAGAATGTAGGAATGAATTGTGTTTTCAAGTTGGATAAAGTTATTGATGTACACCTTCGGGTGTGTTTGAGATCTTTCCGGATCAAGTTTCGAAATTGCGAATGCTTTTATGAACTTGTGTTTTGAAACGCGACAGGGCTTGAGATGTTGTATGTTTGCTTAGACTTTCAATTCATTTGCGTTATTTTATCCTAAGTTCTTCCTCACACTCTCTCTGCTGTTGGTGACTTGGTGTTCGCCTCTGAAACGCGACGGCGGCTCCGCTGTGCCCTCTAAATGGCTTCATTTCGTTTATCCAGTATCCTGTTTTTCCTGTTTTTCACCAGGTTATGAAGGAAGAATGGAGTTCCCAGACCATAGCCGCCAGTTGCTGCAGTGTCTGAGTCAGCAGCGTCACCAAGGTTTCCTCTGTGACTGCACTGTTCTTGTCGGGGAGGCTCGATTCAAAGCGCACAGAGCCGTGCTGGCCTCCTGCAGCATGTACTTCCATCTCTTCTACAGGGACCAGCTGGACAAAAGGGACGTTGTGCATCTCAACAGTGACATTGTGACAGCCCCGGCTTTCAGTCTGCTCCTTGAATTTATGTATGAGGGGAAGTTGGAATTCAGCACTCTCCCGGTGGAGGATGTCCTGGCAGCAGCCAGTTACCTCCACATGTATGATATAGTGAAAGTGTGTAAAGGCAAGCTTAAAGATAAGGAACTCTCTTCCCTGGATGAAAAGATGAGTGAGGATTTGGGACTCGGCTGTCTGGACAGGGAAAATTCCTCAGACGGCGAGCTGCACAGTAAGCAGCTCATCCGGCGACAGCCCCAGACACAGTCTCAGGGGCTACACAGGGCCCCCCCGGCAGAAGAGTTTGACATGGACAACAGCGAAGTCAGGCTGGCTGTCACAGATTGTGATAGGTCTACACAGAGCAGGCAGAAGGCAAACGGTCACTCTGGCAGGTCCCCGGACCTTGTAGGTGTCAATTATGTGTCAGCAGAGGCCGAGCCCTGCGTCCAAACAGCTGGAAAAACAAAAGCTGATGTCAGTAGTTCCACCGTATCGCTGTCCCAGAGGTCCCGGGCTTCAGATGACATGGACTGTGCACTGGATTTGTCTTTCAAGCCTCTGTCTAGCAGAGATCCCTTACACCCCTCCTACGTCTCGGGACAGCTGGCCCTCGACAGCCAGCAGCAGGGCACTGAGCCACTTGTTAAAGACGAACACGACTTGCTGTCAGAGCAGGAGGACAGTGAGCCGATGAGCCCTGAGAGCCAGCGCTTTGGGAATAGTGCCAGGAGCTCAGTGGTGACAGGGTTCGCTGCCCTCTTCCCAGGCAACAACGGCTCCACAGCCGCCCTGCTCTCCCAGGAGGAGGACCTGATGGACGAGGAGGGGGAGGCCTGCAGAGGGAGGGAGGGCACCCCAGGCAGGGAGATAGAGGAGAGGAGGGGTAGGCTGCTGGGGGACAGTGAGGAGGAGGAGGAGGACGACTTGGCCTCTTCAGACATCTCCACCTCCAGCGGGGTGCTCCTGCCCCCGGGGCAACAGGTGTGTGTGTGCCCCCTCTGCAGTAAAGTCTTCCCCAGCCCCCACGTGCTGCAACTGCACCTCAGCTCACACTTCCGCGAGAAGGACGGCGCTCGCTCCAAGCTGTCCCCCGACGGCTCGGTCCCCACCTGCATGCAGTGCAACAAGACCTTCTCCTGCATGTATACCCTTAAGCGCCACGAGCGCACACACTCTGGCGAGAAGCCATACACCTGTGGCCAGTGTGGCAAGAGCTTCCAGTACTCCCATAACTTGAGTCGGCACGCTGTCGTCCACACACGTGAGAAGCCTCACGCTTGTAAGTGGTGCGAGCGGCGCTTCACCCAGTCCGGGGACCTCTACCGCCACATCAGGAAGTTTCACTGTGGCCTTGTCAAGACTCTCGCCATTGGATAAAACACCTCTCAGCAGTGCCATGACATAAGACAGAATGTCTTTTCATATACTTAATGCTACTAGGACTGAACAGTTTTCTCATTAGTATACACATGTTGGCAGTTTGTTCGGAGACATATCTTTTGGATTCTACCCCATGTGGCATTTCTCAATTTAAAGATGTAGCAACTTTAAAACTGGAGCTGTTTTCTGTGCAGCACTGTGTCATAGGCATACGATGATGGAGGCGCCCAGGTAGCTCACCTGGCCGAGCGTGCGCACAATGCCGTGGCGGCCCAGGTGCAGCCGCATGCAGTCCCCCCTTCTTTCCCCTTTCCCCTGTCGATAAAGGCAAGAAAATAAAAAAAAGCCCAAAAAAAAGTACAAAATAGGCATACATGATGGTCAGAGGATGTTAGGATAAACATGGGTGCTGTGAAACTGGAGCTGTGTGGATGAAGGTGAACAAATCAGATGATGCACTTGATTGTTTCTCTTTGTTTGTGTCAATCTGTTGAGTTTCGTGGAGGAGTGTATTTGCTGGAAGCATCACATGTTCATCCCCTATGGGCAAATAGGTGATTGCTAATTCTAACACATTAATACAATCGTTAGAGTGATTGAGACTTTATTTGTGCACATGGGAGATCAGAACCGTCCGCGAGTAGCAATATATGATTTCCTCTTTAACTCCTACATTATTGTTATTATTTATTTTTTTGGGGGGGAGGTTTGTTTAGTCCTTAACAAGTAAACTATCATAAGGCAGCAAAACTAATGAAGTCTGACTACTGGAAGTGTAACTGTTTTTTTTTTTGTTTTTTTTTCATGGAAGTAGAATTTTTGTGTGGTTGAAATGAAGTTGGTTAGAGTTTTATGTTGTTTATAACAAGGCAAGCAGCCGACCATCATATCACCATATTTCCTTTTTGCCTTGGGGAAATCTCTTTAGTTGCTAATGTGAGTGAGCACATATTGATGGAATGGCCTTCTAATTGCTACTTAAAAAGAAGTTGTATAATCAGAGGAGGGCTGGAGAGTAGTTAAAAGCTAATGCCTGTAACACTGGTGCCTACTGAAATTCTTAACACTTCACCTCGTGTACTTACTTAAGCAAGAATGAGATATATTGCCATGCCTTCTTGTCAAATTCAGCGAGTTTTCAGGCCTTTTCAAACAAAATCTGGATTACACTCCGCATACCAGGTGGTAACACAGGTAATGGTCTACTCTGGAATGCCAATTGATCCACGAGTGTCCTTAATTAAATCATTTACAAGAATGTAATAAAAGTATGTAAATCAAGCTCTTGTCAATTAAATGTTAAGGGACTCGCTCGGGTTGAAAGCAAATAGGAAATTATCTTGTTATGACCTGGTATGGCGTTTAGGGCGAAACCTCAGCAGGCAGACAGGGGGATAGTCAGTACTCTGTCGGTGTCTGTCGTTGGCGCTTTCTGTTCATCGAAGCTGTTTCCCACGTGCCATTCAGCCAGATCTACTGACTCTTCTTTCTTCGAATTAACCATTTCACATTATCACACCTTCTTACTGTGTGTAAGTTACTACTGATGAAGTTGGAGCCTTTAGCGGTGCTGTCCTTGAGAAGGATTCTGTGGGCAGGAAATGGATTTCCTCCATCTGTTCACGTCGATGCTACACGGATTCTCAACGGGGGCGTTGGCACTAAAAGTTCATGATATTTGTCTAATCTGTCCTGAGAAGACTTGATCAGAATTTTATTTATTAGTTTGACTTGGTTCAGGGTTTACCGTAGGTGTAGTCCTTATTTCTATGAGCTTGAAAGACCTCTCGTCTTGCCTAGCGATCTTGGTACTCATTAACTGGTATTGGGGCTGTCTGTTCATTTTCTCTGTGCGAGTCGAGTTACTGTAATTGTAATTTAATATACAGAGTAGAAATCTCTAGGTAAGATTTGTCACATGGAACATAGAGAAGCACTTGTTTTTAGCATGCATATAGTTTCAACACTATTGTCTAGGCTGCTATTTCTTACTTTCTGTATATTTAATGTAAATATATATTCTATTTATCAAACTGTTTTTTTTTTTTCTCTCTCTCCGTGTTACAACACATATAAGGTGGACGGAGTCAGGTGTCCTATTGAGGCTGCCGTCTCTTAAAGTGTCACGTCTTCCCAGGGGAGTCTGGTTCCTTTTCCATATTCAAGACCCGATTGGACTCACTACAAATCAGAGCAGTAAATACTTCTCTGAGTGCCGCTCCGCCACAGGAGACAGTTGTTCACAAGCGCAGCCACACTGATACGGCATTGGCTACCTATAGAAATTAGACAATACAGGCATTGTCCCCCCCACCCCACACGAGTCCCAGGTAGTCCTCAAGGGATCATTGTGTATCTCCTTCCGAGCTGTGGGGAGAAAAAGGCAGCGCAAGTCTCTCTTTGCACTTTTCTGTATTGAATGGAGCCATCGGAATGTATTTAGCAGAGGGAGACCAAGGACACTGTAAACAGGTGTATTGTTTGGAGGCATCAAAGAACAGCCCCCCAGTCCCAGCATGCAATAGATAAATGCTTCATTGTTCCTCCACATGGAGGAGGTGCCACGGTGATTTGATTGCACATCTATCAAGAGAAAATCAGCAGAATCCGAGTATTGTTTTCCACATGCTCGATTTTAGGGAGATTGTTGAGATTGACAGCGGTGCGTCTGACAGCTGTGACCATACAGGTCAGACGTAGGTGCTGACCACCTGTCCACGTCACCGTACACACTCTAAGGTGTTTTTCTTTTTTTTCGGTCTTTTCCGTTTATCTCCGAGACTTCTTTCAGGACACACTAATGAATTCATGTGATTTCTCAGCATTTGCAATGGGTTGGTTGGAATTTTGTAAATGGAGGAGCCCAAAATGAGAAGATGTCTAAGCGTTTCTCTCAGAATTACCGCGGCCTGTTGCCACCCCCCTCCCTGACCCGCAGCCAGCGACGGGGCTTGGGTGAACGAGGCTCGTGTGTGATTTTTTTTGTTTTTTTTTTCCAAGAAATGTGGTTTGGCTCCGTTTACTTGCGCAAACACTCCTGTTGTTCGGGTTGAATCACTTCGGTTAGTCGTCAGAACAATACTGTAGATGTATCTCAGATGCGTAGTTGTTGTGTAGTGTTAATAATGTATATTTCAATGAGAACACAGGAATGTGGATTTGCTCACTGTTTCAGTTTTTTAAAGGATCATTTCTTATGTGGTGCAAATTAATTTGCTTAATTCTCTAATGTACATGTGTACAGAGGTAGAAAAACTAACGATATGTGAAGAATTGTTTCTTTTTATTGTTTGCAGTCTTTATTTATACCTCCAGGATGATCACCAAATGTGCCTTGTAGACACACGAATAGGTGTTGCATCTGGAGAAGCCCTTTTTCTATATTGTACATTTTGCCCTGGACTGCGGTGGTGGCGTTCACATCACAGCGCCAGCGGCCCGCCGAAGTGATTCACAACTGTTGTTCCTGTTTTTCTATCATATCAGAAATGTTAAATCGAAATCGAAAAGTTTAAAGTCCATTTATTTTTGCTGCTTTGCGAGAGATTACGTTGATGTTTTGAGATTTATTTGACCTTTTTTTTTTGTTGTTTTTTATGTGAATTAATCTGTTGTGGACGTGTTCAACTGAAGACAAGCGTTTTTGTGATTTGGCTGTTAGTAGCCAATACTACTGGGAACTAACAGTCCAGTCCTTAGTTAATGTCACTGTTGAATGTGAAACACTGAGATGTTGATTGTTGACTTCTACGGAAACGGCGCTACTCTTGATCGAGGGCTATGTTTGCCTAACTCATGCTGTATGATCTTTAAGTCTAAAAAATGACTTTACTGATACTGGAATTTTGTCTTCAGCAGGTTACAACTGTGAAATTGTGTATAATCATGAGAAATATTTATTATTGCATTCGCTTCTTGTGCAACATTTGACTGTCTCAGTTTTAATTTGGTTAAAAAAAAAAACGAAAAGAAAAAAGCTTCTAAATGTCAAACGAAAATCTTTTTAATAGAATTTGTAGAAGTGCCATTAGAATTTAATATAATTTTTTAATGAGAAAGGTATATTTTATAGTAATCAATTGCTTCAGTGTTAGTGGTGTAGAGATTAGAGGACAATCTTTATGCAGAATTGACATTGAAATTAGATGCTGAGGCAATTTACTTTGATCTATAACTGTATGTGCATTTTCCTTGTTTGCGCTTTTGGAGTGTGCTTGTGTGTGTGTGCTGTGGAAATGTGACAATCTTGATTTAGGTCTTTCTTAAGATTATGCATAGAATTAAATGGAACAACTTTCTCCCTTTGTGTGGATTTGATTCATTCGCCAACTTGCACTGTCACACTGCCTTTCACACCTTTCAGACAAAACACTGTCGGTGAGCAGCAGAACGCGAGCTTAGAATTAAAAGAGGAAAGTAAAAACGGACTCTGGTGCGCTAACGACAAAGAAACATTTTAGTAGAGCCCTCGTCTGACACGCAGCAGCAACAGTCGGCCAGACGGTGTGTGTGGGAAGCACTGCTATGTGTACAGAGACAACAGAATGTGATAATACTGCTGGTCTTACAGGCCCGATCCCTGTGAAACCATAAACTAAGCTCAAGGACGGAGCAGCTTCAAGATGGGCCCCCATTGTTCCCAACCTGTTGCCAATACTCCCCAAAGATGAACCTGGGATAACAGAGCTAATTGACATTGTTGTGTAATTATTACTAAAACTCAGCTTGATTGTATCTGCCACAGCAGACTAAAGCAAACACACACATTCATTTATCTGTAAGTAAACAAACACATACCACACATGTGAGGAACTTCATGCCAATTCGCTGGACACTTTCAATGGCGAGAACTTTTAATTATTTCCCCGCTGCACCATGAAAGAAATCCAGCTGCTCTGCTCCGTGATCCCAATGGGGATGTGCTCGGGTTCCCACCACCCTCCCCCCTATCCCAGCTCACCAATTCTGGGAACGCCATATAGACAAGGGCCGCATCCAACTGCCCCTGCCCCCTGCCTCCACCCCCACAGGCCCCAAAACCACGGCCCCAAACCTCGGCCTCATCCCACCACTCTATTGTGTGCGTGGGTAGTAGCTCAGCCAGGCTATTGTCTGGCCCAGCTCCCCAGCACGTACTTTATGCACAAACAGACGACACAGCGGCGCTAGCCAGGCAGCTCCAACATAAAGAAAACAATGTCCTCCCAAGATCATTCATAAACACCCTGAACAGCCCCAGCCAGCTCACAGTAAATAAGGGCCCTCTGCAATGCTGCGGCCACCTCGCACTGTAAACATCCACAGCAGCAGGCCTCAGAGCGTTCACTGGCACCAACATCTCACATCTGCCTAACGGGATCCAGGGCTTAAGGCTGCCTGGTGTGTGCGCGCACCATTCTTATGGACCAAAACCTTCGCATGGAAAGTAGGGCCCATGTGATAGGGCTTAGCTGCAGGGTGACGAGCTGGGATATGTGCAGTGTAACTCGATGGTGTAATAAAACATTCCTCTTCGAGGCTCAAAGCCTGGCTCACTTGGCTGTGAGTGGTTTTGCGTGTGTGTGTTTGTGTGTGCGTGTGTTTAGAGGTACTTGAGAGAAGTTGAGAGGAAAGTTGTAAGTGTCCACCACCTCAACAAGGCCAGCGGTGGGAGCCCTTGACCTCTGAAGGGACGGACTGCCAGGGACAGCTGGTGTGGCCTGTGTTTATTTATTTATTTCTTAACAAAAGACAGGTGGTCACACTTGAAAAGGGCACACAAACACAGTCACACATGCGCTTGTGTACAGACAATGCCCACACACACACACACACACACACACACACACACACGGGTAGATTTCTTTTTCTCTCTCTACATGCATATGGTTATCATCCACTTAATTTTGGAGGAGCCATTCTTTTGACTTTCAGAAAATCCAAATCACATTGTGCCCAAGAATAAAAAAAAAAAGAATTGTGAACTGTTGATATAATGGTCAGGTGTAAAACAAACCAACTTGAGAGACTACATCTACATTTAAGTTCTTAACCACGATCTAAAGCCACAGTCTGAACCCGGATGCACCACATATCAACTGCTGCAAGTGCATAAATACATATCAACTAGTGCTCCCACACTGGGTTTGCCTTTTTTGGAGTGGCTCGCCCTGACAGTGCCAAGACAGTGTGTCCTTGGTCCACTGTACAGCTGTCACTTACTTGCACTCGTTGACGCATATTTATAGCAGCAGCATCATTGGGCTCCACGCTCGCCACACTCAGACCACAGCTGGTCCCCGAAAGAATGGGTGAAAGACAAAGCCACGTGCTCCCGCTGGCCGACTGCAGTTGGTCCTGTCTGGAGCGCTGTGGGTGATTATGCAGCCCCCTTCTCCTTTGCAGACACCCAGCCATACATGTAGGCTACTGGGGAGAAGTTGAGGACCATTTGTGTGTGTGTGTGTGTGTGTGTGTGAGTGTGTGTGTGTGTGTGTGTGTGTGTGTTTAGTACACTATGACCCTTTTCTTCCCCTTCGGGTGTCACGGATAGGGATGTGCTGAAAACCTTGGCAGCTGCACTCTCTTGTTTTGAAAGTACATAAACGCATCACATCATTATGGAGTTAACAGAGAGTGGGGGTGGGGGGTGGGTCCCTCCTTCTAAGCCAATTAAGAATATGGTAAATGATTGAATAATTGAATCTGGTGTTTGTTTTTTTACTCACATTTGGGAGAAGGATTAGACAGGAAAGACAGATATCACCAATGCTGAGATTAAACTGATGAAGCTGGATGAGTCGTGAGGTTGTGTTCTTTGCAGACGACATGCTTCTGTTCACTGTCATGCATGATGGTATTATTCCCTTTCTTCTAGATACGAATTTACAAAAGGGATGTCTGATGTAATGATGGATCACAGGATAATGAGGTGACTTTGAAACGGGGCTTCAGATATCTGAGGGTCACTCTGACTCATAATTCCTAACAGTGTTACTCAGCTGATGAAGACAAGTGCATCTAGAGGACATTGGTGGAGAGAACGTTTGAAACCTTCACTGGTAATTTTAACTCATGACAATAAATATATTACACTTTGTTGGGGGTGTTACATGTTGATTTCACATATTTTTAAGAGAGAAATGTCTAAAAAATGAGGGTCAAGGACATGAGATGATTTTGAAAATATACTGAATCATGTCATTTAATTTTAGGAGAACTTTTGTTGTAGGGATGCAACTGACAAATATTTTCATTATTATTTTTACCATTAATCAATTGGTCTACAAAAATAACACACACTAATGAAAAATGAGCCCAAGGTCAGATGTGTTGTTCTACAAACAGTCCAAACTCCAGAGATATTCATCTTACGCTGATGTAAAACAGAGAATAATCAGTCACTTCGTGCAGGTAATGGTGAATATTTAGCATTTTTCTCGATAAATTACTTTAAGTAATACATCTTTTATCATTTCAGCTCCATGATTCATAAAAGTGTAACTATTTATTGACTCGCACATCTACGAGCTTCAGAGTTATGGACAAAAAAAAAGGAGAAAAGTTTACAACTCAGAAAGTGACTGTCTTCCTGCCATGTGTTTCATGTCCACCTCTGATTTCCTTAAAGCCTTATCAAGAAATGTGCAGACAACTTGACGCCTGGCTTGCCAGCAGCTGTCTGTTCACTCAGCCAGAAATCAAGCGGTGCTTGCGGACACCAACTGCAGAGCTCCCCAAAGACTGGAGCCACAACTGGCCCGCTGAGCAGGGGATGTGACTCACGCAGCTCATGGGCGCATTCGCAGTAAGCTTCAGGATGTGCACTCATCCAAGCTAATATCTATACGACCATGTCATATGACAGATTTCTATCAAGCAGTGCTGAGGACTTCTGCCACCAAGAACAATTACTCACACTGTACAATACCTGACCCTGAAACCAGTCATCATCGGTGATGAGCAGCAGCCAAGAGAAAGTGATGACTGCAGCTCAAGGTCATGTCCAGCAAGGATAATTGTAGCCAAATTGTCTGCTGCAAAGCCCTGGTTCTGTTCAACCTCTGGGTCCTCTGGTTTCAATAAACACGTGATAGCAAATTGTCAAGGTCAGTGCTGACAGGCTGGATCGGAATTTTGTTTTCACTGCCAAGCCAAAACTTTCATGCTTTCATAAAAGGTTGCAAATGTGCTTCTTAGCATAGTGAGATAGATGTGTTCATCCAGTGAGGACGCAGGGTCTGTGTATTACCCTGAACGTGGTCCAGTCTGAGACTCATCCCTTGGTTGAGTCCTTGCAGTGTGCTGCCATCTACTGATGCATCTACAACACAGGATGATAGTTGGGTCACCTTTTAGCTAATTGGCAGATTTTTGTTCAAACGTGCCATTTTGATTCCTGCATTATTCAACGATTACTGTCCTGCGCCCCTTTAGTTAATCCCAAAACACATCGACGACAGGTGCACCTGCACAACATTCGACTGTATACAAAGGTGTTTCAAGTTTATTTCACTGTTATGCAATACATATATACAAGAAGACATTTTGATCACATAAAAAAAAAAAAATCACAGGTGTAAAATGCAGTGTTGGTAATATCTCATGTGAGGCAACTACATATGTTCAAGCAAACTCCTGAGCTCTCCTCTGGTCTTCCTTTACGTCGAGCAACTGCAGCACAGTACTTCATCATATGGCCCACTGTAACTGTGGAACAAAGAAAATATTACATCACATGATGCACTGATTTAAAACTTTACACATCTTTACACTTACATTTGAAGCAATGATCACTGAAAACTTGTCAGCTCAGTCTGACGTGAGTAACTGAATAGGAACTATTCCTCAACAGAATGTGTGTTTGCTCAACTATCTCTTGTACCGAGGCCCCCACCACAAGTTCTTTGACTTCTATTAAGCATTCGACACTCACCCTTGCTTGCTCGAGAGGTGGCTGCAAAGTCTGTAGTTTGCTTCCTCATACTCAAAAGATGAATAAGCAACTATCTAGCTTCCTGCTTCCATTGCTTTTTGATGTCTTAACACACAGCCAATTCACTTTTAGAGCTCTGTTTGCAATTTACTGGCACTGCAGCCAAATCTGACCAGAAGCCAACAAGATTCAGGGTGAGTGGGAGGTCACAGTTTGGCTTAGTTATGTAAATATCCAATTGTCTTGACACAAAATACAATAAATCTAGTGGACTTTTTGGTGCAGTGCTGTTGACGCACACAAAGTCACAGTACTGCAGTTCAGAGTGCACCCATTGTACCAGCACCAGTAGAACGCCTGTAACAGAACAGATGAGATGCAGCTTGCACCCAACGTCTCATTTTTAATACTTCAGTAAGACACCTTTTTAACATTACCATGTATGGTTGGAGAGTTTAAATGAATCTAATGATAATTTGAAGCTGGGATGACTGGGGGAAGGCAAATAAGGCCACTATTTTCCAGCCCACATTAGCTGATAAGGACCATGCATTCTAAGGAGTCATAACAAAAAGCAGGTGCAGAAGAAGTGACGTTTTCCAAACAGTTTTTAAAAATTATCTTCATGATCATTTTGGGAAACTGATTGAAAAGGAAATCAAACTTGGACTTACTCTATAATGGTGCAGACAGAGCAGCAGCGGCTGGAGCAGCTGGAGCACTGCTGGGTACAGGAGGAACAGGCTAGACGGTCACACTGGGAGCATGGTGCTCTGGAGCCCTGGCTCTTCTGACACACACAGCAGCCTGTGGAAGCCACTGCCACACCTACACACACAGCACACTGGATGAGTATGGAGCAAAACATTTAAGTTCAAAAATACCTAAACTTAGCACCCAAATCTGTGACCACCCTGACACCTGCTGGTGAAAAGCATGAACTGAACAACACATCTGTTTTATTTAGACCTGGGACTTGAGTGACATGTTGGACTCTGACCTGTGTCCGTCCCAGTTACAAAGCTCCTCTCATTGTGCTTGAGCATTTTTTTTTATAAAGTGTCCTCTGCAGGCCTCAGTAATGTGTGCCAGGTCCTTTTTACTCTGTAAACTCAGGAAATGCCGTGTCATCGTGCAACATTCACCCTGCATTTGTGTTGAGGTGGTCATTAATATTTTTTTTCCAAGGCCATCTTGAAACAGTGCTCACATGCCCACATGTACAAAGGCAGTTTTTAGTGCAATCTTTATTCCTGTTCATACTGGCCAAACATATAGTAGATCCAAATCAAGTTGTTATTTTCCATAATTACAATCATTTTGGTATGAAACCTCCCCTTTGAGCTTCCCTAGACAATGTTTCTGTGCTGAGCTGCAGTGGAGGGCGGTGGGGATTTTGTATAAAAATACTATTAGATATCCACTTGATTTTTCTACTGAGAGTGCTGAAGCTTCATATTGGCTTCAGCTGAAATTTGGCAATAATGTTTTACACAGAATAAGAACTTTGGGGAAAGTACACTTGCTTTGGGAAAGTACTGATTCAGGGGCCAGTATGGACAGGAAGAAAGATTACAGCGTAGGTGTAGATGGTATATCGGTTTCGTCAACATCACCGGTGTCAGGATAAGCCAGGACATGAATTTTGCAACACAGTCATTACTGTGATAAATGTTTTGGCATTTTGAAAATGTGCTTCACCGTGGCTGCCATAACATGCAGCTCGGCAGCTACGGGCATACTCATCGAACTAGAGTTATATCCAGCAACTACTATTTTCCTTGCTATAATGCCAAATATTTGCTTCAAAATTGCAAGTTTTACCATTTTTATGTTGCTTTACTGTGTATTTTGCTGGTTAGCCTGTTGAATTTGGTGTTATCATGCTCATGTGGCTCGTAGCATCTATTGTAGACCCACATGCTGCAGCAATGTTGGTGGATTTCATATTGAGGGTAATCAAGAAAAACTGTGAACGTTAAGTTTCACTTGGAGCCAATTAATTAACCAGAGTAGCAGGTTGGATGGTGGGAAACTGTTTTTTCACGTTGCTTTCTGTGTGGTCTCACACAGCCAGAGCTAACGCAACACTTCATAGTGCAAGACAATATACCTCATTTGCATTTCTATTTAGAGCTAATAAAAACAGCATTTTTTAAAAATAATTTATTCTTATTTAAGATAATTTCCCTTTTTTTGCTCCTGTCCTAACTTGTTTTAAACATGTTGCAGCATCAAAGTCAGAATGAGCATATATCTTAAAAACAAAAAAAAATCAATTGATGAGGCAAAATATTTAATACACAATATATTTTACTTCTGTACTGTTTATCGCATTCTGTTTCATTTATGTTTTACACAACATCCAGACTTTATTGGACCTGGGATTGTATTACATTGACTAAATCAAAGAAACACAGCAACACACTAAAGTACGTAAGTATGTTTTCAATCAAGTATTAGAGGACGACTTGTACTCTAAACTCGTGTACTGATATTTGTTGAATGCACCCTTAGCTTTGGACTTTGTGAGGTCTTATCTTGGGAGAAGCAGGTTTAGTGAATGCTTTAGGCTTCGCAAGATAAACCTGAAGCGCTTCAGACACTCCAAAGGATCCACTTTCATTGGCTGTGTCAACATGCTTTGGAGGACCCAGCTCATCTCACCTGGCTGTAAGGAGCAGCCACTTCACTACCCTGCTTTCATCAGTAGGTGTCACTGTTCTCACATATTTTGAACTTCATTTACTCTTCTTGTGTCGTTCCCACTGAAGTTTTCTCTTCCAAAATGTGGGTTGGGGAGTTAAGAGTAAGCTCCTGCCTTTGTACTGTGATACATTACAGAGGACAAGTAGTTTTAAAATAGATGGATGACTTGTGGTAGGCTGCAATTGTCTATCTCTAGTTGAAGAGGTCACTCGCATTGCAACTGGTGCTCCAGATGTGTGGTCCTGTTATTCGACACTTCAGAGTTTTCATGCTGTGTCTTTCAGCATTGTTATTTCTGGGTGTGTCAACGTATTATACTCCAAATATATCTGCACTGCAGCCATCAGCTAAGACTCACCTTGTGCAGTGTTTGCTCTGGTCAGTCTCCCATCGTGTCCAATCAATGTCTGTCCTCTCAGCAGTGCCTGGCTGCATGTCGGTGTCTCAGCTTGTCCAGTGGGCTGCATGTCAGTGCACCTCTCCTTCCCAGTCCACATTTTGCCCATCACAGCCTTGGCACCGTTGAAGAGTAAGTTCTTTGTCTTTTCTGGGGGAAAAAAAAAAACACTCACTCACTCACGTGAACACCTCATCTGACCACCCTGGGGTAAACAGGAGGCTGTCGTTTCCACACACATTAAAGTCTGTCTGACTGTGTTGTGGGAGTTCAAAGGCCAGCTGGTAGTAATGTCAAATATAGCCCATGTATATATATATAACCTAATCGTCTTAGGAAAAGCACACATGTACTAACGCTAACTAAACTGTGACTGTGACTGTGACTCCTTTACGAACGTAAAGAGACCTCTTCGTATCCAGCTAATGCTACGCAAAAACAACGAGCACACAGCTAACGTTAACGTTAGCTAACACTGCAAGGCAGCGATACCTCCAAGAAGCACCTACCGTGAATTTCTTGCCTGTATTTGTACCCAAACACGCCATAATTATTCAATTCTTGTTGTCCGATGTGTATTTTGTATTGGGAAGAGAAGGTTGCCGAAAACGGACAAGCTCGTTTCGGCATTTTGGCTTTAAAAGAAGTCCCACCGTGCTTGTTAAAGACTTCCACACTTGTTTGTTGCGGCAAAAATGCTAGCGAGGCAATAGGGAACCAATCACACACATCTTTTATTATCACGTGAAAGCTCAGAACCAATCAGACAACTCATCTGGTATCACGTGATCTTCGTTTCCACGATAAACTTCATCTACACCGCATTGCCGCCACTGACTGTCGCCAATTTTGTAATTTCCGTTTTTAAATTTCAGAAATTAAAATCTAGAAATCGGTGGAACACTTGGAGCAAAGCTCACACACCACAAATACAACCAAGGACAGGAAGAAGAGCTTTTTCAAATATGAAAAATGTGAAATAATGTGTTCTCTCCATCACATTTAAGATTTAAATGAGTCAATGAGATTTTCTTTTTTCTATACCTTAAAATAATGATCAACACAGTTCTAACACACACACACACACACGCACGCGCGCGCGCGCACACACACACACACACACACACACACACACATTTGTAACAGTTCATGTTTTATGAACCATTAAATAATCATGTTTACTTGGCAGACAGTCAAGCTGGTGAATTATCTATAGGGTGTCCACCATGGATGTGCTAGCTTTTATTTGAAAACATTTATTCTGGTTTAATTGGTAATACAGCCATAGATTGACAAGCAGCTGATGATTAAATCCAACCATTGCAATAATAAAAGAAGAATGTTTGACTTCAACACAACAAATACAGCCAACATTGCTCAAAGGTTACATGGATGTTTTGTTTATTAGCTGGTGGAGAAGGTCATTTTAGGTGATGAAATGCCACAACATGCCACTTTGTCTGTGCTTCCATCAAGAGGCAATAAAGGTCTGCCTTTAGAACATCTGGATCATGCACTCTCTGGACTTGCCAACACCAACCCACTTGACTGAGGAGAGAGACAGAAATGGAGAAAAAGATTAGAAAAGTTGGAGTCATAAGCGTTCATATTGGAAAAAGCTGTTCCTGAGAAGTGAAACAGCGCCCCCAAATGGAAATCAGACATTACTATGATATTGACTTGGAGGCCTTCACAGCAAATGTTTTACATTTATATTCAGAGTGCTGTGCAAAGCAAAATTGAGACGTGTGTTTTTTATTTTGTGTCAAACGTACTGGGAACTCCAATGTGGTTCTCAATGAAGCGGATGTAGTTTTGCGCCTTGGCTGGCAGGTCGCTCCACTTCCTGGCTGCGGACGTGTCCATCTTCCAACCAGGGAAGGTCTCATACTCAACCTCCACTTTTTGCAACACGTCCATGTTGGCTATGATTAAAAGAAATCCATTATTACCAATCTTTAAATCAATATTATCTGCCATCAAACAAAGCAGATGGGTTTATGAGTCTCATTCTACATGCTGTCCCTTCTGTTAAATCACCTGGGAAATGGGGAATTCTTTTTCCATTGAGTTTGTAGGCGACTCCAACTTTAATTTCATCCAACACATCCAGAATGTCAAGTTTTGTCAAAGCAATGCTGTTGGATGGGTAACAGGTCATAGGAGAACTGTTTAACATGTGCTCTTCATCATTACTGAAATGGAATATATGATGTCTAAAATATGTAAATATGTTTCAAAAACATAACAACCACAAAACACCTGATGTCTTGCTAAATCTGCTCAAGTCACTCACGCGGTGAAGCCATTAATCATGTGAGCGTATCTGACAATGACGAGATCCAACCACCCACAACGTCGCTTCCTTCCTGTGGTGACACCAACCTCATGACCCCTCGTCTGCAGCAGCTCTCCTACTGCCTGCAGTGAACAGGGAAAAAAAAGCAGACCTGCCGCTTAATTATTCAACATGACCTTAAATGATGTCAGGTAAAAATCCCACGGAAAACATGCAATCAGTGCACTGGTTTTACAAACAGCTGAGTACAATAAACATCACATGTGCCTTGGGGGATAAAGTTTAAACACCCTGACCTATGTTCCTATGGTCAGCTCCCGTGACAAGTAACATAACCCCAGCTCTCACAGTAAATATATCCTGAACCTGGCCCTAAATTTATCCTGCTCAACATGTGATCTGCATAAGAGGTAAAGAGTGTTTGAGTCCGTCTCTCACAAAATTTGACAGCTGCACTCAGGCAGAGAACAACCCCGCCCCTCCCGTTCCCTCCACCGCCTGTGTGTCAGCCACATGATCACAAACAAACAGTACACATCAAGCTCATTATCAGCGAGTTACATAACATGTCAAGTGTCTCTCTTCATACCAGTGAAGGATGGGAAAGCGAGGACGACGTGGCGACATCTAGCATGCACGTGCCAGTATCATCTCACTAATTCACTTCAGTGATATCAAGCTCTTACATTGAGTTGTTCTGTGGGGAAAGCTCCAATTCCCACTCTGGTGGTGTAGGCCTTTGATACACCAAACACATCACCGATATTGACAGGGGGGATGCCGAGACCAGTGCACGCTCCGCCCACGGTGCAGTTTGATGATGTCACAAAAGGATATGTGCCTGAGGAGAATCATTTTATAGGTTGGTATAGCACAGATTCCAAACAAGTCACACACAGTATGCATTTTTTTTTTAATCCCTGCTGACCCTACCAAAGTCAATGTCAAGGAGAGCAGCATTGGCCCCTTCAACCAGAATTTTCTTTGGAGGTCCATGAAGGGCTTCATGCATGTAATAAACCCCATCTCTGACCATCGGCCGCAATCTCTCAGCGTATTCCTGCATGAGACAAGGAGACAGAAAGGTGTTTTTTCTTCTTGGAGGCGACAACAGTCATTTGTTACTTGCTAGTTGTCAGTGTGTACCTTGAGTTTTTTCAGTTGGTCCTCAACATCAACTGTCAAGGATGGATACATGGATTGGTACTGGTGGACGAGGTTCTTGAATCTGAAAGGAGAGGAAATCATGAATGGTGTAACATTATAGTGTTGGTTTTGTAAAGTTAAGTATTTCCCATGATCCCAACCTCATGGAGAAGTCCTTAAAGTCACCCAGGAGGTCACACACACGCAGGCCTGTGCGAGATGCTTTGCTGGAGTATGCAGGTCCAATACCCTTCTTGGTCGTTCCAATGCTGTTATCATGCAACACAAGCATTAGAGAGCGATGAAATAATGTGTGGGATGAATGTAGATTTGTACTGACTGTGCTGTGGCGTATTGTCTTTTGACACAATGTTGGCAGGTCTGGCTCACTCTGAACCTTCTGCCTGCCCTTCCCTTCCCCTTACTTCTTTCCTTCTTGTGCTTGTCTTTCAGTCTCCTGAAGGCCATCGACAACCTGATGGAAATCAAACACTGCACAGGGACAGAAAACAAATCAATAGAAGACAACCTTCACACAGAAACATACGGTTTATGCAGGCTGTGTTTCTATAGACCATCAAACATGCTCTACACACCAAGGTGAGCTCTGTCTGAGACAATTAGTCTCTTCTCCCAGCCTTTCAGACCTGTTCAGGGAATAGAAATCACAGCTATGTGAGAATGCGCTCATCTGAATGAACACCAGAGCATTTTGTGTGAAGCGTATTCTTTCTTTAGATACCTTTCTTCTCATTTTTATCGCCTTCCTCAAACAAGCCAGGTAGATGTATGACCACTCCATTTCCTACAAGGGCAGAGGAAGAGGGACATGAGGACTCACCTGCACATGCTTTCTGTCATGACTGCTGTGTCTGTAAAGCTGAAAGTTAACGCTCTTACCAATGAGTGATATGCTTTTGGGGTTGATGATTCCACTGGGGAGAAGGTGGAAGTCATACTCCTTGCCATCCACTACCACCGTGTGTCCTGCGTTGTTGCCCCCCTGTAAATCAAAGCAAGGTACACATTATGTCCACAGCTTGTGCTGTCAACGTTTTCACGACGATCTCATCAAATACAGTATGATGTTAACACCCAAGACCACCACAGAAGATTCAGCCTCACACACGTCTCATGTTATTTTCGTGAGACAGCGATAAGCCACCCTCTTCCCAATTCAGAGCTTTACCAGCACCTATTTTAACAGACTTGGCTGGTGCTGGTGGATCCCCGGCTCAGACCTGGCCTTCTCACATATCCAGCCACCCTGAGAATGTGACCTCGCTCCAGCCCGGTGGGTGGGGCTCTCAAGCCTCCAGAACACAGGGTGCTAGTCCTGTCAGTGGAGAAAGTACAACACAGCAACTGTTGGCAGATTTCACTGTGTGTCCCAGTGCTGAAGTGACCTCTGAGTTCTGACCAGAGGGTTATGTGTCTTATGTAAGTGCACAGAAACAGACCGCTCTGTAGTTGTTTTTATTCTGAATTTAACCATCTCAAATCCAATCTTTTCTCTCCATAATCTCTTTGTGATCAGCTGGATGAGCAGGTTTAGTGGTGGGTAACAGAATGAGCAGATAAATCAGCCTCATAAGTTGCACTTGCTGATCCTAAAATGATGAACAGACATTGTGGATCTGGAAAATGTTTTGAAATTTGAGTTGAATCATCATTTAAATCCTTGACTGCACCGTTTCCAAGCTACAGTAAACGCTCCATGTGGTTTAATGTGGCAGTCAAGAAGGTTTCCGAGCTCATCCATATTCTGATATGTATTCCCCAAATCACAGAGGTGCAAGTGTTTTCACCCGGAGCACCTGTTGCGCTCCACCAGGCCACCCATTAAGAGACAGATTCCGTCGAGAGGTTATGAATTGATAGGAAAAAACGGCATTCAGCAGTAATACACGGACACGCCCCAGTGAACGCTCATCTCAAATCACGAATCCAAACATTTACCTGACATCTGCACACGACGTCTGCTTCAGTCGCCAACAAGTCGACGACTTTCCCTTTGCCTTCGTCTCCCCACTGCGCACCGAGCACCACCGTCGCTTTGTTCCAAGCGTCGCTGCGCGGCCGCTTCTGTCCGGTCGCGGCGGGTTGATTCGTGTTTTTGTGGTCTTTCGCCGACCAGGTGAGCGACATGACGGCGGTGGCTTTACTCCGTCCGCCTCAAGAAGACTGTGTCTGCAAGAGTGGCATTGCCATATCTGTAACTTCATAGCCGATGATGTCAGAGCCAGACGCGCAGGAGTGCGTAACTGTGCGCTGCCAAGTTGTCTCCAAGGCTGTTCAAGCAAAGAGAAAATAGCCTTTCCACAACAGCCACAGGGATGTATGGTGACAGATCCACCCTTTAAAAGCCCGCTATGACATTTACTGGACGTAGCCTTCATAGTGAGGCTTTCTGTTTGCCTCATCTGTGTGAAAAGGTTGATTAAAAACAGCTGAACAGTAAATCCACTTTTATTAAAATATATTTAACATTAAAAGTTACAATCCATTAAATGCCGTCCTTATATTTTCTGTTAGAGATCATCTGGCTAATGAAGAAAGAAATGAAGACACGGTTTTCAAGCAGCTGTGTTTTGATCAGTTAAACATCTTGCACCAAACACTGCATCTTTCTATGGGTGCTGAACAGTAAATAGCGTATACGGTAGCAAAACACAGTCACTGCATATTACAACAAGAGTACAAAACATATAAAGCATATTCAACTCTTTTGAATAGTTCTGAATCAAAACCACTCATACACAAAAACTACAACTCATTTACATAAAGTGACACAATAACATTCATGCTGTGAAGGTCGCAGCAATCCATGT
Organism: Chaetodon auriga; assembly: GCF_051107435.1. Taxonomy (NCBI): domain Eukaryota; kingdom Metazoa; phylum Chordata; class Actinopteri; order Chaetodontiformes; family Chaetodontidae; genus Chaetodon; species Chaetodon auriga. The sequence goes on along the minus strand of NC_135087.1, from coordinate 15,311,705 downwards.
GTTTCTTCTTCTTGGTCTTAAATCACTGCAAAAGGAAGACCTCAGCATCCTCTCCAAGGAGTCAATATTCATATAGTCTCACAATATAAAATATACTTCAGTCCTTCCAGTTCAGAAATTAACATTTTCTTCTTCCTCTTGATTTCCTCTTCCTCGAGTCGCCTGGGGAAACAAAGACTAAAATGAATAGTCAGAATCAAATACATCTAAATAAAAGACTTTGATACCTCTTAAAGTTATTATATCTACAGCTTGCAGCCGTGGCTACATCAGCTTTAATATGTTCAACTTTTTTTTTTATGGTAAAAACATCTTTAATGCATTTACATCACAGACAGTACAGTGGTTATATCTTTCATCAAAGTCAGATTAATGAAGCACAGTTTACAGGAAGCACACTAGACTGTGTTAGTAGGTTAAACAGTCCCAGCTGCAGATTTGGGGAATGGACAAGAAAATATGGAAGAAGAGACACAAAACTGACAGCTTTCATGAAATAACTCAGTCCACGATGACTTCACAAAGACTTCACAAAACTGCAAGGCTGTTTGAGATGAGAAACCTGATGTTAGATAAACCAGCCACTTATTAAAGAGGATTAATTGCTCTATATGATCACACGCTTCAGATTATTTCCCCCCCTGGTTTCATGGACATTTAGAATCACTTCAAGACACATTTGATTAAATGCTGTTAGAGATTTTGCGCCTGACCACCACTGAATTAGAAAAGTGTTAAAGTGAGAGCAAGTGCTAAAAAGCTGGACAACAGAGACAAATGAGATCCAGATTCCAGTTAGACCAACAAATGACGTGTTATTTGGGACGAAGCTTCGACGGTGACTGAATTCACTAAGACGATGTTCCTGCTTACAGTTTGCCAGCCCATCGATTTGACCTACCTCACTGCAACACACAGCCTTTTTTATGCTTAGTGTGTCCTTTCCCACTGTTACCTTGTGTGTCAGAGAGTCAGAACGGAAAACAGAGCATTCAAACAAACGGACCATATTTAAATCCAGTTCATATTAAATCTGCAAATCAACACTCTTTAATAAAATGCATGTTATCATACAAAATCCTTAGGGACATACGCTAAAATAGCCCATGCATTAAAATGTAAAATGCTAAATGAAATAAAAGCAAAGCATATAAGGATTTCGATTTAAGACACATCGAGAGACTAGCATTCCAAACGTGATCTTTATTTAAGTTAATAGATGGATTACCTTGAGTACTCTTCTTTTTGTTTCGCTTAAAAAGGCTCTGCCGTTTCTTTGGTTCGGGCTGAAGGGATGGAGGCACCTCTTCAGACACTGATGGCAGATCTTCTGACTGCAGTCCATCAGGGACGTCCCACCCCTCGATGCTCTCACTGAGTGTACTCACGTTGCTTTTATGGTCTGAAAGTTTAGAACTCACCTGGACCTCATCTTGGCCCGGTGTTTTTACACTAATGCTCCCCTGCTCATCTCCACCTTTCTCTTGCTCTACAGTCTCTGTTAAATGGCTTATTTTATCACTAGTTTCACCTTTCACTCCTCCTGTTATATCTGTTATATGGCTTTCACTACTCTGTGTCAAATTGTCTGTATTAGGTAAAGGGCTTTCCTTGATCTGAACATTCACACTAATGTCTGCTGGCTCCTCAGGTGTTAGCTTCTCAGGAACCAGGCTGGAAGTACCATCTGACGCGGCCTCCAGCAGGTCCAGATCGGAGAGGGAAGATGGGCTGAATGCGCTGGTCTCGGTTGAATCTAACGAAAAGTCATTTGTGGGGAGAGATGGTCGGTGCTCTGCTTCAACCTGAGGCTGAGATTGGGTCGTATCCAGCGAAGATGCTGCAGGTTTCTGTGGGTGTTGCCCATCCTGCATTGCCATGGCTGCTTCTCCTGGGAGTGTGTTGGGAGGTATAGCTGTTCCGTCTTGCACTGAACTTTTCGGTGCTGGTGGAGTCTCTTCTGATGGGCTGATGAAGCCGTTCACTTCGCCTGTGCTGGGCGGGTGACCCTCGGTCTGCGGTTTGGTGGAAGCGGAAATGGTGGCTATTTCTGCGGCTTCTTCTTCTACAGGCTTCACACTTGAACCTGAGGGGGAGAGGAAGTTAGTGTTGATGGTGAAGGTATGTGCATTAAAAAGCATTATTATCTTTGAAATGGAATGATATTTCACAGGGAGCAAAGATGCATGAAAATAAAATGCTAATGGAGCTCGGCAAAGCAACTAAATGATGGAGCTAGCGTAGTGCAGATAGCACCTGGGTGTTAAAGCACAAAACAGAGCCTAGATAAAGCAGAAAGGCTGTGTTGTAGCTCACAGTTAAGTGGCTCAGGAGCGGAGCTAGGAACTGCGGATGGGGGCCACAGTCTCTTGTCCTTACCAGATGGGCAGGTATCCCTACGCATTTCACTAGAAGGGAGGCTTTCCGAATCGCACCTTGGCCTGGTCTTTCTAAGGCTGAAACCTTTCCTGATATCCGCCAGGAGGTGGTCGATGATGCAGCCGTCGTCCTGTGGCACGATGCCTCTCTTGACTGGTAAAAGAGAGGAAAAAAAGATTGTCTCAAACACATGCTCAAGTCAAATTACATCATGCTTCGGAATTGCGAGTACAGTGAGACAAGAAAGGAAAGGCTGTTCACAACTTACTTATTTTTCCATTCTCTCCCTTCTGTCTCTTGGACTCTTCCTCTGCCAGCTGCTTCTTTCTCTTCTCAGCCTTGGCTGCCTGTTCTCTCCTGGTTTTGTTTTCCTGTTATCATGAAAGTCAGGATGCCACTCACTGCCAAGCACACACTGTACATAGCAATTTGTCTTTGTATCATTTGAGCAGAGGCATTGACATGCTCCAGTTTTTCCACAGTATAATGATACCCATGCTCCAAAGAAAACTCTGCTCCATAACCAAGAGGAGGCATAACTGTGCAGTGCATACGTCTACTGTAGTCATGCACACACATATATATCATTAACATCAACAAAGTATCCTCCCTGACCTTCAGCGCCTTGATGAAAAGTTCTCGAAAAGTCTTGATGGTTCCGAAGAGCTCCTCAAGCGACAGCTTACTGGCATCTTCACACAAGTAGACAGCCAGCTCGCTCTTCTTCTTCTCCATCGTGGTGAACCTTTCGCTTAAAGCTTGACATGCCTCCACATTCTCCTGCAGCAGAGAAAAAGGAGGACCTCAGATCCAGCCTCCAAGAACAGTGTCAAGTTAACAAAATTTGGCTTAATTTGCAGGGAAAACAGAGACCATCATCTTACCTCAAGAGGTTTTGCATACTGCTCCTTCACCTCTTCCACAGAGTTGGAGACCTTCCTGGCTGTCTCATTCAGTCGCTTCAGTAAGGCACTGGCTTCTGCCTGAACAGAGTCCAGATTAACTCTGAGGACAAAGTGCAAAATCTTTGGTTATATGTCTCTTACTGATCCACTGAGGACCAATTAAAAAAGAAAACCATGAGCTGAAGTCGATGTGAAAGGTTTCTATACCCTGCTGCTTTTTGACAGATCTCTATATCATCTGGCAGCGCCAACAGCTCCGGGTGGTTCGCCTCTGCTTCCTTTGCAAAACAAGCCACACATTGAGTGATTAAACTGGTCACAATTAGGGGGGAAAAAAAAAGTTACGGCAGCTGTGAGCCAGTTTGTGTACCTCCAGGATGTGATGAAGCAGCGTGATGCGGCCCTTGTTGGCCTTGGTCTCTGTAAGCTTGAGCAGAGAGCTGATCTTGAACCCCTCAGCGTTCCCTGTGTGACTTCCCTGGAAGTAGACCAAAGATTAAAAATGCAAGCCCTGTCTGAATGTCAGATAAGTAAGATAAAAAATACATAAGACCAGAGAGGTTCTTACATAGTTGAGAAAATTTCCAACGTCAAGGATGAGCCTGCAGAAGCTGGGCATGAGCGTGCTCATTCTGAGGGCTGAGAATTGCGTTACATCATGTTAATGTGATGATACAGACAGCATGCCACTATATCTGAAGGCCTTGGGCTTACTTACACTGGCAGGCCTCCTCCACCAGCTTGACTTTAGGTTTGAGCATATCCAACACCGATGAAGTCTCCTCACACAACAACATGCACTCAATCCTCAACTGATAGCTGGGGAGACAAGCCAGGAAGCAAAGTAAATAAGGAGCCAAGTATGACAGAACACATGCAGCACGCTCCTGATTAACAGAACCGGAGGAAAAAAAAAAAAAACAACAAAGTTACCAAGGCACAGTGAGGAGGGAGGTGTAGAAGCGGTCAACATTTGCCAGCTTGTCTTTTTCTCCTTGGAAAGACTTCAAATTTTCAATCTACATAAAAAAAAATAAAATAAAAACAAGACTGTGAGTCAGACATTTGCCATTTGAAAGTGGGCTCTTAATGGCAGATGTATGTGTGAAAAAGGTAAGAATGGAGAACAGTACAAACCTCATGTTTCTCTGGCAAGAGCTTTAGAAGCTGTTTCAGCACCTCTACATCAAACCTAGTCCGGTCCCCATTCTGAATCATGGCTACAAAGTCCTCATTTTTGCTGGACAGAAAAAATGAGAAATACTGAGCTGGAAAATGGCCGAAAATATGTTAAAACATCAAAAAATAATGTGGAATATATTACCATTTGAACTGCTTCAGGAATATGTTCAAATTCAAGTTTTTCTTTGGATCAATGAATGTAATCTACATTGAAAGAAAAAGAAGAAGACGTTAGAGGGGTGTATTGATTATTCAGCTCTGATATTCGGGTGTTTGTTCTCAGTGCTGCGGCTCAGAGGAGCCGTGTCGAGTGTTGTTGACCAAGCGCACCTCTTTAGGCTCCTTCTTGACAGGAGCAGCTGCCCCCTTGTCTTTGTGCTCGGTCACCGGGAGACAGAACAGCTGCTCGATACTGCTGTAGTCCGGCTCGTGAGGAGGAGGCTCTTTCTGAACCGAGGCCCACATGGAGTGACCATCTGTGTGTCCGTGTGTGTGTGTGTGTGCAGGAAGAGACAAACCTGTCATGAGCTCATGCAGCACCATTTTGTATCAACATCACACCATGGCTGAAACTCATTTGAAAGTTAAGAGGCAGGGGAATCCTCTGCTACGCCCACATTAGATAATAACCAAATCTGGAATAATGGTCTGTTTATGTTTAGTTTGTTTACATCAGTGTTGCCACACCATCAGCTCGTCTCTACATGGATGCCCTCTGCCAATATCCTTACTGACATTTCCCACTGTTTTATTTAAAACATCTATTTAAACTCAAGGGGTGAATAATAGCTTAGTTATTGTTACTTTCAGATTACATTTTTTCCTACTTTTCCCGTCCAGTGAAAACCATGCATCTCCAAATTTGGTGATTTTGAATGTTTGTGTTAAACTGAAGGATCAACTGTTCCTTTATGGGTTGAAACAGGACTTCTCTCTGAGCTCAGGAGAAGTTGGCTTTTCAGAGATCCGTGGTTCTCACAGGACAGTGACCCTACAGACATACGCAGATATTACAGAATATGATGCATTGCGGTCAATTAAACCACCCAACAGTATATAAAGTAGTTAAAATTAGCTCAGCCTTAAATCTCACCCCACCTGGGATTGCTGCATCCATAAACATGTAAATGACTGTTGCACCATCACAAGAATGTTTTATCCACTCACCAGTAACAGCGCGGAGTTTCTGCCAGTTGAGCTTTTTCATCCTCAGGGTGGGACATCGGCTTGCCTTTAGGGGTGCGGCGCACCCAAGGGCCTGGCTACTCTGAGCCACTATCATGCCTGGGGGGGGAGGAGGAGGAGGTGCCATGCCAGGTAAGGGAGGTGGCGGGGGTGGTCCACCACCCATCCCTGGTAGTGGTGGCGGAGGTGGTGGTGGTGCCATGCCTGGAGCACCGGGAAGCGGTGGTGGTGGTGGCGGCGGTGGCATTCCAGGCAAGGGAGGGGGTGGCGGGGGTCCACCAAACCCTCCAGGTAGCGGTGGAGGAGGAGGTGGAGGCGGGGGCGGAGGTGGAGGTGGGCACTGGTTAGAAAGTGGGAGCGGGGGCCCAGTCATACTTGGGGGTAGAGGAGGAGGTGGGGGTGGAGGAGCAGCACACAGCGGCTTCTGAGAGGACGTGACGCCTTTGTCTGACTCGTCTTTGTCCTGGTGGTCCACATCGGTCTGCACGGCCTTATCCGCTTTCTGCAGCTGCCCGTCCACTTCATGACGACCTTCACAGCCTTTGGAGAACATCAGCCGCTGCATGATCTTCTCACAGGACTCCATCTGAGCTGGAGCGCAAACACACACACACACACACACACACACACACACACACACACACACAACCCCTGTGAAACTACTTCTCTCACTGAAACAGAAGCTTTCAGCCGTCCTGTCAACAGCTGCGCCCTTTTCATCGCTACAATCTATTTATCCTGGATAAACACTCCCCTTCACACACGACTCACAGAGGAGGCCATTATGGAGCCATTATCCTCCTCAGAGTGTTGACCTAAAGTGAATGTATTGTTGCTTCAGTGCTGACTCACAGTCCTGGGCCAGCAGTATGGCTCTGTTAGTGAGGGCCTCCAGAGCCAGCCAGATATCGGAGCGGGTCGGGCCCAGCACCAACAACGTCTGCAGGATGGACAGCAGCTGGAGGGAGGCTGGAGAGCTGCTCACCTGCACACACCAACACATGCATGCACGCACATGAGGAGGGCTTGTCATGTTCACATACCTACATGTAAAAAACTTAATGACACGGAAAAACAATTGGCACTTCCTTTACTAGGTGGCATCTGTAACAAAAGGTGGATTCAATCATGATAAAGCCAGTCAGACCTTGTTAAAGAGTGTAGTGAAAACCTCCAGGTGATTACTCATGTCAATGCCCCCATAGACCCGCAGCAGCTCCTCCTCATCTTCAGCCATTGCCTCTTCAAAAGCTTCACACTGAATAATCAAGTCTTCATCCTCCTGCTCCCTGCAAATGAGCCACACATATTTCACTGACGGGGGACACTCCATCCCATTTAAATGCCACATTCAAATTTCTAAAAAGCAACGGCTCGCTCCTTTGTGCAAATTACTGTCATTAATGGACACAAATTTCAAACATCTTTTCCTAAAAGCACCATTTACTTGCTCATCGAAATTACAATGATTATGGACTTAAAAGCAACCTTTAAAAGTTCACTTGTTGCATTAAACCTGCTTTAGAGACACAGCAAGTCTAAAAAAATCAAACGTGAAGAGAAGGAGGGTTTACCTTAACTTTGGCAGAATATCAAGTAACTGAAGCCCTGCAAAACAACAATAAAACACAAACCTGAGGATCACAACACTCACTTATCAGTTTTTACAAAAGTTTATGTTTGAAAGGTGTCATACATCTCTTCACAGTGGCATATGTCAGCTTTCTGGTAATTGGCAGCAGGTGAGCGATCAAACTAAAGGGGAGTGGTCAAAGAAGCATCTGATTGGTCCAAGATACTGTTGCAACAATGACATATTTGTCAAACTAGCCTCACGGGGAAAAGGCCCAGCAGTGCAGGGTTAATCCTGTTTTTGGCCAGTATTTACTGGGACAGACTCCACAGGCCATCAGAAAGAATAATCCACTACAGACAGATGGATCACTCACACAGATATCACTGAAATCACATTAGATTTTCATTTAATGTCACTAGTTATGGGGTTAAAATGCACAAGTACACAATGCTTTACCCACTAGGGGTTTGCTCAGTTCTCGGGCGTTTTGTCAAAGTGAGAATGAGGCCGTCAGACCTATTCTTAGACAGACCCAGTGACAGGGATATTTGCAATAGAGCTCCTGCTGATGGCCTGCTTTCTTCTCTGCACACTTTCAGTACAGAGGGGAAACACTGTTTACCACAGTGTGACCGAACTCGTGATGTGACTCTAGACTCCCAGTTAATTGTCAAACAGCATCCAAACAGAGCGCCTACCGATAAACTCCTTCCTCGTCTTATCTCTGTGCCTGAGGTCATCTGAGCCAAAGATGATGGCGTTGATGACGCTGAGGAGTGTGACCATGTACGGGACGTTGTCTGTGGTGTGCAGCTCATTCATGATCACGCTGAAGCGATACTGCTGTGTCTTCACGCCCTGAAGGGGAAATCAAAGTCACCTTAGTTTCATTGAGGAAGACTGTGATTCTACATGATTATAATGCTTGTGCATGCAGTCAACCACTAGATGGCACTGTCAAAGCATCTGTTACTCAGAGTGATGCTGTAGGGTCATGTCAGGTAAATCTCACAACAACTTAACTGCTCAAAAACAATGTAAGAGGCATGATATATTCATCAGCTTGCCTTGTAGTGGTCCAGGGCATCCAGTGCGAGACGATGGCCGTCTGTGGAGAACATGCTGAGGGCAGCAAGCAGCTCAAACACTTGCTTCTTCACCATGGTGTTGGAAGTATCCAAGGCTGCGGAGCATCAAGATCACACATTAATACGCTCCTATTTCCCATCTGTTTCTCTTAAAAGCGAGCACCTATCTCTACCCCTTCCCGCTTTGTGTCCAGACCCAACACGATGCTTTGTTTCACCGCCTTTGAGGCAACTCAGGTTGAACTTTGCTCTCTAAAGATGTGGCGCTGTACTGAAGATAAATGTGTTTGTGTGTGAACGTGGGGAAATCCAATATTCACAACACACTGTGACACTGCATTTTCAGGGATCTCCTGAAGTAACCCATAATGATTCATCTCTGTATATAAAGCAGAGCACATGACTGGAAAATTCAGCTCTGCAGGGTGAGTCACAGGGAACTGTTTAATCAGCTGACTTGCGACCAAATTTGACAAAATTTTACAAATGAATGAACAGGTCGATATACTATAATAGTTCAGTATACGTGAAATATTTATCTCTGTAATCGTATGGACACTATATGGAGTTTTGTAACTGTGATGATTTTTCACAAAATGGAGGGTGTGGTCAACCTTGGGAGAGCTTCCGGATGTATCCCTCATTCTCTATAATGAAGTGGATCCCCGCGGAGGAGTTCATCACTGCCCGGACGCAGCTGACGCAGGTGAGCTGCAGAAGGGCGTCGGCGATGCGAGAGCATCCCCGCCCCGAGAGCCGGTCCAGGGCCTCCAGGAGGAGATCCAACCCGCTCAGCTCCAGGAACTGGACCATCCATGTCTGGTCGCTGCCCTCCAGGCGACGCTTCAGCCCAGAGTAGTTGACCACGGTGGGGACTTGCAGCAGCCTGATGCACAGCTCCGGATCGGCACTCTCCAGGTTAGCCTCCTGCTGGGTATCTGAGTCCTGCGAGGAGCCCAGGCGACCCCTCACTGCCGCCCACTTCTTTTTCCCATCTGACTTCCCTGACATGATGGCTGAGGAGGAAAGAAAGGAAACACAGTCAGTGTTAATGAGAGATATTATTCAGCTTGTATTTCTAAGAAAAAAGCCTGCTAGTTTTGGACTGCACATGTCTGTTTGTGCTATCGTCCACTGTACAGTGTCGTCATTGCTATCCAGACCAGAGGAAGCAGGCCAAAACAAGGCCTTATCAGAAAGGAAAACAGAATAGGAAACGATAGCTCTGCACTTCTGTGGATGAGTAAAAGACATGTCAGCAGTCCAGTCATCGCCAGCTCTGCCAAACATTCCGACTTAATCCTGCTTGAAAGAGAAGAGACTCGTGTTGGCTCGACAAAACTCTCTACAAAGCCAGGCTCGACGTGGACAGCGTATCGCAGTTTACTACGTAAATAACTGTATTTTCAAACTCATCGGTGGGACATAAACTCTGGAGAACATACACAAGGCACACTTGTGAAAACACAAACAAGTCATGTACAGGAAGAACATTTCATAAACACCATGCAAACATATCTGACATCGACATGAATGCAGACATTGATCCCACACTTGGCCTTCTCTGGCACAACCCCAGAACACAGTCCCCTCTTGTACCAACCTGTCTCACCCCTGAGCCTGAACGACGACCCGCTGCAGTGCATGTAACTAGTATAAACACGTTCCCACACTCTAATAAAATCAACAGGATAAGGGTTCGGGCCAAAAAAGGGGAAAACTTTCTTCAAAAGTCTAAAAATACTTTGTCCCTGTGATATTAGGTGGCCTGGCATAAATGAACAGCGTGAGCGGTTCTTCTTCTCCCTGCTGCTCTTGAATTCTCCACCACATGAACTGCTGCAGTGTCTTCTTTTAAAAGCAGACTAAAAGCTAAAAACACTGTCTTGTCTTATACTGTATGTTCTTGTCGTGTGACCTTTTGATGATTTTCTTCTTGCTTTATATTTGAAGCACGCTGAGTCCACACCTATTGTATGAAATGTGCTGTTTAAATAAACTTGACGTGACTTGATTTCACACTTGGCAAAGATAACATCTAGATGAGGCAATGAGTAAAAAGCATGAATAAACACAATGCTCTGCAAAAAAAAGGTTACTCAGACAGCCAGCCTGGGAGGATTTATAGCTTTTACAAGTCCTCTAATTTACCTGCTTTTTATCCTTTATCTTTCTCTTTTGCTGCTTTGCTCTGATTCTCCATGTTAGGAGCTCAGTAAAGTAACGGTAAGCACTAGTCACTCTGCAGAGGTGAGGTAAAACGAGGCTTTTTCTTTTCTCACATATTCTGGCAAGGCATTCGTCAGCTCCGACTGCAGCATTTCAGCCCTGCTGTCAGTGTGAGAGTGTTACCCTGGCAGCAAGCAGGCAGACAATGGTGTTTTACAATAGGCCTTCTCAATACTCTTCAAAGAGCTTCGTTCATTAGCCACAAAATAGATGGAATGCTCCCTGCCCCCCTTTCAGACGAATGAAAGAGTTACGCCAAACCAATATTCACACACCTTCTGATTCTGGGGTACATTGTGCTTTCATGTTCAGTGTGAGTGGAGATCAAAAGTTGCAAGTTGATGCTTGTTATCTAGAGAATTTTCACAGTCATGAACACTTGTGAAGCTACTAGAGTTCATTGAAATGCACTGAAAATTTTGTTAAATGGACTCACGTTCCCACACAGTCGAAGTTATGACTATGACGCCTCAAAGGCTAGGGTGTGTGTGTGTGTCACGTTTGCTGACTCCAAAGCACAGCTCAGGAAGTTTTCAGAGGGAAGGAAAGGACTGTGCTGGAGCAGGAAACTTGGCTCAGATAAACATGCTGGTGTGACAGCTCATGTTCCCCTTTTGAAATTTCAGTTTCATTCCAAAGGATGCAGATTTGATCCAGAGTGGAGGGAAGTTCCGTTCATGCGCAAACATCTGGGCAGCAATGCCAAAGATCAAGATGGGAAAAAAAAACCCATTTGCATATCCTTTTGTGCGCTCCTCAAATACATAAGCAACTTTAGCTCGCCGACCTTGTCTGCCAGAGCTCCCACATGTACCACTAATAGCAGGCTGATTCACTGCTGCACAGGACAAGCCCACTCATCTGTCCTCTGGTTAAGCCGCCCACGCGGCAGCCCACTGCTACTGTACAGCATCAACACTTCTGAAAATGCAGAGACATCTTCACGGATTGATTTCCTGGACATATGCAAAAGCTTATGCCTGAGCATTTTTGCTGCAGTTGTTCAGTGTATGCCAGCAATAATGAAGGAAACTAATAGATTTAGATGGAGTCAATTCATCCTCATGCAGCAGTTTGCACATTTTTCGCTCTCTTCTCAGTTTGTTTGAAAAAGCAGACATAGTTGGGAGATAAAGGATGAGGATATGTACCATAAAATGAGACTATGCCACTGAATCAGCGATTATACATCAACATTCAAGCTTCATCCAAAGTCTTTTACAGTATCTGAAGAAAGATTAATGCAACAGCGAACATCTGGTGCACATTAGGTTGGTATCCTAACCTTCCCTCCTCCCCTCCCTGCTATTTAAGGGAGTGACCGACATGCCTGCAAAGTCTGCCAGCACGTTCAGGAGTTCAACTGTATCTTCTGATTGGAGTTGAGTTTCCTTTATTCGCATTACTGTCTGGGGATTTTTCCAGCAAAAAAAAAAACAAGCCACAGCGCATATGTTCCGACACGCAGCCTTAACACCGGAATCCTCAGTTCAAGTGGATCTTTGGCAACACATTTTTTTTTTTTTTTTTTTCCCATCACAGCCTTCTTCCTCCTCATTCTGTCCAAGGCAAGAAGGTTTAGAGGGAACAGTCGATTACCACCTCCAGGATGGCGCGACAGGACTGTGACACCTGAATATCATTGCCAGTTTGTCCCCTCTACGTTATGCACTGGTACATTACGATAAAGGGAGACCTGGAATAGCGACATTAACGGTGCAACATCATTACTTTGCGCTGCGATTTTCCCCACACGCCAGGGGACATAACGGGACTGGTCACCTTACTGTGGCGAATAAAAGACACCAGAAAAACAAAACGATAACGAGGATTACTTTCGTTCCTGCACGTGTCAGAGCACAATACACTGTTGCATCGTTACAGATCATCCACAGGCTGACTATGGTGTCTTACCTGGTTTTATTCCATAAATATGCACTTGGAAGAATCGCGTCCTCTGGCGTGTGTCAGATGGGGGAGCGCTTTACAGTCATCCGGAGCACCTTTTATTCTGCCAAAAAAGGACACATGGATCTAGTGAAAATTTCGGCACTGTGCGGCAGGTCAAACTCTGCGAGGTATGCGGATGGCACCGCTTTCAAATCGCGATGGCCCGAGCTTTCACTTAGTTGTGAGACTGACAGCGTCAAGACAGCAACATTACCGAGCCAAGGCATCCGGTCAAAACTTTCACAATAAAATATATGCGCAATAGGACGCGAAGCCAAACGCAGTTCAAAAGTGTCAACATGTGGTAGTCGCAGTTTTCACTGGAGACAGGTTTGAAACTGTGACTACATTCGAACACTCAAAGATACAGAGATTGTGGTTACAATTACAATTCAGAGAGATATAATACTTAGAATTAAGTAATGGTTTAGCTAGCTACGAATGTATAAGCTAGCTATGCTAACTGAATTTACGTAGCTCACGACGTTGTCTTTTAGCATTACTTTCAGAGAGAAAACAAGGTCTCGCTCGTGAAATAACATACTTTATAGTAAAGTAAGTACAACCCTGTGATTATTAAGGTAAACATAAAAATGGAGTCAACAAAGTAAATAAAATGGTTCACTAAATACCAGCAAAATCAGTACCAGGAATTGGAAACGTTGTGTCAGCAACACATTAGCCTTCTAACGGTTAGTATGTTAAACTTAGCACTACACTGAACACAAAACAAAACAAAACAAAACAAATTTAACATAACACAAATACCCAGAATAACTATTATAACTGGAATACCTTCAAATAATGTTCAAAACAGGGCAGTTATATTCACCTCCATATGAGATACCTGATACTTCATGGACGTAATCCGCAAACTATAACAATGTCAGTTAAACTGCAACTGTAACTGAGGGGTTGCTACGGGCAACAGATCATTCAACTGAAAATAACTGCTGGATGAATGACATATATCAAAACACATTCAGCTAATACTTTCCCTTGCACAGTCACATTCCAAGCTGTTAACGCTTTTATTTTGAAGGCAGAACTGCCTCATTTCTGGTCTTAATGTGCCTGAAGCCGTAAGTGATGTTGACTGCAGCCAATTATTCGGGCCCACCTCCCACACTCCCTATCCCATCAGCCGGACCTGACCTCCGGTGCACACAGTCCGTACTGGAAGTAAATTAACTCGGCTCCCCTGAGACAGTCGATGATTCTTGACAGTAGCAAAAAGTCGTCTGTGTCAGGAATCTAATCTATTATACCCTTGAGTTAATTATCAGGTTTATCTGATAACTGATCAAACGATGTCCAGTCCTCTCGGTGGCTGCCTGGGGCGTTAAGAAATGTGACAAAGGTTTGGAGGCATAGTATTGGACGTTCAGTGCACTGTGATCCAGATCACTGTGCTTCATTTCTCTCAGTGCAAAGCAGAGGGAACTTGAAGAAACTGGGCCTTCTATCAGGGAGACCACTGAGCAATCAGCACCATGGGTCCTCAAGTGACAAGATTATGCAGATGGGCTGCTTTTCCAGCCCTCTGCAAAAATAATGGTTACACATCACACCACTTTGTTTAGACTGAGCAGTATAAGATGTTGAGCAAATATTGAGTGCTCACCATGAATTGTCCACAACTCTCTTGCTGGGCTAGTTGAACAGGATCATGAAACACATCAAATGGAATCAGGCTCCTAAAGTCAACATGATTGTCACGTTTCATGTATTGTTGTGTATTCATGTGAATACAACAAGTGATTTTCAACCATGATGTCAGCCACAAACTGACCCTTAACCTACTAGTTCCTTACAGTCCTCTATTAAGGGTGAGTCTTGTCTCAGTCATTATAGGATTTAGTTCTTGTCATGGTTCTCCTGGAGAGAAACAAAGGTCATTACGAGTGACATGATGTGCTGATCATACTTCACTACTACTACACTACTATAGCAGCTCTTCAGGATGAACATCCTTTTTGGACACTCTGGGGTGACTGAGTAATCATGATATTTCCAAACAGTTTGCATAATAACATGCAGTTCTTTCATAACCTTTAATTTACCTACCAGATTTTAGAGAAGGAGAGCTGCTCATAGACATGTAAGGACATGTTCCTGATTCTGCATCACCATGGATCCCACTGCCCACAGGAAACGCTGCAGTAATGGATTATCGTAGTTTAAAAACAGCTGTTATCACCAAACTGCAGACAGACCCGGATCCTGAAAACAAAAACACCACATTTTGGTTATTAAATAAAAATGAATTCTGCACAAATACACTAAATTTTGCCTCAAACACTCTTCTGTGAGACACCAGATGTTCATGTGCTTTCATACTTGACTGTTCAGCTGTTTGTTTGCCACTGCTGTGTAGTGATACAGTGGATCTGATCGGAACAGCTGTTTCTTTCTCTAAAAGTATTCATCTTACTGCACATCAAGTGTCCATGGATCCCAGTTTGGACACTGTACTGGCCTATAGTTTTTAAAACTAAAAAGATAAAAAATAATTACAAAAAATAACAATAAAGAAATGGTCCTGGGTGAAAATGTCTAACCAGTAGCCCTAACTTTCCTGTTTACGTTTACATTAAATGTGTCATCAGGCTTAAGCAGGACACAGCAGGATACCCATGTAAACAAAGGTGGAACCCAGCTAAAAACACAATGTCAACTCGTTATATTTCCTGTACCACTTTAATGTTGTACGCTGATACTGGCTTTCACGGATATGGACGTTTATGTTGGCAGATTTGCAATAAATAAACGTGATTCATAAATACTGAAAAGGGCTTGAGGTAGTTTTCAGAGTGTAGCTGTTACATAGTTTGTCCACCAGGGGACACTGTGCACTCGTTACAAAAACCTGATACATCAGCGTTGGTAGAATGCAACAGAGCAGATAAGTTTATTATGCAAATATAAATTGTTACAACTCATTGATATACAGATTTGTCAGTGTCAGTGAGTAAACATACTGCAAAGTCATTTCACACCTGAAATAAATTTGAAGATGAAATTACCAGCGCAGTGAAACAAATGGACGAATCACTCCCTAGCAGCCCTCAAAGGTACCATGAAGAGGTTAAAAACGAGCGGAAATGGTTACAGACTTTAAAAAGCCGATGTAAATGCTACGGCTTAAACATTTTCTGCGTGTACTCACAGGGCCCGAGAAAGCAGCGGAATAAAAACTACATTTCCCAGGTTGCAGTGTGCGTCTAAGTTGAAAGGTCAAAGACGACGTCAAACTCATGCTGCCTCAAGCTGGAATAACAACAAACAGTTCAGCTAGCCGAACGTTAACTTTGCGTTAACATTTGTTATTTTTCCTGTGTTGGTACTGTAGCTCGTTATAGGCAGACATGTCCGGAAAGGCCAAGGATATCCTACAGATGGACCTGTATGGTTTACTCGGCATTGAAAGTACTGCTACAACGAAAGAGGTGTGTAAATGAGGCTAACGTTAAGTTGACTCTTAAGCTAGTTCGTCATTAAACAGCCGTGACTGGTGAGTTAGCCGCCCTTCTTGGCAGTCTTCAGAATGTCCTTTTGCGAGACAGTTTATCCGAATCTTAGCTAGTTAACGTAAATGTTAAATAAGCTATAAATAGCTTGCTACCATAGCATGGAGCTTGTGAGAAGTGTGTGTGTGTGTGTGTGTGTGTGTGTGTATCGTGTGTGCTTGGATAATAAGGTAGCACAAGGAGTAATTTTTCGTAAAGACGGACGCCAGGTAAGTAAGGCGAGGACTCAAATGTTAGGTCCTGTTAGCAACAGACAGAAAAACCTGCTAATGAGTGAATCTCAAAGGTGTGATACACCGAAAGGGTCACTAGGTGTCGACGTCGCATCAGTCACCTCTTCAGTATCGCTCTGCGTGAATATACATTCAAGGGCTGCAACTAACGATTATTTTAGCCATCAATTCATCTGCCAGTTATTTTCTCGATTAATGGTTTGGTTTATGATATGTCAAAGAAAGTGAAAAATATTCTGCAGAGCCCGAGGAGACGTCATCAGATTTCCTATACTGCAAAGATACAATTATCACCATAATGGCAGGTCATTTTTCTGTTGATCAACAAATCAATAAATCGAGTGATTGTTTCATCTTCAAATTCCAAATCATTTGAATGTGAAATTGATTTATGGATTTGAGTCTGCCAACTCAACAAATATTCTGTAACCGAAACAAAACCAACGTATGTTATCACATATAAGTTAGGAGCAGTAATGGGAACACATCTGACAAGTAATACTATGGACAGCCTTTTGCATTGTTGATATACCTCTGCCAGCTATGAACAGAATTTTGCCTGAATGACATTTTGTTCCTACATGGATTTTGAACCAACTCTCTCCTTCATTTCCCACCGAGGAGCAGTTCTCCATGATCTCCTGAATCCAGCCTTTTTCCTACAACCACCTCTCCTCACTGTTTCCGGCGTATAGAATCCAACATATAGAGTCCACAGGCCTGAAGGGAAATTAGAATCACTGCCAAAGCAAGGGAAGAAGTTAATTTCTTAATTGGCGTTCAAAGCCTTGTCTTCCCCAGAGGATTATCCTGGAGGAAGTTAGTGGTTGTGGCTTGGGTGGAATTGAGACTCTGAGATGCAGAAGGCTGGTTCTGTGAGGTCTGTTGATGGTCGAGAGAGATAGTGAAGGGTGTGTGTGTGTGTGTGTGTGTGTAGCGCATTGAGTCTGCAGGGGCTCAAAAATTAATCAAGTGTGTGAAGAGAGATGTCATCAGATGGGCTACTTGTCCCAGTTGTTTGGCCCACTACTCAACCGCCACTATCAGGCATGTTGTTTATCACAGAGAGAGGGGAAGAATCCCATCTCAGAGCATGTTTATGTGGTCTTAGCCACAGCTTGTAAAGCGCTGTCTTGACGTAGGAGATTTGCGTTGTGTCTCTCCTCCCGTTTCTGTTTCGCATCTCTTTCTGTTATCACTGGTGTTGACCTTCTTCTGAGCTTGTCGCTCTTATACATGCTGGGGAAAATGGCATGTCAGGGTCTTTGATTGAATGCCTATGGATGATTGGGGTTTGCTTTATCCTTGCAGTGCTGAGGGAGGATGTTGCTGAAGGCTAGTCAGTATTTAAAGAGTTATGTGCATACATATCAGCAGGGCTTGGGTAATAATTGCCCAAGTGTGTGTTTTACCTACCACAGATTGCTTGGTGAAGCAGTGTCAACAGCCAAGACCACACAACATTTCTTGTGGTTTATTCAGCTACTTAAATTGTAGTGTATCTAGTGTGTTGCAGTGTGTGCACTAACTACATGCCTGCAGGATTTACTTCCAGACAGAGCATCCAAGAAGAGGTGATTGCATTACAATGTAATAGTGCATTGTAAGGTCATTCCTCTCAATGATAAGTTAGTTATCGGAGCGTCTGCTTAGTCAGGGAGGACAGATTAACATTATTATTGCATCATATGGGATTTTTGGTTGGGTTCACGAGCACATGAACAGTCAGTCCCAGTGTCTTGCTGTTTTCTCCTCGTTGCATCCACTTTTCTTCTTACTTTTATCTCCCCTTTCTCTGTGTGTTCATGTCTTCTTTGCCCCTATCCTTGCCCCTCTCCTTCCTTCTCCTTGTTGTTCCTTTTATTATTTCCTCCAGCTGATAATGTCCCGTAAATAGCAGAGCATTTTCATTAAGGAGGATGGGCCCATGGCAGATCAGACAGCTAATCAGCCACACAGGCTACGGGCCCTACCCGGACTGTGCTGTGGCTGCACCAGGACCAGTTTGTCAACTATAATTGGCACCAAAGACCAGTGTAATGAAGACAAGATGCGGGTGTGCAGTTAAGACTGTGGCAGGCAGGGATAAGGGAGGCATAGAGTCTTGTTCTTTGCCAGGCACTAACCATTAGGCTACTGTTGGCCTGCTGCTGTAAGATTGGAGTCTTTCCTTAATTTCTTGGTTCCTCCTTCCACAAACTGACATATGGGAAATAGTTGAGATTTCTGCAGTTCAGATTGTCTCATAAATGAGACAAGGAAAATGTGATAATCAAGAATAACTTAAACTGGAACCGATAGAAGATGAGGCAGCATGAAATCCCAACAGTTGTGCTCATTTGTAAGCATGAGGGACAGCAGTTGGTTTCAGCCCAGGAGTTCTTTTGGTTTTCTCTTACTCATAATTGATTCAAGAGCCAATCCTAAAAGGTCACGGTGAAGTGCACAAAGATAATGGCGTCGGTAATTGACTGGATTAGTCCTGTAAGAAGATGCCACTCTATCTGAGAGCTCTTATCCACACATGTGCTAACTTCTTCAAAAGTTGGCCTGCTTTGGCTTTTAGTTTGTAGGACCAAGGGGCTTCAGGGTCTTCCAGCATCAATTAAGGCTTGCGTGTCACGGCATTGATGGGAGTAATCATGTATTATTTAACAAAACAGCACTGGAGGCGCAGTAGAGACAAGGTATCGTGAAGGATGCTAGAGAGAGTGAAAAGGAAAAGACAGGAGGAGATGGAGAGAAAGGGAAGTTTGGATGATGAACTGAAATACAGAGAAGGATGTGTGTTACCTGTACCTTTAACTGAACTCGGTGAGACAAAGATGATGACGTGCAACATGGCTGCTGTCCACCAGGACGGCATTGATGATGACAGGTTGTACTTGTCAAACAGCCCAACCGGTCAGACTTTTGTCAGTGACGGTGTCAAACATCTGCTATGTTTACAGCAGATGTGGAGACATGTTTATCTTGTCAGCTGGCTGCAGGTGATGAAGAACATGAGAAGTAGAGTGAGTGTGACCTGAGGACATGGTTGGGGCTCTTAAAGGACCATAGCAGTGTTTTTGGCCCCCTGTACCGTGTTGCTTTGTTTTAGAAATCTTATGTATTTTTGTACCATTTCAAGAATCCATGGTTGAATTTTTTTTCATACCCTTTTGATACTTGCTTGCCAGTGCAGTAAGCATCACGATGCATTGGGTTTGTGTCAAAGTTGCATTAATTTTCTCAGGTAATGTCGTGCAGACTTCAATCTGCACTAACTGCATCACCACACAAAGTTTATGGAACACTGCCAGAAATGAATAATGACTCATTCACTGTGATGAACTACAAAACAAAAACATTGGTATAGTTGTTCAAAGCAGGCACTGCTTCTTTATGTGTTGTCAAACTGTGTAAGGCAGGGAGCTCTCCAACTGTTGTCACTGCCAACCATAATGGCTTTTCTTGCCTTTTTGCTTCATCTTGGTCCAGCGGAACAGCATTTGATTCATTTGTGTACTTGTCCTGTATACAGATGAATGACAGTAAATTTGAAGTTTTCATTTCCTTACCTGTGCCTTACCAAAAGTCTTCGGACAGATTTGGACAAAGCTATGATAGTGAGCACAGAGAAAAGGAAAGGGAGAAACAGGCAGAAGGAGGCTGAAAAGGAGAAGGAGAAGACTTAGGAAGCATAGTATGTGTTTGGCGCCAGTCCACAGCTGTGTGTCAGTCTTGATCTGTAGGAGACTCTGTGCCAAGCAGCCTGACTAAATATCTCTTAATGAAGTCTAGTCTCTTAAAGCCCCCTCAGTGAACCAAGTTCTCATTTACTCTTGGAACTATAAGGAGAAAAAAATCTGATGTTGACTGAGAGATAGAAGAAAGGAATTGTGACATTTAGGAACTGTCTGAGCCATGATAATCTCCAGAGGGCCCACTCGAGGCTTGTTGCTTTCATATGATCGGGTGGAGGCTTAGTTCTTGTACCTTGGGCAATGGGCATCCAGCCTAATGTGTCCAATGTGACTGTCATGGAGACTCACTGGAGTTGCTGTGTAAAAGGCCCGGACACTGATCGATTACACCATTCTGCTCAGTTCCCTCAGAGTTCAGTTTTGTTTTCCCCCCAGTAAAGTCAGCTCTGTATGTTTTGGCGTGTATTTGAGAGATAAAATTGTGCAAAACAACACACAGGGAAACACTGCATATGCCAGAGGACAAGGCTTCCAATGCAAACCTTTCCCAGACATGAAGAAAGGAGCTCCCAGATTCTGTGGCCCGTAGCGTACTGGCAGGAGACCCATTTGCGCAAAGGGGGGTATGTGAAAACACGCAGAACGTTGGCATGGCTGATTAAGACTAGTGAGAAAGTGTATGTCGGTGTGTGTGTTTGGATCTGAGCTTGGATGTATGAGGGATGTATGTGCCAAATCCTTAGCATGCAGTGCATACATGTGAGTGCAGAACGCTTCAGCGCTGCGCTCTACAGACCCCTCTGGTCTCCAAGGAAAGTTTTTCTGCTTCCCTTCTTTCTCCAGAGGAGCAGAGATCTAATGAAAACCACCTTGTCATTAACTGGTCCCTAGAAGGACCAATGAATGGTTAACATTCCAAGCAGTGACCCAGAGTTAAAAAATCAGCTATAACTAAAACCTCATATGACATTACAATACTCCAAAGTATTCTTTAGTTTTTCCACTTTG
Organism: Chaetodon auriga; assembly: GCF_051107435.1. Taxonomy (NCBI): domain Eukaryota; kingdom Metazoa; phylum Chordata; class Actinopteri; order Chaetodontiformes; family Chaetodontidae; genus Chaetodon; species Chaetodon auriga. The sequence goes on along the minus strand of NC_135087.1, from coordinate 15,290,754 downwards.
GTTCTTTGAGCCCCCCAGAAGTTTTGGCGACCAGCCTAAGATATTAATGGCGGCCCTCTCAGATTTGTTATAGACAATGGCACTCTGTTTGTGTATGTTATTGTATCATTTTTTTTTAAAGTTTGAATAAAGATGGACTAATACTAGGTTGCAGCTCAGGCCACATTTATCTTGCAAACTGGCAGTGGGCCTGAGAATAGTTTGGAATTCCTGTGCGGGTAATTCACTGTGCAGTATGTGCTGCGGTGGTTAGATTCCATTAACAACACGTCAAAAGGACACAAAGCAGAGGATCAGCTCAGGTGTTGATTTGATCCAACCAATTCAATTCCTGATTTTTGCTTAAATGCAGACCATATTTCACCCCCTGTGCTTTCATGTCAGACTGTAACCATTTGTGTCATTATTTGAATGGGACCCTCATTTTTATTCAGACTTTGGCTTTCTGGGCCAAGGACTACAGGACAGACATAATTGTTACTGAGAGTAAGAATTTAACTTTCACATGGCCAATGGCCATGCTTAAGTGGATGATTCGTTCTCTTTGTGTCCTAATCAACATTTTCCACTCAACATTACTCTAGGGTTTCTTCTGTTTTTCTCCTAGATCAAGAAAGCTTATCGACAGAAAGCCTTGACATGCCATCCAGACAAGAACCCAGACAACCCGAAAGCAGGTGAGTGAGAGCCAGTTAATGTGTTTATCTCATTCACACAGTAGAACTGGAACAAGATTTCTTATTTTTTTATGCAATTTCTTCATTGTTTCCTGAAGAAACGGCCTTAATCATCTTACCCAGCCACTATCAAGCTTCACGACCAAAAAGGAATACTGTAGAGTAGCACTCTCAGCAAGTTATTCCCTGCCAGACAGCCTAGCCACAGCGTTCTGTAGGAAGTCTAACCAGCGCCTGTCTCTCCCGCCGGCTTTCTCGCCAGACAGGACCAGCCATACACCACCAGCACCGCCTTTACCACCAATGTTTCCACACTCTGTCCCACCATGGCTTTATAAGTCCTTTCGTGGCCTGTTGCCAACCGGCATGTCAATAATTAGACCAGGAAATCTCAATGTAGCTTTTTGTCAAGACAGGGGGAAAAAAAGGCACCTTGGACAAAAGACTGGTCATGAGGCATGTTTTCAAGTGAGGTTTATGTGGTTGCTGGATGGTTCAGACAATTCCTGATTATGTCAGGGGGAAAAAAAGGGAAATTGGTGGTGCTGGGGGGTTGAGAGGGATAATACAAAAGCAGGGGGTCGGTTTCCCAGAAATGGAAAAGAAGTGGTTTGGAGGGCCTCAACACTTGAACCCGCACATGGACAGACTCGGTCTCTATCGCACGAGAGCGGAGCAAGTCTTGGGACTTGCTGCCCCTCAGGGGAAGGTTGTATGCATGTAAGAGGTGACTTGGGGGTCATGATTTCTCACTGACTAAAGACACCCCCCTACTATTCCCTCATTTTCCTCAGCCCCCCATGTTGTGACACTCTGAGCTGCCTAGTGGGCATGGCAGGTCTCCCCCAGTTGGATTTCATTCCAGCCCATTATATGCGTGTAGGTAACCTGACCGCCTCTGCTGGCAGCACGATCTCCAGAGCCTTCTGTTAGTGTGCACTGCCAGTCCCCACAGGGAGTAATAGTATCGGTCTGTTAGGCCTCCCATAAGTGAATGATTAAGCCTGGTTAGTATAGTGCAGTGGTGTGGCGGTTGTATGATGGGGAGTGGGATTGTGGTCTCCCTGTCTACATTTGTGTGTGCGTGTTAGATGACAACTGGGGAGGTGGAGTCTTGCGTGGTAGCGGTGATTGCGGCAGCCGCCCCTCGAGGTGCCCTAATGGTGTATAGATGGAAAGGCCCAGGGTCTGTGAGGGAGTGCACAGCTGTGTCATTGGAGAGAACGGGTTTCGTGAGACTTGCGGCATCTTTTAAAGCATGAAACGTCTCAGTTTGCTTCAGCCTTGTGCCCCAGCTTCAGCTTGAAGATATCATACTGAGCCCATAATATCTCTTTTGGCATAACCCCCCCATAGATGTTCACTCTCTTCATGTCAAGTTCCCAGTGTTATATCTTGATGAAATTGTAGTCATGTTTTTCTTTTTAAAGCTCCACATGTAAAACATTGTTTCCCAAAGTAAAAATACAAAAAAACTAAAGTGAAAAAGTGTTTCTGTGTGTATTCAGTAGCAGAATTGTCCATTTTCTTGGTTCTTTCCTCCCTTTCTCCTAGCGGAGCTCTTCCACCAGTTGTCCCAGGCTCTTGAGGTCCTAACTGATGCTGCTGCCAAGGTAAAACCGCTAAGGCCCCCAAACCTGTCATGAAAGTGCTGATATAGAGACACACACACAAACACAGTCCGTTCTGGTGTCTAATACTGTTTTCAGGCTGCCTATGATAAGATTTGTGCTGCCAAGAAACAAGCAGAAGAAAGAAACCGTAAACTAGACGACAAGAGGAAGAAAATTAAGCTGGGTGAGTCACTTTGCCGTTCTCACAGCTTTTCAAGGCCCTAGATTTACTCTTTATCAGAAACGATGAATGCATTAGAACATGTGAATGTATTTATCTATTGTATTAGTATATGTCAATGTATTTATTTAAATATATCTTCATTGTCATCAATATTCCAGAATTTACACATGTTTTTGTGGTAAGGACATCTGAATTGATTGCCCAGTATGAAATAAAATAAGAGCAGCTGTTAGAAAGTAAGCAGTTTATTTAGAATGGTTTTATTGTGCCAAAGAGATTCAGTATGAGTATAAGAAGGAGATACAGGCTTTGTGTGTGTGTGTGTGTGTGTGTGTGTGTGTGTGTGTGTGTGTGTGTGTGTGTTACAGACTTGGAGGCCAGAGAACGACATGCCGAAGCTCAGAGCCAGGAGGAGGCGCAGATTACTAGAACACTTGAAGAAGAGGTACGGAAATTTATAGAAACCATATGAGAGATGACACTGCATCAAACATTTAAGTGGAAAAAGATGTAGAAAATTAAAAATAAAAATATCACTACACAATAGACCTCAGTTGTGTACTGGGAAAAAGGTATTCCTGCACATCCAGGAAACTTTGAAGCACATCCAGGTGCTTTTATTCAGTTTTTTTCGTCAAAGACTTGGGTCAGGAACAAAGGCCCTATCTGAGAGAGGCTTTTTTTTCACTGCCATATCACAGTTATCTGTAAACCCATTAGGAGATGTTGCATGACTTGATGCACTTTGTTCAAAAAGCCAGTGATAAATAAAAATGATGTGCGTGCTTTCACAGTGAGTCAAGACATGTGCTCAATGTGCTTAATGCACATAGATTCGTTGCCACGTACCTTGGGGGAGGAGGTGACCAGTAGGTGGCACTGTTCCATTTTTTGTCTCATCCTGAGGTGTTATTATCTTAGACTGTGAGAGCCATACAGGTGGTGAATTACATCAGTGCTTAAGATAGAGTAAAAATGCGTGATTTGCTGTCACTGTGTACATTACTGTACTGTGTGTGTCTGTTTCGACCAGATCGCCCGTTTGAGAGAGGAAGGATCCAGGCAGCTCGAGGAGGAACAGAGGCTCATCAGAGAGCAGATCCAGAGAGAGAAAGAAGCGCAGCAGCAAACGGGAGGCTACACTCAGAGATGTATGTCCACTTCCAAGATTTAACGTAGTCCAGTCTGCTCCGGTCCAGATTAACCAAAGCAGTACAATGCAGTCCTGTTCTGCCTCGATGAACCATCCCGAAAACCTCAGCTGTGCGACCCCCTGAGTTTCCCAGCCATCGTACTGTCATCATACAGCAGTACCAGGCACCCTGTGGTTCACCAAATATTATTGACGTAACAAAAACAATAACTGAATATATATTTGAATCTATGTTTTGCTTGAAAAGACTTTGAAGAGGTCTATTTTAGTTCCTTGGCAGTAAGAAAACTTGGCAAGGAATACCACGCACGCACATGGTTGTCCATCAAACTTTTAACCTCTTGATAATATGTTTGCATTAAATCCTCTGTGTCTCCATTCTGGAGACATGAAGAAATTAAGAGTCTTGTAAAAGAAGACCGGGGAAGTGTGGGTATTTAAGGGAAGTACTGATTCTTGGCCCTACATAAGACCCCTTTTTGTGGCTGGACAATTACTCGTGCATAGTCAGCACGTCTTTTGAGTCTCTTCCATTTGCACGCACTCAGGCCTCCCCATCCCTCCCCTGCATCAACACTCTGTCTGTTCCATCTCGAGAGGCACACAGTGGATCATCGGGCTCATGCGTTTACCACGTGACAGCTGATTTAAAATGGTTTAAAATGTCCATCTTCATGAGTCCCTCGACTGCTATCTGCAATATATCTTGCCCCAACCAAACAATTGTTTCTTTGTCTTTTTTTCTTAGCTGCCTTTCTCATCTCTCCCCTCATGTTTTTTTTTTTTCTCAGACTCCGGAGTGGAGAGATGTTCTAAGAGCAATGTGACCCCCAAATTGAAGGTAAGGCTTTCAGCTATGAGGTTTTCAGACAGTGGATGAGACCGGGAAGAGAGGTCAGGCTGATTATTCTTGGAGAATAACGCAGTAAGATGGAAAAGAGGAAGAGGAGGGGGCGTCCCCCAGCATATTTAGAAAGAACTGCTCCATTTGAGTGAAAGGGCAGGCAGAACCTCAGTGGGGATTTTGATAGAACTTTAAACATTTGTAATTCATTATTTGGAGACCACATACGCAGTCTCAGCACTGAGTGCACAGGCTGTTCTAACGCCCATTCCTCCAGAGTAGGTCTGACGTTGTCAGGAGACCTGTAACTGTGCCAAGAGAGGCTTATTTTATTTCCTCCTGGAAACGACCGATCCTGCGCATATTAGCGGACACTGGGGATGTTAGCTAATATGTTTAGACATTAAATCTGGTTTTAGAATTTGATAGCCATCTAGTGCAGCAGTGTATTTCACGACATTTGTGTATTCAGTTAGAAAAACAAACAGCAGACGTAAGACTGACAGTATCAGGGGTCATGTTCAAGGACATGGGAACATTTCTTCACTGGTCTATCTTAAAGGCTGTTGGTTGTGTCTACTGTTAAGGATATTTTTTTAAAAATTTGCACCCAATTTTCTTTAAATTAATGTCTTTTTTGTGTTGTCTCTGGACAAGAACAGTGTTTTTTAATTATTTGCCGTGAAGTAAAAGTAAGCTTGTTCAAAATAGATTTTAGATTAAACAAATCTCTACTACTATTAAATATGTATTGTTCAGCAGAATTAACAACTGCATTGATGGATCGGAAACTACTGCAGTACATTTGACGTCAGATCGTTCCTTTAAAACAAATCTCAGCAACATTTCACAATATGACAGCTCTTTGAAATTTGATCATTTTCAAGTTAAGAGAACATCAAAAGCATGAAGAGCCATTTGGTTTCATTCCACGAATGTCTTTCTTATCTCTATGTTTACTGAAACTTGAAGCAGAGCAATGCAACATGTCCGTGTTGTGGTCTGAAACCATAGACATCATGCAAAAAGCATCTAATTGGAAGATTAATGGGTAAGAAGGTTATCAGTGGGTACAGGAGACTGCTCTTGGAAGGAGAATGTACATTTTCAAACGTAATTGTTGGTAAAGAGGCTATGTAGACATGGAAGTTCCCAGAAATCCTGTTCTTCTGACAGTGAGCAGAATGCTGGAGCTGAATCAACACTCGGGGCTTGCCATTTATAATACTACTTTAAGCAGTTTGTGTGAAATTGGCTGGACTCTGTTGTACTTTGTACATGGATTTGAAACGTTGCACAATATCACTTTTTCGGAGTGCAGGAACTCACGTCAGCATTTGGTGACAGGACTCCTTGCAAAATTAGATAGATTATCTTGTCTTTATTAGGAGCTGCTCATTCAACTCTTGTGCATAAATTAGCTGTACTGTAATGTTGTTCTCAGACAGCATTTACTCAGTGCAATATGGCAAGTATCAAGACTTAAGTAAAGACACAGAAACATTGTTACACAAGCAAATAATTTAACCTCAGTTTAAAAAAAACTATAACACATACCAGAGGAGGACTTCCTCTCTTTCTGCCCATGACAGAGTACCTTGGGCATCGACCTGCTTTGGATTACTCAGTCATTATGGTGTCTGGTGTTGTGCTTTATTCTGTGGAGCTATAGTTATGAAGGTGAGTCACCACGTATTGTCGGGTTCAGGGCTCCATGTGTTAATTTTCACCCTGTTTAGCTGTTCGGCACATTTGCTTTGAATGGAAATTGACTGCAGGTCTCACAGGTGGTGCTGCCGTGATGTTCCAAAATCTTAGCAATCTAATTTCTCCTGTAGCTCCAGTCTGCTCTGATGGTTATGGTAATCTGTGTGTCATCAGAGCCGAGCCTGCCTGGCATGCTTTGTCTCCTGGTCAGATGAGTTTAATCAATTGTGCTCTACTGATTAGACGTTACCGTGCACTTCTTTCATTCCTGAAAGCCCTCGTGACTAACGCGGGCCTCTCCTCTCTGTCTTCTTTCTTCATTCCAGTTGAAATGGAAGTCTAAAAAAGACGACGGGACGAATGGAGGCTACTCTGAGGGCGTTCTTGTCAAACTTCTACAAAAGGTACACATCCTGAAAATCAAATAAGCAGTACACAGAACACTTAACTTGGCTTGCCTTTAGGTAGTTTGAGACTACTGAGGAAGCTATCCCTTTAATATATCTGTCTCTATTAGGACATTACATGCAATGTTGTAAATTAACGAGCAGGGCTGCTTCACAGAAATGTTTGGATTTACAGGAATTTTGCATGTGAGGTCTTTAATTGACTGGATTAACCAAAAACAGACATCCCCATGTGGGTATTAATCTATGAATTGTTTCTCAATTACATTTTCCGGAAATTCACAATATCAGCATATGTAGTGCTATTGCGTTATAAAATTCCATACACAATATAATGATTAATTTATGTTATGATGAATTTAATCTTTTTATCCTGGCTGTCCCAAAGCAGAGCTCCACAGTAACAAATCTGCCTGCAGAGTCCGGCAGTATTTGAGGTCTGCATGACATCAGCCCTGTAGATTGTTTTATTCTTCCCCTTAAACAAGGCCCATTAAATTTTGTTGCAGTGAAAGTGCTGAGGGCAATGTTGTAGTGCCCTTTTAAAGCCATGCACGCCATTGTTTGTGCCCCTCTTACCAGGTGATTAAGCAGTGCCAAGGGAGGCATTAGGAAATGTGCTCTTCTCATGCAACCCAGTACCACCTTATGCTGTGATCCGTCACAAGGGCTTTTTGGCGGGGCAAAGGTTGGCCTGAAATGAGAATAGGGCAAGTGTCGCTGACGTCAAGCTGTGCAGAACAGGGCGTTTGAATCTTTTCCTCTGCACAAACCCAATCAGTATGGTCCCAGGCAGGAGGGCTGTGTCATAACGAAGGCCGTGGAAAAAAGTGTTGTTGCTTTTTATATTCTTAAGCAAAGGGAGAAATTTGTTTGAGATGGCAAGCTCCAGTGAGTGACAGTTAATGGTTTGGGCAAGTAGAAATAATAGCCACCGCTGTGTGGGAAAGCAAGTATAGCATGTGTATACTTGTGCATGCGTACGTGTGCGGACTTGTGTACTTTGGCCGCTTAAAATAATACATCTTCAGTTAAGGAGGAAAAACATGTTAAGATATTTATACTTTATGAAACAGAGGCCTTTTGAGAATTTCCTTTGTCACTGTTGGCTTGCTACAGACTGTCCTTAGTAAGCATTAGCATTCCTGGACTTTCCTGTTCCCAGAAAGCTGCATTTTCACAGGATGAGATTGTCAAAGGCCACGTCCCTCCTACTCTTTGCTCCCAAGCCCCTGCTTTAAGCGAGGAGAGGTTAATGATGGAAGGCCTCGTTAGAGGTGATACAAACCCTGAGGAATGTAGAGAGCCCATTGCTCTGCTCGTGCCTGTGAAGATGTGTATCTAGCCTTCCTCCTCTTCTCTTTGTCTCTCTTGGACAGACGTCAGGGAATGACTGAGATGCTCTTGGCCCTGCTCCCCTTTTTGGCCAACCTTTCCTCCCGGTTCTGACTTGTAGCTGGATGAGAGCCACATCTAATTTCAGCTTTCATGTCAAAAATATTGTTAATCAAATGTTGTCACTGTACAGGGAGTAGCCATAGTGCTGACATACAGTATCGCCTCTTGTCTCTTTTGAGAAGACACAGAGGTCTCATTTTTGTACGTGATGCTGCTTGAATGTTCTTTGCAGTATTACTGGCTCGATGCCAAACATGTGAACCCTATCATTAGAGATTAGGTTTAATAACCAAACGCATATTGAATCCCAACTTTTATTCCAGAAGTCTGTTAAATTCGCCCGTGTTTTCAGTTTTTCAGTCTGCATATGCTTTGTGTTTTCATGGTTCTGGGTTGTGCTGTGAAAGGAAATACTAATTTGAATGTTCTGCATCTCTCCTCTTCCTCCATTTGACTTTTATTTTACTCTCCCATTTCTTACCTCTAGTATGGGGATGTTTTGAATGTGATTGTATCGAGTAAGAAGAAAAGAAGCGCTGTGGTCGAATTTGCAACTGTGAGAGCAGCTGTAAGTACCTAACTCTTCCTCAGTCAGTGTCCTTATTCTGTTTGTAGAGTAATGAAAATCTTTTCCAAAGCAGACATTTACAGAGAACCACATTTGTTTGGCACTCACTTGCCTTGCAGTCTCAGGTCACCTGCTGAGTTTGATTATAACTAAGAGTGACACCTGTCACAGACTTCGCAGCCTCAGGACAGTTCCTGGGACCCAACCTGATGTTCAATCATGCTGTAGTGTAGACATCTCTGTGCTGATGGGAACCATTGGACAGAAGGACTTGAGCCGCCACATTGTTCCACACTGTCTGGATCCTCAGGCCCTCCATCGTGACGGTGTACTTCTTTTGTTGTGGCTTCCTCACAGAGACGTGCGGTTTCCCTCCAGAAACCAGTCTACAGGGATCTGGGCTCAGGTTCTGTGGTCTCTGCCTGCCCATATCCAGGTCACAGCTTTGCCCTGGGAGTTGGTTGAATTACAATCTACCTTTGTCCTTGTCTACATGTGCTTTTTATATGTATATTAGACCAACAGTCCAGTTCAAGTTTCAATTTATTCAAAAAACAGTTCAAATACAAGTACAGTCATTTAAACATGATGGAGATATGTGAGCTGGGACACCCTGAGCAATCTGAAGATTGAGAATAGGGCACCAGACACGAAGCAGACTAACATGTTTTGTGGTCCCAGCACAAATACCCAGTCATAAGATAGATACAACAGGAGTTCTACAGATTTCAGGATGAGGAGAATGTTTTTTTTTTTTTTTTGCCCTGATAAAATCCCAGCAGAGAAGCCAGCAGAACGTCCTCTCACAGATTATTTTGTCTTTTTAGGAGCTGGCAGTCAAGAATGAAAGTGGCCTGCATGAAAACCCCTTGAAGATTTCATGGCTTGAGGGAGAGCCCGAGGTTATCGCTCCAGCATCTCAGCCTGGCCAGTTCATGTCTTCACAGGTACCAGTATAACCTGACAATGCATGGTTGTAATTCCCTCCCTCTCTCATAAAGCATGTCAGCTCTATGTTACAAAATATTCCCATGTACACAGCTTCCAACACAAATACCATTGGCTAAACACTGTCCCAGAAGGAGAGGTATGTAAACCTTCTGAGGTTTTATTTTCATATCAGTGGTCCAAATATTGCCCCAATGCTTGCGCTCCTCTCGTCTGGCCTGGAACAATGTGTTTGGTTAAATGGACTTTGGTTTATTTGCTTTGGAGTGGTGAGGCGCTGGCCCGGCACTGGCCCAGAGCCCCTGGTCGGGACACTCATTAACATGCCTGACCTGGGAGACCCCAGGAATGCTGCGTTTCACACAGCAACCCAGAAGAAGCAGTGTGCAGTAATGGTAGCCTGGCACGTGAGACTGACTAAACGTCTGCATTGGTGCCAAGTGAGCCTGCATCTCTGTTGCTCTTGATAATAAGAGAAGTTTTTTTTTTGTAGATTTTCTTTGGATTATTGAGAGTTCAATATCTCTGGGAGTTTTTAGGAGGAATGTGGTTTTGAATTTGAAGAATTTGTGTTCTGCAGGCCAAACGTTTGCTGCGCAAAACTGGAATGCGTTACTGTGAAAAATGTTCTTGAACCATTTTCCCCCTGATGAGTTGCTTCTTGTTATTTGTACATCACAGTAGTCCGTGTTGCATTCTCACCCTTAATTGATTTTGCATGCCTAATGTTTTGTCTGTCGCTGGCAGCACACATGCAGACACCAAAGGCACATTACCTCTTTTCCTGTCCAAGGATAATCTAATTTCAGCGATATCCACTGAGAATCTGCAGAGTTTTTCTTTCTTATCATTTCATTAGTATGAAGTAATGCTTTTTTCCCCCTGCTTTGTCCATTTTACTTCTCCTAAGTTGTGATCTTTACCTGTGAGGGATTGTAGATCAGTAGACTCTTTCTGTCCACTTATCTGTGTCTCCAGAGCTGCTGCTGAACTCAGCTTCAACCCTCAGCCCAGTGCAGTGTCTCAGCCCCCTCGTCAAGGCTACGCGAGACACGGCCTGCACGCTGGGACTTGTCATACTAATCTCTTTAAATGTTATTATGGTAACCCGGTTTGCCTTACAGATATCCAAAGCTGATTGCTTCATCTTTTTTTTTTTTTTGTGCTGCCCCCGAGAATGAAAACAATACTGTGACTGAGTAATTTTCGCATTAGCCCTCAGTGAGAATACCTTTTGCTAAAGAGGCCCCACATGACATAATGGTTTAACCAGTGTAGATATTAGTAATGTTGTTCCACATCTGGCCTTGGGTCAGTGGACATGGGGGGCATTTGAGAAAGAAGCCAGAGCCTTGGAGGTCCTTCTCTTCGGACTCTATCTGGAATCTAAAAATCAGATTCCTCTCTTGTCCCCTATGTCTCCATTGCTCCCCTACAACAGCCAGCTGCAATCACATAGGAGCAGCTTGGGTGAGGACTTGCTTCTTTAACCTCATCAATCCAAACATGGTGCTCAGAGAGTCAGGGTCTCACTGTAGGGAGCTCAGAGACACAGACGTATGACTTCAGCCTTCAGACTACACTTCCAGCTCTGACGGCCTTAATAAATGAATCTGGATCCAATGTGTACAGTTCACACCACCAAAAAACTTCTAAAAGTTCAAAAAACAAACATGGAAAAAGCAGACAAAGGATTTGTGCACTGCACTGACAGCCCAAAGCAAATTTCATTTAACAGAGCAGTGTTTCAGAGATCGTCGACAGACGTTATCAAATAACCGTCACAGAGCAGAATAGCATATATAGATACAACCCATTCATCACTCAGGCGGCTGTAATCTGCAGAAGTGAAAGTCAGTCTGCTAACTGGACCAATCAGAGCAGAGCTGGGTCCCGAGCTGGATAATTCAATAATAATTTATCATAATTTTAATTTGCTGCGAGCTGTTAGTATAGTGTTTGGATTTTTTTTTTGCAGTGTCAAGGGCCTAATGGAGTGGGGCCCACAAATTCCCCTTGAAGACCCCCTCAGGGTCCAGACACCTTGAACATTGCTTACTTTGCCATGACGTGTTAGATTCTCACTGAGAGACACTGAGAAGGCCTGATGAACTGTCGGCTCTGTTTTTGTTCTGCTTGTCCAGAAAGCGGATATGACATGATTTATAACAGGGCCTCCGCTGCATTAAACCAGTTTTTTCTCACCGTGGATATTAAAAATTTCAAAACAAAGAAGGGCCACATCTTCCACCCTGTGAGGAATTGCTCCCCATGCTCCTGACTTAATTCTGACCCATCTTCTGGGAAAGGATCAAGTTTCGTCTGCAGACGTTTTTTTGTTGTTTTTGTACCCTTTGACAAAATAAACTGTCATAGTGAGGGATTGGGAAATGGACAGGTTTATGAAAGAAGTGCTTGAGTCATTCTCATCACATTCACGTTTCTCGCAGCATTGTATTGTACACAGTCGCAAATCTCAGTGAATCCTGAGTGTGTCATGTTGCTCGAATGAACCAAAGTAAAGATAATAAACAGTTGTTTTATGTTAATTGTGGCCTGCATGTTAACAGAAACAGTGCAGGGCTCAGATACTATACATTTAAGTGCAGTGTTTAATGAGAGCTGTAAATAGTTGCGCCATCCAAATATGATTTCACGTGTGTAGACGACTGTATGGATTCCACAGAGTCTGACTAATGATTCCGATCTCACCTCCCAGACTGTCTCGGGTATGGAATCGCTATCTAACCATCTGCTTACGCTTTGCCGGATGTAATGTTTGAGTCTCCATAGAGGTAACGCCATCATTAATCACCGCATCGTGATTCATGGTTTATTGCATAGTTTAGCTTACCATATTATTTTTTTAAGTGAATCTATTGTAAAGGATTTAAATTTGAGCTCTCCTACGCCTGCTTCTTCCATCTAGAGCCATGAGAGTCATCAGAGGCTTGTCACGACACAAACCAGATGCAGCAGATCAGCTATTCTGGGATTGTTTTTCCAGGCCGCCGGTTTGCCAGTGCTTGAAAAGTGCACTCTCACCTAAAATAGCCCCTGAGTCTGGAAGAGATGCACCGTATGTGGCCATGCCATTGGCAAAATCAACCCTGGCCCTGACCTCCTCTCTGGGAGGGAGACCAACTTCTGTATTTTGTTATGATCAGACCCAAATGGAGGAAATCAAATTATTATTACTATTGTTATCGGTTTGTACCTTTAAAATTGAGCACCAGGTTTGAATGGGTATAGTAGAGAGAGAGACTGGCAGTATACCTCATCATAAATGAGGTTGGTGCTGTTGGTGTTATATCTTCTATGTGTATTGAGACCCTCAAGAAACAACAGACCACACAGTTTATAGGAAAGATAAACTGTTTTAGGATAGCTTGAAATATATAGACGTGTTTTTGCCTTTTCTCATTAGACATGGCATGGACGCCCCGGTGTGATTAAGGTGTGGTTAGAATTTCAAAATGATTGTGTTGCGCCTAAATCATGCATATCATGAGAGGGGTTAGCTGTGGTGGATTGGCTTGGCCCTAACTGTCCGTAGCTTGATAATATGTTCTGACATGATAGACACAGCATAAACAGTATCAGTTTCACGAAATTCCCGCTTGTGTGGACAGATGTCAAATCATGCAACATATTTCAGCAGCGTCAAGTCACACGGGAAGATGCAATTACAGGAGAAGGACACATCTCATATTTGCCAAAACAATGTTTTCAGTTTTTCAGTCAGTACCTGACAAAATAAATAAGTAATAAGAGCTACTCTTAAGTGAGATGACAGGGTTTCTTGGTATTCTGTATGACAGCAAGTTTAGATTTTTTGGGGGGAGAGAAGTGGTACCAGATGTGATTGGGATACTTCACAGCTCGGCCAGTTTGCGCTGCGCAGACAAGATAATTTGTCTTCAATTACAGGCGCTTTCTTCTCGCATCAGTCATGTGGCTGAACACTTGTTGAGCTTAACTTCATGTGGTTCTTCACACTGAGAGCTCATAGCGGCCAAGGACTCTTGTCTGCAGGGAGACTTTTTCCAGAAAGAAAGGTTCATTTTTGAAGGCTGTGATGAGTAAGGATGGGTTTTCATGAACCCTCCCAGTGCTTTTCTTTGTCAATTCTGTCTGAAGTACATGAAATAATTCTTTTTTTAATAATGTTTTTATTAGTAGCACAACAATTTGTCTCCACAGTGTTTATCCGACATTGCGCGCTTCTTCTTTCTCTTGCGAATAAAGGAGGCGTTAATTGTTAAGGGCCATTGGAACAGAGGGGGGCGCTGTCGAATGTGATGTCTGATTAACTGATTTGCTCTTTGTGCTAATCTGGAAAAAGTCGTCTGTATTGAAATTGCAGGCACACCCTGGTTAGCCATTGAGTGTCACCTCTGTGTGATACAGGTGTGCCGCGGAGCAGGGATTGCCTAACAACTCAGCACTTGCTTCAAAGTCCACTTCACTGTAATACATTATTTGTGTGTGTGTGCATGAACTCCTGCTTGACATTCCTGTGTAATTTAGGCTTGTGTGTCTCTCGTTCTTGAAATAATGTTGTGCTGCTTGTTGTGTTAGATAATCCAAGGCTGTAATTTCTCTAGAAACTGTGAGGCGTGAGTGACTATTGAGGCTCGGTGCCTCAACAGTGGCTGCTGACTGTTAAAAAGACAAATAAATGTCTGTCCATCAGGGTGTGTAAACATTCTCATACGAACTCTCTTAAGATGTTGACCCAAGCAGTTCTATTCACAAAACCACCGATTGTGGAATCGGAAAGAAACTTCTTTCTTTACTTCACCAAAATACAAAATAGAACAATTTTTCAATGCAAAAAAAAAAAATGTTTCACGTGTTGTTGTCGTAACATAGACAAGAACAAGGGGGAGTGATAACCACTTTAAAATGAGAGATGCCAGAACAGACGTGCAGTGCAGACATACCCACAAACGTTGCTGTTTCTGTTTGGACATACATAGAATTCTAAATCTATTGCTAGAAGCGCAACATTTGTGGTTCGTTCATTTTGCAGCATGACCTGTGGGGAACCTAGGAATTTGACTGGTTCTGGGTTTTCACCACAGCCTTTCCTGGCAACCCCCTGCTAAGGCTGAGGCTCTGCCCTGACTGACTCTCTCCTCTCCAGACCTGAGGAAAGGATACCTTGATTGTCTGCGTAGATCTGTTTGACCATGCGTGCTTACATGTGCATGCGTGTGTGCGTTTCCCCTTACTTCTATATCAGTGTATATGAGACACACACGCACATATTTTTCACATGTTGGGGAGGAGGTCTGTTTGGTCAGAAGGTAGTGTTTAAACCCTCATCAAGACTTTTGCTGCAGTAATGGATGTCTCTGGTCCTCCTCCCTCGACACCCCCTGCATATGTGGAAGTATCGCGTTACCCTTTACCACTTTCCTTCGCGTGTGCCACTCACCAGAGCATCGGACTCTGATTTGCAGCTAAGAAAACACCCTACTCTGGCTTTTTTTTTTTTTTTTTTTTTCCTGAGGTCTTGGACCTGTGGCCTGGCTTGATCTGCAGCCCAACCTGCCACTACTGGCTGGCTTTTATTGGAAGCAGAGCTAAGTGTTTGTTTTCACTGCATTGTTGGGAATGAGAGATGGGGGGTACCTTGGTCTACCTTTGAGTGGGGCCTCTGGGATGCGTGCAGAGGAAAAATTGCCCTCTGCACACAATAGATTGGCAAGCACGCCAAGAGTCAAGACATCACAGCTCGAGGACCTTGGATTCCAGCCGCAGCTTTTCTTTTCTTAAACACAACACTCTTAAGTTCTAACAGGCGTCGTCAGTGCTGTGCCGTGTGGTCTGGAGGATTTCAATAGCAAAGGAGGGAAGGAAAAGAAGGTGAAAATGTCCAACGTGGAGTTTGACATCAGACACAGTTTAATTATTAACTTAAACTTTTTATGTACCTCTGCAAGCAGTGAATCTAAGGAGATCATTAACTTTGTGAAGTTGTCTTTTCGTTTCACCTTTGAGACAAGGTTACGACACAAGACACAACTTTTTATCATGTGCATTAATCTTTTTAGTGTAGTCGTTTACCTCCATTAAAAGTTCTAATAGAGGGATAATAAAATCAGATATTTCCAGTTTATTTGAATGATTAAGGATATTGATTTGTCCATAAAATCAAGTGTGCGTCACAGAACACTTCTAGTTGGATCTCTAGTCCGTCTTCCAAACTTTTAGAAAAGCCTTCCTGTGACATTTGGCTTCTGTCCTGTCTAGTTGTGCTCTTTGTCCATCACCTGGAGAACGTCATCCAGTATTGAAGGGCCCAGGTCGAGGCTAAAGGAGAAGCCACTGTCCTCGTCCTTTTGCTGTCCAGCAGTTTTGTCACAGGTGTCTGTGGAGTCTCCATCCTGGTCTGAACTCAGGCTGCCCCATCCAGGTCTGAGAGTCTGACTGGAAGCAACATTGTTCTCTCTTTGGTACCCATCCTCCCTTTCCATCTCCCCGTCTCCTTCCTCACTGTCCAGAAGTGGCAAAGAGCTGCATTTCTTTCTCTTCTGGGACCCATTGTGCTGTTGGCTTACATGCCAGTTGGGACTCTCTGAACCCTCTGCCTCATCCAGGTTCAATCGTGGTGGTTTGGGTGGCGGTGAGCAGGCCAGGAAGAGATTCTGCTCGCTCTGAGAGCTTTGTAGAAGCAGACTGTGGCCCATTTTTAAGAAGGACAGGTCTCCGAAACTGTCTGTATGGGCGTCGTTGCCAATATGCGAGATGTGGCGGAAATCAGCCAGTGGTAGGCTAATCATGTTGACAGACAGCACCTCCCTGCGCTTCCTACTGAGCCAGCGACCAGAGGATGGCTTTCTGTACAACGTCGTTCTAAGTGGCATCTTGGAAGATCTGCTTGAGATAGACTTAAATGGTTTTGTATCCTCAAAAATCTTTGTATCTTTTTGTATTTCCTCCTTCGTTCGACAGTGAATCCTTAGGAAGTGGTGAGGCTTAAAAGCATGATACCATCTGCAACACAAGAAAAGAGAAATTCTAATACCAAGTTTCGTGTGAAGGTAACTTTCCATCAACACTGCATTATAAATCATTTTTTTATCATTCAGATTTCCCTCTCATCTTGCCTGATTATGGAGCAGGTCTGTACTCGTGCTTGTCATGTAATTCAACACCAGATGTGAGTATTGGACTGCATCAGTCGGCTTGATGTGGCTCGGCAGCCATTGTTTAGAGATTGCACCTGCTCCACTCGATTTTGATTTAATGAAATTCAGAATTATTTGGCAGCATGTTCCAACAATGCTTTGAAGCTTTCATTTGTAAATGTTTACTTTTCAGATCCCCGTCTTTCTCCCACAAGCACTGGTGTGGTCTGCTGCCTGTCCTCTAAAGGAAGTCTATTAGCCTACTTAAGAATTCCAGTAAGAAAAGCAACAAAAATGCAGATTCCCAAACGCTTTTACTGTCATTTCTGTCAGAAATCATGATGATAACTTCACTTTGGAACACATGTTTATGATTTTGTGAGCAACACAAATAGCCGGAATGCAGTCGGTTTATTTTGCTGTGGTGGATTTATGCAGTGACTCTGGATGTGGAAGTTCATAAAATATATTTTTATTCCATAAATAACATCACACTGTAGGCATTACGTTTCAAAGTAAATTTTATGTTTCGGCGTTTTGGGATTTTGTATTATTAAAATTTCATTTCCACAAGCGAAACTTAAGAGGAAACATCTTGGTCAAAATGAAAAACATACAATAAGACTTTCACTGAATTTTCAAGAACCATTTTGCGTTCCGTGACCTGTAATCATTTTATTGAGTAAAACAGAACTCAGTTCATCAACGCTGGCACGTCAGTTAGATAATCTGCTCAGGGTCTGTGATTTTACGGTCTCCCAAACAGCTTTGCCCACATTAGATCTGCATTCGTGACTTGAAACACTCACTCTGTAAATTTGTAAGCCACTACAGCAAACAGGTTTTGTTGGCCTGTAAAGGTTTTACCGGCACTTTAGTAGCAGCGGGAGATTGGAGAGCATCGACACAACAACATTCCTTTGCAAACATGTCAGTTTGGCCAAGGAGGAGTCTTAGGATTTCAGCCATGAGTCCCAAGTTCAGGAAACACTTCATGGCCAAGTAAAAATTAAAGAAGCCCATTAAAGCAGATTGGCCAAGAAACTTTCTTTAAATTATCTTCCTCAGTCCTGCCATAAATGATTCAGCTTTGAGACAGATGAGGAATCTGTCAGATGAAAACCTTAACGAGTTGAAAGCAATTGATTTCACGATTTTTTTCTTCATGCACTTGATTGTCCAGCAGGATAAAAAACAGCGGAATGGATAAAGGTTGATTAGTTAGTTCTTACCTTCCTTGCTGAGCAAATACAGGATATTTGAACCCCACGCATGCACACACGTCTCTGTCAGGAAAATAGGTTGCGTCGACCTGCACACCCTGACAAACTCTTCCTTGACATGATGGGGCTTGTTCAACTGTTACAGAGAAGACTTCATTGTACAGCCCTGAGACAGAGACAGTCAGTTAAAATGGTACTTCCCCATGTGACACAACCAAGTCAGCTTTTACAGAAGTTGTAGCATTTAACAGCCATGAGAGTGTCTCTTACCTTTGTTTATGCTGCTGCTTAGGTGAGTCTTTCTTTGCTAATCCTTTCCAGTGTAGACTCCCTCCTCCATTGCAGAGCTCTGCAGGTGTGTTGTCAGTGAAAGGCTGTTTTTGCCTTAGAGGTAAGCCAGGTGAGGTCAGAGTACAACCATCCAGGTGGAGCCTTTTTTTTTTTTTTCTTCTTAAGGCTTTATATTCACAGTCATCCCCTTTTAGAATGGTTGCCAGCTGTCAGGTGATATCATCCTGGTTGCAGTGTGAGTTGGCCTTTTAGTCACAAGTGTTTAACGAAGTCCTGCTGGTCGGTTGGCTGCACCCATTACCTGCTAGACAGTGGGCGCAAAACAGGAGCTGCTGATTTCATTCCTGTGATATTGAGAAAGACCAAAACAGAGGCGCACAACTCATTTCAGGAGCGAGAGCTTGACATGGGATAGGTTAGTGAGTCTACAGCAAGTCGTTTTGAGAGTGTGTGTGTTTCCTAGATTGCGTGCTTGTGTCTAAAAGGAAGTCGTAGTCAGTGAGCACACGGGTCAGTCACCCAGAGGAGGTGGGTTAACTGATCTCTAATCTCCATGTCATTGTCCCTCTGCTCTGCTGATTTCCTGATTTCCTGCTTACTGTTGGCTTGTCTAAAGCCGCCGAGTCCGGCCCACTCCACAGGCCCTTCTGCCTGACTGGAGGCCTATAGCCTCTCTGTGTAATCAAAACATACTATCGCACACAGACATGTATGTACAGGCATTGCGGGTTGCACAAGAGAGATAGCTTGTTGCAATTCCAATTCTCACGCCTCCAGCTTGTTGTCTTTGTCTCTGGAATGCTCCAGCAATACAGTAATGAAAATTGTGTCAGAAGAGCAAACTTTGTTTTTGGTCTTTTTTGCTGGAATTTATTTGTGTTAAAGATGGCAGGGTTTAAGCATTTTGTTGTGTGCTCACAGCCAGTAATTATACTTGCATTACTTGCGTTGATCATGCCATTTTGGTTGTCTTATGGTTTGGAAGTAGTCTTTTTTTAACTATTTAATCTTCTTCAACCCGTGTTTTAAAGACATGTCATTGTGCTCTGATCTTATACTGAACACAGTGTTCCAGCAGAAAGAAGGACACGTCTATGGATCCCTTTGTCCAGAGTCTCAATGCCTCTCCTTGTTCCCGAAACTTAAACATGCAGAGTGTGAAGAAAATGGACAAACGGTATCTTTCACTGCTCCTCCAGTCCTTTCAAATTGATCCAATAAACAATAGGCGTGCCGCCTGATCCTCTCTTGTTCTCCCGCTCTGTACTCCAGTGCCAGAAACGGTCTGCAAGACCAGACACAATTACTCACGCAAATGAAATTATCATAACATTTACTCAAGACTGAAACAGAACATTTCTGAACATTTCTCTTCTGAGAAACCCGCCCCCCCCTTCCACCTACGGCCACAAAACGGCTTTCATGCTAGGAAACAATCAGGGTGAAAAGCTAGTGTTATCTGCGGTATTTGGGAATGACCTCACGAGACCTGCCATCTGACCAAGGTTGGGCTCACTCTTTTACTTGTGTTGTCAGGCTATGTAGCCTCTGGGCTGATGCGTTTAGCCCGAGCTGGATTTCTCTATAAGCCTCTTTTCTAAGGCCTGACCATAGCGGGCAGTGTGGTTTGATGCAGCTATGCTGGGCCTGAAATCTGGGATGCTGCATGTTTTTGTTGTTGCAGGATAAAAAGTGTTTCCAGATATTGCTTTGACTGGCGCTAGAAGCCCAAACTGAGGCTTTGGTGGATATTCTTCTGGCCCTTTGTTGTGTGTTCTCCAGCTTCCGCTGTATCAAGGCCCTCAGACAGCCAGCATTTAGACTAGATTTACAGCATGAACTGTCTCATTGTTTTATATGAAAAACATTTTACAATTACGACAAACGAGGGACACGCTGTACTGCGCTGGATAAAATTCAGCGCCATACTAGATGGTCAGTTCCTTGCCTGAAATTGGGCAGTCCACTATTCTCACTGTAACTGTCTCTTAAACAGTTTCTAGTAGCTTTGTAATGTCCTTTGTGGTGAGTCTCTCCGAGTTAGCGTTTGTCATCATTGTAACTAACTGTCGTCACCTTTGACTCCAAAGTTATGACTCACTGATGATCGTTTTTGAATGTTCTCCAACAGAAACTTGGCAGCCTGGCTGCTCAGAGGAAGTGAAGACACTCAGTTTGCACATGACGGAGATCTGACACCAGCTAAACTCCAGGTGTTAACCAAGTGCAGCCTCATTAACACATGACAAAGCTTGCAGTAGCCTCTAATCAACAAAGTATGGCCACGTCAGTTCCAGCACTGCACGGAGGTGAATAGGCTGGATGATGAATGAAGGTGTATGAGAGAAGTTTCTGATGAGGTCATGTTCATTGATGCCAAATACTATACGAATATTAAACAGCTTAATTATTTACATTGGGTTTTAGAGAAATGTGTTGTGATGCCTGATTTTTTTTTTTTTTGGCCTCTTAGCTCCATCCTATGTCATCAACCATTTACAAATGAGCTGCGGACGTTGTTCTACAGTGGACAGAGAGCATAAACTCACAGCATCTGTTTTTCTATCCCAGATTTTTCAGAGGAATTCTGGTGGGTTATAAAATACATATTATGGAGCTACAGCGTCTTGTGTTTGAGTTTGGCTCCCCTCTCCTCTCATTCTAAATTGTCAGCTGTCCAATAAATGAAAAATTATCCCCTCCAGGAAATATATGTTATATAATGGTAATTTTGGGCTATTATACATAGAAATCTTGTATATGTTTTGATCTCTTTGTTGCACCAACAAACTAACAAAATGTTAAGAGCTCTCCATTTAGCTTTAGCAGGATTGATTGTACATATGCATAACTCATACTGGTTTTTTTCCCAGTGAATGTGGGTGTTCAGTGTAGGCTGGGAATGTACTGCTGTGTCTCCTGGCACTGAATCATTAGTAATTATAAGATCATGGTTGGGATATTTCGATTACTGTAAAGACCGGAGGTATGAGGTGTGTTTGTTCTGCACATTAGATAAGGAACCATATAAATACGCAACGCATACATACATGCACAGAGGGCACAGACAGTTTGCATTGAATTGGGCCTTGATTTCATTTTTTTTCTCCCGTCATAATGACTGAGCTCTTTTTGACATCTCCAAGGTTCAGACTGCATTCTTACCAGTCCTGTGGCCCCTTTTGTTTTAATGGGAAATCTGTTGCAATCAGAGGGGTTTTCCCGGAAGGCCAATACGTGAAAGACATAATTTTGCTTCTACAGCGATGTTTTGTTGGATATTAAAGAGGCCAAACCCCCACATTTCCTTATTCAAGGATCCCTGAGCTCATCCATCATTAAGAGAAATGCCAGGGCACCAGGAGTTCAGCTCTTTGCTGCCATTTCTCTTTTCACTGTTTATTTCCTTTACTTTAACAGTTTCCAAAGGCGCTCTCCGTCTCCGTCCAACAGGCTTCGTTTCTGTCCAATACTGTGACCACGCACAAGCACATGCGTTCATGTCCACACATACACACCTACTTGCATGGCACCCCACATCCGCTGCTGCCTTTTTCCCCTGCGCCTTACCTTTGAATGTTATTGGCTGAATCTACAGTTCACACGCAACCATCACTTTTGCACACAATGTTCATTCAGGCACTCTGCTGGCTTTGCTTGTAATAATGTGAAAGATCTGCACTTTTTATTTGATTGACGATCTTTAGAAATCAGCTTTGTCTCTACGTCTGATACTACAGGTAACAGAATGGAAAGGTTCAGTACTACAGGTCACATAGTTCTGGGGGCAGCAGAGGAAGTCAGACAACATGCAGGCTTTTTCCATCATTCTGTGAGCGACTGTCTGGTCTGATTTTATGCTGCACACAGCATGAGTCTGTGGACAGCAGGGCTCAGTGAAAGGAACTGGTTACATCGCTGAGAAGCTGGAGGTTTACGGCCTGTTTCTTGCAGCTCTTCATCTAACTGCTCCCTGTGACTGCTCCTTTTCTTTTCATTACCGCCTGCAATATCTCAAACTGATCCGCTGTCGAGAAATGCTGAAAATTTGCATTTCCTTGTGTTGTAGATGGATTTTAGATGGTCAGTGCTAATCTCTCTGACTAACGCGTCGCATTTCCCTTATAAAAGTCAACTCATATTTCAGCAATTAAATACTTTAAATGGAAAGCAGCAGCAGTTGGAAATATTTGGTTTGCATTAGCATTTTTCCCATTTATGATATTGTAAATAGTTCAATACTTTATCATTGGGCCAAAGGCGCAATCACCATTGTGTTAGCTCATTTGGTGATAGATAGAGACTTGACAGACATTTATTTCAATGAAAATTTCCCAGATTGTTACTTTCAATGGCTGTGTTTTACATAAATATCTTTTTCAGCGTAGTTTCATGGATGTCTCTCAGCACTAACTTGCAGTAACCGTCACAATCAGTGACCTGTACATGTGCTCACTAAGCCTACATCTGCAGAGTTTTTCAAACCCGAAGCTTTTGCTGTCAAATAAAAGGAGTTCTTGTCTTAGAGTTTCATTCAAAATCCAGATGTTTGCAGGACATGTGCATGTAAAGGGTTAAATACAGGAAGTCGATTTGGGCCTTAATCTCTACGTAGTGTTTGTTCTTCACTAACAAAAACACTATAATAGACCAGACCTTTGGGGTTTTATGTCTGCCGAGTCTCATAATGAATGATGACTAATCCAGTACCATTTGCAAAGCTTGAGTTTTGTCTGCAGAGGAATTTCACCTTGGCTCCAGTGTTGCATGTGCAGTACCCCTGTCCTGCTGCCTGTTTGTTTGAGTTAGCAGGAGTGCTCGGGCACCCACATAATACAGAACCACAGACACACACATATACCCGCACACAAATGATCTCTAAATAAGTGTTCGCCTCTCATAAATCACCTACTCCATAGCTCAATGACACACACACACATAGAAACACACACTGCCCCACCACACACACTCCAGATAAATAGTTCCTTGATTAACTTCACCAGAGTGCATTAGAGGCAGAAATGTTAGGCTGGACCACAGAGTATGGCTTGTTAAGAAAAAAGCATTTCTTCTCTTGGCAGCAAAGATCACTTCTTGGCTCAGTGACTCGTTAGAGATATCTGATGGCTAATCCAGTTATCAAATACAAATATGGTAACCTCTCAAGGTTAAGAGACAATAAGCATGAAATAGCGAGTATATCAACTGAAAATGTTTTAAAAGCCTAGTTTCAGTGTCTGAAGTAATATAATCAGGCTTTGTTAAACCAAGTTTTCTGTGATAACCCCAAGCTTTAAAGACCCTCCTCTATACACCACAACACATATCATGATCAAAATAAGTTTCTACCTTGGAACTGCAGTTGACCAACACATTCAGACAGCCAGGGTTTCACATGTCACATATGTCACATTTTTGGTTGATTTCTTTTTGACTGATGCCCTCGACACATCTTTACCACCACAATCACAGCAAAATCCAGGAATATTTTTTAGAGCGGTGTTCTTCCCTTCAGTGGAGCAGCAGAGACTTTGAGAATCTATGCTAAGCAGCACTGAAGCTGCTCTGGAGGCTTGTGGAGGTTTAACACCTTACTAAGACAATTTATGTTGGCTTGTCTTCTTTTATTTGTCACCTATCTGCATACACATTTGCATCCAAACACCACAGTGAGAAATCCCTTCTTCTGCCTGTGATAATTTGCTGGAGAAAGGTCTTTTCTTTTTTCCATTTTGTAGAGACAGTGGCAGTCTC
Organism: Chaetodon auriga; assembly: GCF_051107435.1. Taxonomy (NCBI): domain Eukaryota; kingdom Metazoa; phylum Chordata; class Actinopteri; order Chaetodontiformes; family Chaetodontidae; genus Chaetodon; species Chaetodon auriga. The sequence goes on along the minus strand of NC_135087.1, from coordinate 15,266,848 downwards.
ACTTATTTCCTCACTCACTCACTCGTGCTCACACGCTTACATACTCACACACAACTTGCAGAAACGCACATGAAGGAATGGTGTAATGCGCAGCTGATCTGACAACTCGCGCCGAGGGAACACAGTGGCCACCTGCACTGCGAGATGCCTCCTGCTGCGTGTGGGATGGAGTGTGAGAGCGTGCGTGCGTGCGTGTGTGTGTGCGTGTGTTACACTGCCTGACTCACAGCATTGGTGGTACTCATGATGTCATTGCTGGCGCTGGGTCAGGCTGGGGTGTGCTGTTTGGAGGCCTAGCCATGTGCTGATGTCACGTAGCTAATCCTCAGCTTGTTTGTATGTGTGTGTTTTACTACCGTCGTACCTCTGCGGTGGCCTCGTGCCCTCCTCTCTTGGCTTTGTACTGGGGCCCATTGTTTGTGTTCTGTGGTTTCCTACTCACCCTGGGCCCCAACGTTAACTGCAGCACACACACGCACACACAGACACGCATACGTACACAACCAAGTGTTTAGTTACAGAGTGATGCACTGGCTAAACATGTACATTGTAAGTTAACACTCGAGGCAAGGAAACATCCCTCACCCTGAGAAGAAATGCGTCACGCTGCCCATAAAGCACCTGTTAACACTCAGAATTCCCCTACATCATTAGCCTGGTGCAGTCCGCCCGTGACCACACCGGGTGGAGAATAGGTCAGACCAATTCTGCCCCTGACATTTTTCAGGTGCACTTCAGTGCAGTGGCCAGTAGAGGGCAGGGCAGAGCAGCAGTATATTGGCTGAGGAAGAGGGAGCTTTTTCACCAGCGTGCTTGTGTACTTGCTTGTGTTTTGCTTAATTTGAAGATGCGAGAGTTGTTTATTTACCTAATGGCGTTCGCGTGATATTTCAGAGTTACGTGTCAGACGAGGGCTTGAGCTCACATTACTGGAATGATAATAGCAGCTTTCCTGAATCCAGGGGCGGGGTGGCGGGGTGGGGGATAACTTCCCCTCACCGACCCTCTCCTGTCTTCTTCCTCCATACTTACCCTCTTTCTCTCAGCACATGGATGTTGGAGTCCCCGTGATGTGTTCCAGATGCCTTAGCTCAGCGAGCGCATTGACAAAAACCTACTGCTCCTCTTCCAGTTGCTCTCACTCGCTCTCCCCCAGTTCCTCATGCACACACTCACTCACTCGCTCTCTCCTGCAGCTCACTGTCTTGTTAAAGAGACACTTCCTTGGCCCAGCAGACTTCCTGGATATAATTCTATAAAACAATGGCTTACTCTGTGGACACATGGTCTTCCTCCCCTTCAAAATGGGATGATGGTTTCTGTGAGTGCATGTGTGTGTTATATGCCTACAAATATACACAGATATGCATCATTCTAGATGCAAATTTTATGTCTCTTTGCTTCTTTAGAGTCCCTCTTCATGTGCCTGGGTATGTGCTGGCCTGTGTGTGGCATTTGTGACCGCACAGATCGTGACCTGTGTGTGTGTGTGCGTGTAGGACGTCTTGGCCTGTGTTCCACCCTGCTTGATTAGCCATTAGCCAGTGGCTGCCCTCTCCGATTCCCCACACAGTAAGAGAATCTCTCGCCATCGTCGTCCAAACCCAAGCCCTTCAAAGAAATCACACAGACACACACACATACACACTGAGATCCTGGGCGGCTGCCAGGCTTAATCCCAGCCCTCATTTTGGGGTTTAATGACCTCAGGCAGCGGAATTACCCTGTCACAGTTGCTCTGTGGGCTGCTGTCTCATGCGTGTTCACCCTGCCATCATGCTGATGGTAACTGAGATGAGAGCATCTGTCCGAGTGTGCCTTTCCTCCGCTGTGCACCCGCAGGCCCGGTCGTGAAAGCAAACACACAGTGGACGGTGACCGTGGTGTCATTCGCTCCGTATGCTCCCCCGAGTCGCTGTTGTCACAATGAAAAATACAGACATGTTTGACTTTTCGATGACTCACTGCCAGTGTAATGGCTCATTAGAAATGCTGCCTGGGTATTGATTAAAGGGTCATGCCGCTGCTTTTACACATCAAGATCAGTTTACTCGTGGGATGTACTACACATGCCGTGAGCACAGCTGATGTGATGTCATCAGGGTTATCTCTGCTTGAACTTGGAGACTACAAATTTACAATAGAAAGCCTGCCTGTAACCGACTGAGGGTGTGGAGTCTGAAAGAGGCTTTTACCAGGCTAAGTGCAACAAATGAAAAGGTGCTAGAAGTTGGGAAATGTAGGATTAAAGGGAGTTTGAAGCGCAACGCATACCAGGGACTAATAGTTGCCTCTGCTGCTTAGATTCATCAGGTTATTGATTATCAAAATAATAGTACATTCTCAGCCACAACTTATCTATCAATCAAGTAAGGCTTTGCATATCTTTTTGTTTGTAAATTCTTGCAAAAAATAATGAATTCTTGGCCTTAAATACTTACCTCATGGCCTGATTTTGTCTGTAGAAATGACACAGATTGTGACTAAAGATTAGAATACGCCTTCTCAGATCATTTGCAGTCTGTGTCACATTTTCCACATTTTAATAACAACCTCTCTGTGCTCCCTTGTTTGACATACTGCGTCTGTCTCTCTCTCCTGCAGGGCGCCCTAACAAATGAACGCGACTATGAGAGTGTGGTGATGATGAGGATGAGGCAGGCTGCTGAGCGACAGAGACTCATAGAACAAATGCAGAGGGACGATGAAGAGGACGCTGCCGGGTCATAGCACAGCAGGAGCCAGCTCGGTACCAGCCTGCAACTATTCAATGAATACTTGTTTCAGGCTTTAGTTTCATAAAGCCTCTTAAGTGTTTTCTTATTGTTTTTTTTCTATGTATTACACTGTAAGGCAAAATAAATCTTTTTAATAACCAAAAAGAAAGTTGTTTTTTTTATCTGTGGTTTTCATGAGTTTGTTGTGTCTTTTTTTTTTTTTATTGAGAGTGTAGGATGATAGAGGGAGAGACAGAGTAGAGAAGAGAGGTCCTGCAAGTTCAGAGGTAGGAGTCCTAATACTCAGGCTGCAGGGGTGAATCAGTACTGCACATTATCTACTGTCACCATGTTGTATCAATGTGTGGACGCCAGTAATATCTGATAACTTACTACTGATCAGTATCTTACAGCAAATTGGACTGTTTGTTCAAAATAAACATGCTGTAGTCTGTAGGTTTGCATTTCCATCTGTTTCTGACAGATACAAAATTTTGTCTATTGGCTCGTTAGCCGCTGCAATAAACTGAGGTTTTTCTGATGATTGGGGAATTTAATTTTCAATTATGAAATGAACAAATTATAATATATCTTAACATAATACTCCCAGTGTGTCCTCACTGATGCATCATTACAATGTCGCGCTGCAGTGCCTCTGAGGATTTTTACAACTTATCTGAACTCTGATAAATTCAGTGAGTATTCCAGGGAGTATTTAGTGTTTATTCATTGTGCTGAAAAAGAGCCAGAGATTGGCCGTGCAACACCACACGTAATCAAAATGGTATAATGATGTAATTTGCATCTGTCAGCCATCGGCTGGCTGGCTGTAATGTCTCATTACCTCATCATTGTAGCCAACTTGGTGTAGTGTAATGTAGCCGTTCCTTTTTGTTGTCTGCATACACAGTCAGTAGCTCTGTGAAATGGATAAAAGGATAAAGGAGAGGAGAAGGATGCAAATATTTTTCTTAACTGACGACCACACTGAGGCCATAACCTGAGATGACATGGCTTTAAGGAATCCCAAACCAAAAAGTTTGGGAACTCCTGATGTGGATCATCAATATTTAAAGGAGAAAAATGCGCAAACAGTAACTAAATATTGCCACAAATAAGATTTTCTTTGCTGAAAATATGCTTGCTCACTTTCTTGCTGAGGGTTAGGTTGAGAAGATTGGTAGCACTCTGACGGTTGTCCGTTTAGTAGAAGCTGGAGCCACAAGGCTCTAAGCTTAGCTTAGCTTATCTTAAAGACTGGAAATGTAGGAAAATGCCTAGCTTGGCTCTGTCCACCTACAATACCACCTTTGAAGCTCACTAATTAACACACTTTATCTAATATGTTTAATCTGATCAAAACTCAATAAACAACACGTTGGGGTTTGACAGGGGGTTAGGTGCTGAACTATTTTTTGGCAGGCAGAGTTGATTTTCTGGAGTCTTGTTGTCACCATTAGCTTGCCAGGCAACGAGCAGAGACTCCGGGAAGTCACTGCTCCCGGCCAAGAAATTGTCTGGCATATAACCTCCCGTACAACCGCATCTGGCTGCAGCTTAAAATTGGACCAAATGGACAGACATGAGAGTAATATCAATCTTCTCATCTAACTCTCAGTAAGTAAGCAAATGGCTTCTTTTTTTTTCTTTGCAAAGGCAAAGAACCATTGCTTTAATCACCAACTGAAGGGCTTTCATTTAAGGAGTCCTCAAACCTTTTCTGAACTGACTCCTACAGCGTGAGAACTGCTACATGAAGCATGAGCAGTGCATGAACATCCATGTTTACTTCATGTCATGATATTTGCAGCAGTGGGTGTGCTTGTTCTGGGGCAACCTACCCACCTCAGTGTTTCCATTTCATACACTCCACCCTTGATCCTGGTGGATCCTGTCACAGGCCGTGGACCAGCCTAAACTGAAGAACGTGCCACTTGCTCTAAAGACTGTCTTGTGTTCTGTCCTAAGCTGTTTCACAATAGTCTTATGTAACAGATACCTAGAAGTTGCTCTGTATTGCTTATTTATGTTCTCTGAAGTGACACGCCACCACTCTATGACCCACATTAAGTCAGACACTGCAGTGCCACACTGTTGCGGTTGCCATGAGTTTTGTAACAAGGTCCTCTGCCTGCGGAACATCTATCCATCAAAATCGTATTATTTTCCTGTCCCTTGGGGGACTATGGCGTAATGGTGTGTCTGTATTTGCGGGCCTGTGTGGCGACGCTTTCTCCTGTCAGTGTGTTATTTAGGAGCCACATGGCAGCTTCGCAACATCCGAGCCAGTCATCCATCTCTCCACGAGTCCTGCGCTGCCTCGCCGTGGCTGTTACACAATGTCCAGCTGCGGAGCGGTGCAGTGCGGTGGGAGACATCTGCTCCTCTCCTCCTGCAAAATCCCCTCATCACATGGTTTTGTTTATGCGTAGCCCTTTTCATATCCCGGCAATGTGAAAAAAAAAAAAAGCCCAGAAACACACAAACTCTATCCAAATGACAACAGAGGAAATACAATTACAGGAAACACATTCACCACCAACCCTGCCCTGAGCCCACAGTGGCTTGTGCTGCATGCGAACCAGGATGGGAGGATGAGCCTGATGTAGCCTCCATCCTATCAAGGATTACAGCAGAGGCTTGGAATCTTAATAGCATCTTCTTCGCCGTTTTCCTTACATTGTTCGGGTCAAACCTGTCAGTTGGTTTGTGCAAACAGTGTCTGGAATCCCCACGGTCTCACAACTGGGAAGCACCGGCACCTTTTGATCTTTGGTGCGGAGGGGGAAGCGAAGTCATGTGTGAAGCAGCAGGACTGGTAAGAGTATGACTGTGAGCTGGCTGGCAAAGTTTCTGGTTTGCGGCTTAGTGATCCGGGCTGGCCCCAGACGTGCGCTGGCAGACCTGGGGCTGTAATGGAACCACCCAGTGTTTGTTGGCTCTCACAGGCAGACCTCTTGCACTCTGTGTGCCTACAGTGCGATGCCTCACCTTGGTGCATACATCATCCCTGTAAGGTGCCGCAGAGCTGCGATGGCTCACAATAATGATCATTTCTTATATATGACTATTGTTAAGTGTCTGTTTTATGGATTACCATAAAGCATGCCATTGTTTCTGTGGTAAATCTAATAAGGATTGCAAATTGTTTTTCTTTTATTAATAAGTACACAAGCAATCCACATCATTACATCATTTAATCATAAGCATGTGATACATTTACAAAAACATCTTTACACAGTACTGTGAGCACAAATCCATCTAGCATTGAGTTTTATTTGCTTGGGTGAGGCCTTTTGCACAGGCTGAATTTACAGACATGCCTTTAATTGAGTTCTACTGCCAAATGACATATTAACAGTGAAACTGGCCCTCACTCCCTGCACATGGTCACCAGCAGTAAGCAGCAAACAATATGGGCAAAGGGTCCTGTAAAACTCTGGAATGTCATTCAGTGTTCCCCTGAAATTGGTGACCAGTCACCTATTGGAGGTAATCTGAAACGTTATGTCTGCGATAATATCATTTTAAGAACTTCATTTTCACTTGGCAAAGGCCTGATTTACTAGCTGTCAGTGTGGGGTGGGGAACCAAAGTTTTAAAGAAGTTGACAAAGTTCTTCATCATGACACATTCATCCTTTTAAAAGGCTTCTACAGGTACATTGATCCAGTCAGCACTCCCATCACTCCGTGTCCTTGTGGAGACACCACACCAGCGTCTGTCCCACCCCCGTCATCGTCAGCACGCGGAAGCCGATCTTCTCCAGCTTGTCCAACACGAGGCGAGGTGGGTCGTCCACATGGTACTCCGAGCTAAATGAGCATAAACACAAAGTAAGTGGACTTTCCACAGATGTGGGGTTTCTCTGTCTTTCAGTAAACTTTGCTTGGGCCATAGAATGCTGTTAATTGTTCTGGTGCATGTTCACTTCCTTCCACACCTTGGTTCATTTCCCAGCAGCATTTGAATCAGATTGCCAATGACAACACTTCCCTGATCTGTATTCCATCAGCATGAATGGTTTATTCGAAAATGTGCAGAGCAGCAGCTCTCCTCCGCCACGTGACCTGATCTCAGCTCTGTGGTCAATATGTACACGTTAGCTGCCAAAATGAAAGAAACACCAAGTGCCTAAATATGGAAATGTGGCCCGGTGTGAGCACATTTACAGTCCACCTGGGAGTGGAATCTGCATGTGTGTGTGGACAGTTTACACATTACAGTTTTCTATTCCCTATTTGCAAGATGCTGGTGGAGATGGTTTCCTCTAGGTAATCAAATCCACATCCTGTGAGGGACAGTTTAAGTCTTGGTGCTTGTATGGATGACACCCTGAGCCAAACCATGCCTCCAAATCGATCACTTTACTTCCCATCATAAGGTCATGCCCGAGTTTGACTGGTTACCTGCCACATTTACTTTAAGTCCCCTCATTAAAATAAGCGATTGCCCCATTTTCAATACTCACAAATTGTTTCCCAGCATGGTTGTTTTCCTTGCTCCCAGGTAGTTCATGACGGCTGGATCAGAATATTCGTCTCCCACATTTGTTGGACCATTCTCCTGTAAGAAGCAATGAAGTAGACTAACAAAGTAAACAGCTGATAGTTTGCTTAAGATTAATTGACAAATTATTGCTTTGCTACAACAGTATCTGTTATGTGTTATTTGTGCAGTATCTGCGTATCACCGGCTACACCTGCAGCCCTGTGGCAGGTGCGGATCATAATCTCTAATAAGTGGACAGCCTAAAAATAGTTCATCCAATACTCTAGAATTAGGCTGCTCGAGTCGTGCAGACAACAGAATGAACATGCGCAACAAGGGGCCGACAACTTGGCAACATGTGTTTTTAATCTAGGGAACCATGGCAAAAAAAAAAAGAAAAAAACGCAAGCATACGCACGCTGCTTGCTCCGCTTGTAGCCTTGACTGTTGTTTTCCAGCATGCAGAATATTACAGGCCGATGCATAACTATACTCTGTAACCTTGATTGATTAGTAGTGCGCGCTGTGTTGTTCTGTCAAATCAATGACTCCCTGAATGTCCAACTCGAGCGCGCCTCTTCAGAAAGCATTAAACAGATGCGGGATACACACCAGTCGGATCTGCGTACTGATGAACATGTAAGGCATCCCTGCTCCCTGGCGATGGACCGTTATTCCTCTGGGAATGACCGCTGAGGTTTCTGCACGGACGCGACAGTCCCCACTCCAACTCGCGCCTCTGCTGACAGCTCTTTGCGGAATGCGGAAACACCCACCGCGACGGACCAATCACAGCTCCCCTCGCCGTATCTGTTTACATTGCTGCCTGCTCGGTGCATGAAGTCTTGCTTAACTGGTGTGATCAGTAGTTTGTTGACATGAGAAAAGTTGGCCGATGTGAATGTTCACAGGATTTTTTTTTTAATGCAGAGTTCTCATAAATTGTTTAATTACTCAGTTTTTTTTTTTTTTTTTGTTTTTTTTTTTTTGTCAGAATTATAAATCCTTTGTGCAGAAATCCCCTATACCTTCTAATCAGTCTGTGGGTGGGAAAGTGTATACATTCTCCCGTGATTTGTTAAGCAACAGTGTAAAGGAGTGAGTTTACAAAATAACGGAAGACTTATAGCTAAATGCATTAAGTATTTTGCTTTTATTCCAGGCCACACTTTCATGCTTTGTGGAAAGAAATACACATTTCTGAAGCACTACAATTTTGCTCACTCTGTCCATAAGTTCTCATGGATTCAGTTTATGAATCCATGAGAAATTTTTTTTTGCTTAAAAAAAATTCACATTGAGCCCACACGGTCTGGAACTCTAATTTCCTCCTCAGAGATTTATTAATTTCCTCCTCAGCGCAACAATAATAATTCTGGATCAGTCTTACGACTGAGAGGGAAATGAAAGACATAGACCACAGGCAAACAACAATGGTGGGGACTCTGATAAAATCAGCAATATGAATGTAATGTCCCTCTGTTGCTGGAGGAGCCCGATGGACATTCAGTTAGGCATTGCATGTCAAGCTGACTGGGAGGGATCCTGTAAAGCCTGATTGCAGCTTGATATTGTGATGGTAGGCAGACGTGAATCCAGGCAAACCACAACTCATTCAGAAATTTCCCTCAGCACTATCAATGTTGAACACATCATCTGGTGGTTTACCACTTTAAGATGTTTCTTTTTTCCTCTGTTGAGATTTTATCACATATTGCTGCTACATTTGATACATCTCTGCATCGTGAGACTGCATGGATACTGTTTGTTTACTGCCTAATGTGTCTGCCATGACAGTGTCATTACCGCCTCCTGAAGTGATCTGCAGGCTATAATCTGTACCCCCTTCATTCAGAAGGATGCAGGTGCTTGGTGAGAATTGCTGAGAAGATTGCCACCTACTGGCTTTCAAAATCATTGTCATTCAGATTGTGGTCCTTGTCTCTTCTGTTTTTCTCCTTTCACAATGGTAAAAAAAAAAAAAAAACATTCACACACTTTGATAAAGGCTGCCACACTGCTTTCCTCTTTGGACAACATTCACTTGTTGATTGACAGGTTAGAGTTTTGGCTTTCAGTACTCATATGAATCATTCTCGGTGTGAAAAACTATGGTGCGAATATCTCTATTCTTGTGTTTTATCTGTCCCTGTTAACCCGAGACCCATTCTTCAGGAAAGAAAACAGGAAAGCAGCAGGGTTGTCGCTGAGGCCCCCAAAAATAAACCAGAGACCCACCCCTCTCGCCAAAAGAGCGCTGTCTCCAAACATGTTCCTACCCGAGCCACTTCCTGGACTCCCGCAGTGTCTTCCTGCACTGGCTCATCTGCTGCTGGTTATTGGTGTGCAAGGTCACCTCTTCTGTGACCTGTGGTGACAGTGGAGCTCGTCCCTGGTGGGTCCACAGGAAGCAGTTTGATCTTTTGATGAGGCCTTTGCCTCCACCTTCTCTTCTTTAAGTGTGATGGCCTGTTGCAGGAACGCTTCCGTCAAATGAGCTGCGTGTGTCGTGCAAAGAATTTCCTGCAACTAAAAGAATGTAAATGCCACGACAGCTGTGTTACACTTCAAAAACTCAGCTCTCAAAAACATGACAAAAAAGCAATGAAAAGGGAGTAATGTTACTTAAAATAAGCAAAAGCGATCTGCCAACAGAACAGAAAAATATCCCCAAGATTTTTTAAACAAGTAAAAATATCTCGTCTCAAAGAACGAACCACTATCTAAAAAGTAGTGCAGTCAGACAAAAGAACAAGCACATTTGACAGGATACAAAGAAGTTCTGACTTCAACAAAGCAGTTTTGTACTTGTCAGTGTTGATCAAACAGCTTTATAATTCTGGAAATTCTAGTTTCAAGCATTTAGTTACTCAGAAGCAGTAATAAAATGTCTGTAAAAAGTTATATCTTAAGATGAGGATAAAAAAGCATGAACCAAACAAGTGAAATGCTCCAACATGAAACCTGCCTTGTAAGAAGATTTAGCTCGTCAGATGAAAGACAAGCATACATTGCCTTGATTTAAGATATTCCATCTCAGATTTAGCTTTTTTGCAGTGCATGCAGAGCCCTTAAAACCCGACAAATAAAAAAGCAATATCCACTGAAAATACTGCAGAATTCTTCACATGTTCTCATATAATTCTAACAAGTTTAGGAGTGCATTTGGATCTCAGAACATAAAATTTCCTCCTCCTCATGTGCCCCAGGATGTGTGATTTAACTGAAGAAATAAAACATTGGCACTAAGAAAAAGTGAAAAGAAAAGCAGTTAATTATTGGATTGTATTCCATGCAGGGCAACCTACTTAACGTGTGTATACAGACCAGAAACATGGGACCACAAATCATGCTTGAAAAAGAAACTTCATGTCATAACGCCTCAGACATCGCGCACACACACAACATCGAGCTCTCTGTGATAAATATGTCTGATGGATTTACTTGCTGTGAATATGTGTGGGTGAAGACCTGCGCTGGACAGCTGCACTGCTAAAGCAATCACTTTAAATCACTGAGTGGGGACCGCATAGGAATGAGTTACACAGCAGCAGGCAACGTGTGTGTGTGTGTATGTGTGTGTGTGAGATGATTTACTGTAGGTGTATGTTGCAGTGATATTCCAATATTCAGCGGAGAGATTTAAACTGTGGGAGAGCAGAGACAAGAGGCAGCTCTTTGATAGATTGGGTGTTAGGGTTACACTCCGTATAGGTTTACATCTGCTTAATTTTGATGAATCACTGTTGAGCCGTGTGTTTCTTGTGGAGACTTTTCTACTTGTGCACTTACACTTGTGTGCGTCTGCATCTGCCTGTGCAGCGCAGCTCCCCTCAGAGGAGCTGCACAGTCCCTCCTCTGCAAGGAGATACATCACTGACCTCCTTTCCTTTGCTGTTTTCCAGATTACACCCAGCAGCTTACATAAAGTGTCTCCAAGCTGCAGAGATATTACCCAGCAGCCTTAGCAAGGTTAAATTCTCCTTTTCCCCCCCTCCTCTCTTTGTCTCTTCTTTTCACCTTACCTCACCTCTCTTCCGACTTTTCCCTGCTGCACTCACTGATAGATGGTGCCGCTGGCTTTAGGAATTACGCAACACGTCATAGCTGTACGTCCATCGCTGTGAAACATTTCAAACGCTGTCACCAGGTCAACATTTTGTTGAGAAACACCAGGATGCGGTTTCCGTGGTTGTGCGCATACTGGAAGGGTTTGTTTAGGGAGACTTTCTCTCCGTGATTAAGAATAATGTCATCAGAAATTTGGAACGACAAGTTCTTACACAGTGTGTCTTTTCTCTCAGCACCTCGATGCAGAGCTGGATTTTGTGCAAGAAGCAATGTCCCTATGGGTTACCGCAAATGGGACCGATCGGGCTATTAGTAACAGGAAACAACATGATGCATAATAAACACAGAGGAACAGAGAAGGGATTGAAGAGGGCTTGAATGTATCAGCAATGTAGCCTGGTTCGTTGGCCGGCGTTCCTCGTCCGTGTCTGTGTTGCAGCCCAGTGAGTTTGACCACAGTCATGTGCGTTTAGTGAGATTAATTATTACTGCTTGGATACAGTAAAGATGACTCTGGACGCTCCTGTTGGACAGAGCCAAAAGCTAAAAGATAAAAGAATTGTCCATTTGTTAAATGTGAATTATCTTGACTCAGGCTGTCAGTTCAGTTCATCAAAAAAAAGCTCCAGCAACACCTGTTAAATCAGTGGCTGTGAAGAAGCAGGCGCATCCGCACAGCATTCACTCTGACACAACATAATTAATTAGATCATTTGGTGAACGTTCAGACATCACCATGAGAGTTCAGCCAAACTTTTTCTTTTTCCCAGGGATTTCAATGTGGTGGAGAGTTTTTCTTTGGACTGAAAGGATTCTCAGTTCTTCGGAAACAGGCTTCCTAAAAATCTGAACTATCCCTTTTTAAAGACCCCAGCCTGACCACCACTTTACAGCTCGTTCATTAAGTTTTATTTCCTCTCATTACCAGATCATAAAAGTGTTCATTGCCGTCCTCCCCCCAAAGTCAAACATTTTGTTTGAATACCCTGAAATGACATGAAATTTAAAGGAAATTAGTGAACATTGACAATAGCGGTAAGCATCAATTTCCTGAAGGTTTGCAAAAACCATTTAAACTATTATGGCTTGAATTAAGTGCACAGTTAAATACACTTTTTTTCCCTGAAGAATTACTTTTTACATACAGTAGAGCTTTTGTTTCAGCTTTTAGATTTGGGCAATGATTATGCTTTCATTAGTGCCAACTAATAATGTGTTTGCTTGACAGGTGTGTTAACATCCAAACACATTATCTCAGTGCATTTTTAAAGGCATAATCTGGACCATTCAGCATTAAAATGTTTAATGAAACCACACATATGTGTATGTTTCATTGAGTTGTGTACTGACATTATCCCAACTGTTTCCAACCATGTTCAAACCCAGAGAAATCTGTAATTTAATTCAAGGCTGCGTTTCATTGGTCAAAGTGTCACACGAGAAAAGGTTGATGGAAACGGCAAAATGAAAGCAAACTTTCCTCAATTTCATAAAAACGTTTTTACGCTGGCTGGAGGTGATTTATGCACTGAACTGGTGATGGAAACATAATTTCCCACGGCATTTTGGAATAGTTCACTTTTAAGAGGAATGACTGATCAGCTGTTTCTGCTCTGAGAGAAGAAGCAGAATTGACGGAAATTCCTGAAATTCTCTCCGTTTTTCTCTGATAGATGGCCAAGATGACTGGTTGTGTTTCTTCTTCTTCTTCCTCTTCGTCGTTGAGGTTTATTGGAGGTCGGCAAACAACTGGCTTTGTTTTTCCAGTTCGTGTCTGCTCATTCTTCTCGTCTGTTTATCGCAGCCATGTCTAATATAGACTATACCAGCAGCCCCCAGCAGTAGTTCATTTCTTCTCCAAATCAGTTGAGTGATACATGCCTAATAAGCATTTTCTCTTTGGATTTTTTTTTGCTACGTTTTAAAAGTTTGCTTCAAATTCAAACTAGGCAAACTAAACAGCTGGCCACTTTAATGTTTGCTATTGTTTCTATTGCTCAGCCATGATGGAGCCACGATCCCATGCTAATTCTCAACGTCATCAAACTCCGACTCTTGGTATTGTTTTGACTCCTAGCAGCAGAAATTACATGTGTGTTTAAGTCGTCAACTTAATAGAACTTCCAGTTTATTAACTATCACAGCATGTCAGTTTCCCTGGAAAGTTGTGTATAAGGACGGGGGGATGGACATTAAGTCTGAGTGAGACGGATAATTGGACAGACAAAGAGAGGAATGACAACACGGAAGCATACCGCTGGGACTGAGTCACATCATCATTCCCATCACGCCTGTGGTTATTATCATGTTTTTTATTATATGTAGCAGCATGTGGTTGTTGTTTATGGACAAGTCCGGCAGAGGTAATTTGCTCTGTTTATGAAGGCATCTTGAATATACCAGGAATGGGTGCTCCTAGAACAACAACTACGACAATGAGCTTGGCAGGAGCGAAGGGACAGCTTGACTTTGTTTAACGCATAACAACAACAGCAAGGCTGCACAATAGCTGCCCTGGCAGTTGCCCTTTGTTGAACAGGGAGCTCAGAGGAGTTTCGCTGGTTTACACTGAAACTTAAATGCATTGTGCTGTGCGATGTGTGTTACGACCAGAGATGCACATAGCTTATTTAGTCAGATACTGAGGTGACTACCATCAGATGGTGTTTGCTAGTCACCCGATACACAGGTCCAGTGTCTTAAAGGTCCAGTGTGTAAGATTAAGTGGCATCTAGTGGTGTCTGAATACCCCTCACCTCACTCTCCCCTATGGCGGCAGTGAAAACCATGAAAGAAGCCAGTGTTTACGCTACTGTAGAAACATGGCAGTACAACATGGCAGACTCCGTGGACGAGGACCTGCTCCCGCTGTCCATATTAAGAGCTCTTTTTAAGGTAACAAAATCACGATTATTCTTATTTTCAGCTGATTATACACTAATGAAAAGGGTTAGGACTTTTTCTTCCCCAGCATTAACTCTGGTGATCACTTGTTGCCATGGTTGCTTTGCTGAGGCATAACTCAACCTAATGTAAAGCCTTAAGTTTTTATTTATTTATTTATTAGGGCAGTCAAATCCTTAACATGCGTGTGTCGGCTACAGAAGCAGACATGACATTGTCCCGTTCAAAGCCCAACATGATTTTCCATGAATAAATCAGGAGATCCTTTCAAATGAAGAGCCTGACTGCTAAATATCCGGTTGGGAAAGAACTGTCTGAACAGAATATCCAGACGCGTAGTGGTCTTTAATATCGCAGCCCGCAGTCGACAGTATAATCACGTGAAAGAGGAAAACTTCAATAGCTGCGGCCTCCACTCGCCTGACAACAAAGACGGAAAGAGAGCGACGGCGATGAGAGTCAATTATGTGACAATGATGTCATGGTAGTACTGGCTCTGATCAAAGCCACATGTCTTATGGGGTTCCCTTGCTATCCTCCGTGCCCTGCATCCTAAACACCAGACGCTGGATTTTCACACTGACAGTGATTGGAAGTGCAGGTGACACACACAAATCATGCACAAACAATTTTACAAACACAGACGAATCAGCAAAAACACGTTATATTAGAAACAAGCTATCACCAGGATCATTGCAAAGCACCACTTCAACACAGGACGACAGTAAATTACCATCTGGCAGTGTGATTTTATTGTCTTGTTGTGACAGATAACAAGTAAATTACCATCTCGGCTCTGAATCCATGAAGGGAATGCATCCGGAATCTAACCCTTTAACACGTTTTCGGGGGTTTTGAGGTACGCTGAGACTGGCGTGACTATCGTGAGTAACTCAGTGGAAAGTGGAAATGTTATGGTTTTACAAGATGATAGATGAAGCTGAGGGCAGAAAGTCACATTCTTAAATGTAGTGTGGTTGGGATGGTTTCTGTGTTCCCAGACCAATAGCTCACTGACACTTATCTAATTCATAATTTGCTCCTTTATTACAAGCTTCAACTGAAGCATGAGGTCACGGGGGAAACATGGACACCCACACTGATACACACGCACGCACATGCATATGCTGTGTGCTATTATATGTTTGCATTTTCACTCTATTTCTCTGTCTGGCTCTGTCTCCCACTGTATTAAACTGAGTGGGAGGTTGAGTAATGAGGCTTAACATATAATCCAGACCTCCCTTTCTTATCTTTGCTTGTTCTCTTCTCCGCTTTCACTCCTCCTCCTACTTCTAACTGCTTCTAGGAAAAGTCTGGGTTATCTTCAGCACTCCCCTTTTCGGCTTAAACCAAATTGCATTCCACATAAGTCAGATCCCACGTATCACCAATCAGCACTCATGTTGGCGGGTCACTTTTGGATGTTGGGATGTTGCGGGTGGAGCTTTGCGTTGTGCTGTGTTGCTCTGTGAACTCATCCACATTTGAAGAGTTGCAAACTTTGAGCTTCTAGTTAAATGATGTTAAATTTTGCTTTAAGTCAAGTGCAGTAAATTAGTGGACTGCTGGAGCATCTTAAGTCATGCCAGTTTCCTCGATTGCCTGCGTTCCAGGAAACTGGGGCAAATCTCCCAAGATAAAGCAAAGGCTGATTAAACACCATTCTGTCATCACCATCAGTTTCACCCAGAATTCTGAGTGCACATACAAAGCTAAGACAGTTACAACAAGAGGGCATTATTGTATTTTTTATGTATCTGTATTTATTTTGAAATGCATTGTTTAGTTAAATTTGTTGCACATTAATGAAAACTGTGTAACTCTAACTGGGTTATTCTTTAAACTTAGACATTACCTTGGTTGGGAAGCACAGCTGTTCAGCATCGCATCGGGTGTTTCTTGTACGCCCAGACGCTGGGGATCACAGAGGTAAGAGGTCAGAAATTTCACCAGGGAAACTCTGATGTCCAGCTTTAGATGGAACCTAGTGTGATATCTGAAATATCTGATTAGCAATGTCACGTTAACAGGCCGTGCTATGAATTTTTCCTATGTTTAATTATGAGTTTCTGTGTGTGGAATGCAACAAAAACTCAAGTTAGACAGGTCACGCACAATCAAACACAGTCAGCAAAGCTATGCCTAACTGTACCGCAGTCAACAGTTGCATTTCTGTTTAGTATTTTCTGAATCTTAAGTCAAGCCACAATATAATCATCTGAAGTGTACTGTGTTGGCATAAGTTTCCCAAATACTGCAGCACTGAGACAGGATACTAAAACAATTGACAAAGATGTGTGCAAGATGACCTCAGAAGGATTAGTACATCGCATCATTCTCTTTCGTGCTGAGCGCTCCTGTGGTGTTCCAGGAAAGACGAGCTTGTCTGGGAGCCGTTGTACCGTTGACTCAAAGCCACAGAGGCTCCCCTCTCCCCCTCTCTGTCCCTCCATCTCCTCCCCTATCTCCTTCATTCCAGCCTTCCTCTCCTCCAGCTCTGCCTTTCCAGTCCTCCGCTTGCATCCACCCCTGCCATTTTAACCCCCTCCCTCCTCCATCTATCTTGTCCTTCACGGGCTGCTTCCCATCTTCCCCTTCGTCTCGGTGCACACTCCAAATGCACCAGCCTAGGGTGAGTGGCTGCTTCTTATTCCATGTCAGAGTGATCCCAACTGGGCCACAGCCTAATGAATCATTTCCTCTGAGATACGGTGAGAAAATCACTTTCAGAGTTTGGAGGGAGCAGTTGATGCAGCATGAAGCTCACATGCCCTGTCCTCTCTGTGGCGAAGCCAGGCACAGTTTGTATACACGTGTGCATGCAACCGCTCACACACGCACACAAACCAACACAGAGGGATGGCTGATGTTGTGTGCCTCTTGTTGTATTCTTTATTTTACAGGCAGCTACTTTGGCTCCGTGAGGCCACAAACTTGATTAAAATGGTTTAAGCCAAATGAACATATGGATATCAGATGTTGTGCCCTCTGTCTTTTTGCACGTCTTTTCTACCCTTTCCATTCTGCGAAAACAAACTTGGGCACATACGTAACTGTCATAGCACACTGCCACTCATCATATATATGCATACCCTTGTGCAAATGCGCGTGACCTTTTTTCGAGAGCGTTCACTAAATATCCACTTTGACTCCTCTGACCTGACACACTCACGTTCGTACACAGCCTGCTCTCTGTCACGTACCATCTCCCCCTGGATTTCTGGACCTCCCTGCTGCTCAAGCTGTGTGACTTGGCAGTACACACCGTTGCGCAGAAAACACAGCACCCAGGAGGTCATCGAGTGTGTGTGAGAGAAAGAGGGGAAAGGCAGCGGTAGAGATACTGCATGCATTGTACAGTGTGTTTTCGTGTCAGCAGTATGTTTGTGTTTGTGCACGTTAAGCACCATTAAACAGGTGGCTCCGTATGGCTGTGCAACCAGACCCTGGTCCCGTCCTCAGAGGAAACACTCCTACAACTCCCAGGTTCCCTCCTGGCGTCTCATATTTTCATTTCTGTGCTATAATGGCATTCGTCTCGCCTTGTCCTGTCCACCCTCCATATACTTTATTTGAACTCCCCCCCTTCTTGACTATAGCTTCTCCTTTGCCCCCTCAGGCTATTTCGCTTGGCCGCTCGCCCAGATCAGTACACATTCTGTCCCCCAGTCATCCCGGTCATTTGGGAGAACCATTTTCCTTCATGCATGTTCAGTGTTCCCCCTGAAGTTCCTTGATTTACTCCCCCTCGTCCTCCTTGTACAACTACATTAAACAGAGGTCTCTGGCAGCCGGGCAAAGGAATGAGCCAGAAAAAGAACATGCCACATGGAAAGCTTTATCTGTTTCCTCCCAACACTCATCTGAAAGAGATGTCACAAGCTTATCCAGAAAATTGGGTAAGAGCTGCTGCTCCCCCTCCTGCATCAGTGAGACTTAGATAAAGCCAATTTCTAAAGATATTATTCTGTTTTTTATGCCTCCAAATACCTTATAAAACACAATGTCAGATACTCACGCACAATATTTTCATTGCAAGCTATTTGACCACAGCTGATGGCTGCAGCAGCTAAGAGTGGTATCCAATGGATTTTGAGTTTCAGTCCAAATGCAAAGAAAATGTCAGTAAAAGCCTCGTTGGTTTTATTGCCAGATTCTTGTAAACCACGCTGGTTCACCATTCTTACATGACCAAGGTGAGGACCTGCCAAAGTGGAATATGCCTCAAGTCTTTTTTTTTTCTTTCCTTTACCCTTTCAAGTGAGTTACTTCCTTGTCCTGTTCCACGAACCCCTGCGTACTCAATCAGCAGTTTTGGCTGCACAGATTCTTGCTTTGGCATCACGCTGCACTTGTGTTTAGCTGTTGCTACATCCAGTGATAAATGTCCTCGGCCTTTATGGAATTCCATCAGTCCAGCTCAGCCATATCCTCAGTGTGAGTGTGCCATTTTGCATCTGTGTTATAGTTGGCATGCTGAGCACCAAGGTCTGCTTACATCTAATTAACACTCTGATAAATTAACACTCCTTGTACTAAACAAATGTCTGCCTTATTTCCACAATCACAGCATGAAGGAGAGCAATTCCCGGATATGTGTTGGGCTGAGGATGGTGCTGGCTCTCCTTGTACTGCATTCTTGTCCTGGCTTTTTTTAATCTGTTACTTTGACTCTTCTTTTCAGCCTGCTCCTCGTTAAATCCTCCATTTCTGGTGCATTCTCAAGACAGAAACATCATCGCAAAACGCTGCATTATCTTTACCTGAGATATCAAAAAGAGTCCCAAAGCAAGAGGGCTGGTCATTGTGCCTTAATACATTTGAACCTTGTGGAAGTGCCATGGATATTAACCAATAATGTATCTGGTAAACTTGTTTTAGAGACTGGCCATGTCATTGGTCGAGCACACAGGTTGAGCACTGGCCCCTTCATTCCGTGATTGCGGTCTATGTGAGGTCAGGAGGTAATAATGGTGAGCCACAGAGATGCTTTTGCTCTCTCTCTCTCTGTACTACATCACTCCCATTTAGCCACTAATCTTTTCTAAATAAGCTGAATTGACGCAAGTCTAAATATTGGACTGTGAGAAAAATAAACAATCTGTGAGAATACGTCTCCAGGCAATAGAAGCCCTATTTTTTAAGTAAATTAAATTCGTTGTTGAGTCTACAGTATTTGTCGTTGCTATATTGTCTACATTGTTTATAGTTACTGTAAGTATTGTTTCATTCTTTTGTTAATTGTATTTACAATGAAAAGCAAAAGATTAGACTTTGTTACTAATTAGCCCATACTTCTTGAACTCGATGCGTGTGCGTGTTGGAGAACACGATAGTGTTTCATAAAAGCTAAAATCGTCAAATCGTGCCTGTTTTTTAATAAGACCACGGGATAATGGTTAACATCACTGTCATGCTATTAAAACCGCTGTGTGACCACACAGGCTTTATGAGCAGGGACATGGTCATCCTCAAGTCACCACAGCCATTAGGAAAACAGATGCATTATGGGATGAAAGCTAGAGACAAATGTTAGTGGTGATTAACATATGTAGCTCTCGTAGGGATGATTACAATATGTTGATTCAGTTGCAGCGTTTGTATGTGAGCTTCTCCATTACTGTATGCGTATGTATGACCTCCCTTTACTCCCTTTATTTTTTATAATTCCGTCCACCTTCATCATCTCAGTTACGTGGCTCAGTTATGTGAAGAACATCATATAAATCCTGCAGTATAGTTTTCCCCTACATTTTATCTCCACATTCAATTTGTAAATAAATCTTTTTGTCTGCTAATTAGTACAAAGGTACCCAAACTTATTGGGCTGGGGTTCCAAATTTTAGATTTCTAAATTGTTCACAACCCAAGCTACTTAATGTTTCTGTCTTCTTTTCCATTATGTTCACTAGCTGGTGGCTACCTTTGTCCACCTGCTCATTGGTACTGGTACTGGTAGTGTACAGTGGATGCAGGACCGTTAAGCCAAAACAATTGGTTGCAAGAAAACTTTGTGGAGCTGAACAACAAGGATGGGTGATAATTGTCTGTGGGTTCATGCGCTTTTGAGGACTCCTTTCATAATATGCGTGGCCATTTGATCCATTGATTAGAGCAGCTTTAATACTTATGAGAAAATCTGAGCCATTTGTATATCGGGGGGATTGTATCCCCGAGGCTGGGAGAGAATGAATTATTCATTTGTGGTAGTAATACATCCCTTTCTCTTTCTTCTGTCATGTGTTGTTGAGTTTGTACTTTTTTAAATCGCAGTGCATTTTCCCATGTCATCCACTTTGCATGATGGAATTGTTTGTGACTGAACCGTGCTGTTAAGTATACTTTTTCCTGTAAAATCACCTGACGTCCTTCCTTTTCTCACTCAAAAGCTGACATGCTGCACCAGAATTGGTCCTACCTTTTATGACACGTCATAAATCAGACCACGAGGTACGGCACGCTAAACTCTTCCCTCGCAGTATGTTATGAAATGAGGAGTAGGTGTGATGTCAGCTCTGGGCCAAACCAAATGGGTGCCATGGGATGTGAGCGATGGAATTCAATTGTTTTGGGGGATGGGGGGTAGTTTTTATGTTTCGGAGTGTTTTCTCAGCTGGTCCGCGCAGGAGGACGCAGGCAGCCGTCCCTTTGCACTCAAATGTCCTCATGTTCGCACTGGACCTAAAGTACAGATGTATCCATTACGTCAGAGAACATTCACGCTTCAGTACATTCAAGGAATTGGTCAGCCCCAATATTGGTGACCTACCACAAGTACAAAGACAGATGTTCAATATGCATACATGTCTGTTAGCTGGTGCCAATTTGCTGGCTACATGGAAGTTGTCAGATATGTAAGTGCTTTTAGATCTTTTATGAGAAACTTACTCACTTGATGTAAAAGTCTATAAAATTTGCAGACATTAAAAGACATGTTATTGAACTAATTATAGTCTAGAGCTGGTAGTTTAGGCAATTTAAAGGAAAAAGCGATTGAGATCACAGGATGTCCGGAGTTCTCCTTACAACAAATGTCCTCAGGCCCATAATGACATTTATGTGTTGTTTTCCTTCTGTTTCAATCTGTGGGATGATTACATTTCCAAAAAAGAATATAACTAATATCCTCTAAAATTAGAAAGTCTTGTCATTATTTTGAAAAGGGGCTGCTCAGGGATTAGGGGTTTGGAACAGAGTTATAATTAGACTCGGGTTAAAGTTAGGGTAAGGATTACTGTAGAGCATTTCATTGTTGCGGTTACAATTAGTGCCTGGGGTTACAGCATGAGCTCAAGTCAATTACATGTCCCCACAGCTGAGTTTGTGTGTGTCCATCTTGAAGTGTATTTGTATTTGTATTTGTATTTGTTTTACCAGTTTCTTTGAACTGTGCCAAAGATATTGCCTGGTTCTTCTTTTTTACAAGTCCAGTTTTGGACTGATTCTCTTTTCAAACATGGCCAAGCCCAGATACTCTACAGCCCATGTAATTCCCAATTTCCAACCTAACAACAATAAACGCAACAAGTGGTCTACTCCTGTGTGCATAGCAACCTCAATCTCAGAGAACACACATTGCCTCTAAAAACTGGCAGGCCCTTAACTACATAATTTTTCTTGGGCAAAGTAAAATTCTCTCAGAACTAGAGGGGGGAAAAGAGGGCAAAGCAGAGTGTAGCTGTTGGCTGCAGCTTCTGGCAGCGCTCAGACCACTGTGATGCGGAGGGACTTGTGTTGCTGAGACGGGCAGAGGAGGCGAGAGAGAGCAGAACGTCTTATTTTTGCTGGCAGAGGAGAGAAGTGCTACCTCGGAGGCGGTTCTCTGCAGAGGCCCATACATCTTTGTTCCTGGCACTCGAGCCAGCGGGGGGTGGGAGTGTGTGTAGGAGGAGTGAAAGGGAGAGAGAAGAGTTGGAGGGGAAGGGGTGGGGGGGGGCGGTGTGATGAGGGGCCTATGTTCCCGGGGAGTCAGCCAAAGTCCAGGACTCGCTTAATGGGTTCTCCTCTGCTATGCGATCCCAGTTTGGAGAATTGGAGCAGACACCCCGACTCCTGTCTCCCCAGCTCTGCCCACTGTGATGGGGCTTGGCATGTGGATGGTGGTGAGATGAGGAGTTGTGGATGCTTCTCTCACTTCTGGTGTCTCCTAGTCACAGAAAAGGCACTGGTTGACAAAACCAAAGCCACCTGTGTGCGTGCGCAGCGATCTGACTCACTGGCTGTCATTCATACCAGAGCTCCCCCTTCCTCTGACTCATCAAATGACACTTTACTGATTTGTGCTATACACGTCCTGAGTGAAACTGAACTTGCAACTGGATGAGAGTGCACTTCTTCTGGAGGCACTCGGTGCCCTTGACTGAAACACTGTCTCCACATCTTGTCAGGTGGTGAATCTGGGAGGTGATACAGAGCAACACTGTCCAGTGTAACATGAAGAAGGGAACACATGGTGAAGCAGTTTTGACTGTAAATTTCCTGTCAGTTGTTTCCACTCTTGGTCAAGCTGCTTCTTGGACTCTTGTCTAAATGTGCTTGGGTGTAAGGTTTCTCGCTGTCCTCAGATGCCTTTATTCATCTTTGTTAACCGGTCCCTTTCTGTTTTCTTGTTCACACTCTGCAGCCACCAGACTAACGAAAGATGAATCATAATTAATCCTCTGCTGCCTTATTATGATTCGGACTCAAGTCATTTATCATCATCTGAAGAAGTCAGGAACAGATATTTTTGAAGTGATTTTACTGGGCAAGAGTTTGGGCAAGTGGGTGCAATATGCACAAACATGTGATTGTATTTGAAAGCTGAGCTGTAGCCCTGTGTGAGAGGTCCAACAGCCACTATGGTTCAGACAGAGGTAGCTCACTGCAGATGTGTTAACTCCTTCTCTGCCTTAACTGAATTATGTAATCAGGAGCTACTGTACTCATGCTGGAGAGCTTAGTGATTTAAACTGTTTGAGTTTATGATTTGGTTTTATTGTAAACATGAAAGCTATAATTATTTCAAAAGCATTTCACTAGACCACCTCTTTTAAAGGCTTGGCATGGGATTGTTATTGGGGTAATCAAGTTGAGCAAGCTCGACCAACTATTTCCAAGTATGGCAGGCGAAGAGGAGGGCTGCGTGCTCAGCTGCATGCACCTGAATGTCTCTCCTGCACTCTGTCTTAAGGTCTGGCACGGGCACCGCTGTCTTACATAATGCTATGAGATCACCCACCAAAGATTTAATGCTGTAATACATAGTTGTTGTTGTCATCCATTGTGTTGCTTTACGCTCCAGTAGACCTAACAGCTTTCTCCAAGTATCCAAACAAGTGTGAGGAGGTGATGCAGAAAACCCCTTTTTTTTTTGTTGCAAATCTAAAATATTGCCAACCCATGACTTTGACATCTCAGAATAATTTCTCTCTGGAATACTGAGTGTAGGCGATGCCACCGCGTAAACAGTCAGAACATGATCGGCTTCTGTGTCCTCTCAGTTTTTCCCTCTGTGGGATCGAGAGGAGGAGAGGAACCGTTGGCCAAGTCCTCTAATGCTGGCAGGCTGAGTAAACGGTGTCTCCGGAACCTTGTGTTAGCCCCAGCATTTCCATAAGCACCCTTCATCCCCGCTCTGTTATTCTTTATGATCCGCACCTCCGCTCCAGCTCAAGCCGTCAAGCCGTCTTCCAGGACCTCTCGGCCTGTCCCGAGCAGCCTCCTGCACCCACTCAGATGCCTGTTTGCAGCGTGGAGTCCACCGGATGCATTGTCCTGTGAAGACCAGCTGATAGCCAGCGTAATTTCACTTGCAGAGTCAAAGCACCCACACCCACACATTTGACATCCTGTCGACATCTGTTTTCTAGGAATTGTTGGATGCTTGTCTGGCTGAATATTAGTGGCGCCTGTGTGTGTGTCCCTAACAAACAGGCTGTTGACTCTGCTTGCTCCTGATGAAAGTGCTTAATTTCCACTTTCGGCGATGTGTTGCAGGAACAAATGTTTATGTAATATTTTGGCCCGTCAACACTCGCATACCCACATGATCAACAGATTCAGAGAGAGGTCGACTTCAGAGAGAGCAGAGTTGGGTAAAACACACAGATGGGCAGAAAGAGACAAAGTGTCAGAGGGATGTTGACCTCTCCTGGTGCATGTGAACTGCTTATGCACTGCTGGTACCCTGTGTGCTGTCATGAAGCTAATGAGTGCTGAATAAAGCATAGGGTACACACTGTTTTAGCATGTCCCTGTGTACGTGTGTGTCCACATGAATAGAATTGAACTCTGCATCATGTCAGCTGCATCATCAAAGCGTTGTTGCTGCATTTGTTTATCAGGCCTTCGCAAAAGTATCTTAAACCTAAATGTACCATAGATTTTAGAAGTAAGTACACTTTGCATTGCTTTTGCAGTCCACATTTTCCTTTCTTTTCAGTGAAAGTGAACCCCCTCAAAATAGGCACAACACAACGCTATGTGAAATTGTCGTTTAGGATAACAGGAACTGAAATATAACATCTCACACTGTCAGCAAGCATGTTCCAAGCGTGGACTGTTCCAAGTCTTAGCAGAGCAAGGTATTTTCAGTAGAGTGGTCAGCTCCAGCAAACCGTTATTCTCTCAGTCAGTGGGGAAATTCTGACAGGCAATCAGAGCCCACTACAAAAGGAGAATGTAAAAACAACTGAAAATGAATCCCTACGAACGCAAATAGCTTATTGCTAAATTGTTTTGGTCTGGCATAAAGCATTGCCAAGAAGAGGGCTTGAAGTGGGATGGCGTGAAAAGCGAGGGAGGGAAGGAGAGGGGTTCTGCCGCAGCGGAGAGCTGAATTATGGGTAGCTTGTTTGACAAGGGTGCATGTGACACTTTTTGTCAGGGAGATGGTTACAAGATATTTCATACCCCAATACATGAGCTAGAATTTGAGATACAGGCACTATAAAAGTGAGGCAGATTATGACAGATGGAGGGTCATTATGCTTTCCTCAGTCACTATTGTTCATCATGAGTAATAACGATTACGCAAAGACTGTTCTGCCTTACTCTTCTGTTATTTCTCTCAAACAGTGGATATGAAAGACTGCATCTCGATTGGCCTTGATGTCAGTGATGGTAATATGTTGCTCGCTTGTTCTTACCAGCGATTATAAAATATTGCATTGGCCTATTCATTGTGGATTCAGATGATTACCCTAGCTGCACTGTGCCAAGGCCACTGTTTCAGACCACAGACACAGACTGCTGGACTGGCATCTACTCAGGATGTTCAGACTAACATTAACCATTTGTTGTCTCTTCTGCATTATCTGGCCAAAAGTATATGGACTCCCTTTTCTACTTCCATTTGTGTACTTTTGTTTTTGAGCTGTTCAAATTAATGAAAATCTCAATGACACAGCAAATATTTGAGAAAATAGTATGTTCAAACTTTGTGGCAACAGTTCAGTGAAGGCCCTTTCCTGTTTCAACATAATGATAGCATAATAGTTTGGCGCTGACTTGCCTTCACAGAGCCCTGAGTTCGCCCCCATCCAAAACCTTTGGCATGAATCAGCAACTGTGAACCGAGTCCGAAATCTTGTGGAAAGCCTTCCTGTGACGTGTAGGTTTCTACATACTTTGCGTGTCCTCATACTTTTGGCCATATAGTCTATGTCCAAGTACTGTAGATTTCTACGAATAAGACACTAGTAGAATTAGTTGAGCCTTTCAAGGCTGTTAGATCTAATCAATTGCGAATGAACTGTGTTTACTGACAACAGTTTTACCAAGTGTTCCCATGTAGTGATATCCTTTACACAATCATGTGTTCACAAAGTGGTGAACCTCGCTCCATCCTCGCTCGTTAAGGACTGAGTCTTTCCAGGATGCCGCTTTCATACCCAATCATGATACTATCACCTGTTACCAATGAACCTGTTTACCTGTGGAATGTTCCAAACAGGTGTTTTTGGAGCATTCCACTACTTTCCCAGTCTTCAGTTGCTCCTGTCCCAACTTGTCTGGGTTAGGGTTTGGGTTATGCAGTATATGGTCCGGCAAGCAGTGGTTGTCAAATGCCCTTGTACAGCATGACACTCTTTTTGAAAAGCGCACTCACTGTAACTTTAAGAATCTGGTGGCTTCGTCCTTCAGTTGAAACATGATCCCTCAGTGTTTACTTTGTTGTTATGTTTTGTCAGTCTGGTAATGCGCCAGTTTGTCCGTTAGGTCTAATTTGATTATGAGCTGCGATGCATGTTGAAGAGTTTGTGTCTTGTGCCAAGAGGACATGGTTAGACTTTGTCTGACATGTGCCATGCCTTTCTTGCTTTCTATCTATAGAGCACAATACATGGTATAAATGTGCATTCACAATTTAGCAAAACAAAGTATAAATATCAAAGATCACTCATTAACTTTTACCTTTAAACCTAAATATATGAATATATCTGTTTCATGCCAGAAACATGAATTCATCAAAGGCATTACTTTTTATTAAAAAGTTAAAATTAGAAATTATCTGCACATCTTTAAGCCTCTCTCCCTCGCATGCATGGGATATCACTCTGCTGAGTGTTTCCAATGTTCTCATGTTGCTTGAAAAAATACACGGAGCAATAATCTGATTTATTTCCTCCCTTTTCAAAACAAATCAGATATGTCTGCCTCTAAGAGACACTTGTACGTGCCTCTTGAAAAGCTTCCAGTCTGAGTTACACAATAGTGGTGCCAGTGCTGTGTTATTGTCTGAGCACACACTGCTATCTCTGACGCTGCACAAGATTGATGGCCTCTTGAAGGTGCTGGACCTACAGGGGAGTACTAGATTCTAACTCTGAAGGTCCACCAGGACTGATCCATCATCAGATAAATGAGATCACAAGCTATTTGCAGGAGACATACTATAGTAATCTAATTTGCTTTCTAGGTTTGGCAAATAAAGAAGGAGTTTTTGTGTTTGCTTGAGGAAAACCTCGCCAAGTCCTGTTGTTCTTAATAGAAAGTAAGGAAGTACAGCTGTTTAGACACTGAAGAATGTAAATGGTGCAAATGCGGTCTGTAAGCCTTCTTAGCCACATCACCTCTTCACAGTGCACACAGGAAAAATTGGAAATCCTGACATGACCTCAGCCTCCACATCAGCATGTCTTGGTGATGGAAGAAGGCAGTCTGGAGGAGGAGAGCTGAAAACTTGTCCACCAACACGGCCTACGCGCCCTCTCGTCTCACTCCACTCTATGAACATCACACTGGAGTGCTTCAACTTTGCCGTTCAACATAAATCATAGGAGACAGTGTTGCTCAGTTTCCATATCAAACAAAAATGACCTCTTAAACAGAGTTAGTTTGAGTGACTGCTTCAGACCATGAACTCCCATCCATGAACAGAAACACATGCTAGCCATGCTCTCATACTGACCAACATGGATCACTTCCTCCATGTACTTCCTGAAAAGAATTGTTTGTTATATGGAAAGAAATGTGGCAAACGGTAACTGCACATTGTGTTGTTTTATATGAAAGGTCCTCTCCTTGCCACTGCTCCAAAACACAATCCCAGCAGGGACAAAACAACAAGCGCTGACCGTCCCGCCCTATAATAATGAGCTGGGTAATTGTTTACTGAAAAGGGTCACTTCATATGTCTTAGGTTCCATTCCAAACCATGAAGTGAAAGGTCACTCATTGTTGGACTCTCGTCAGTGATGTGTTAAAATACAATATAATAATAATATAATAGAGTCAATAGCAGGACACCAAACTTAAAGGTGGCACGACTCGGTTATTATGTCAACTGGAACATCACCATAAGTCCTGCTCAGTGTTTATGTCTATGACATAATTCCACAGGGGGCTTCAAAAGAGGGGAAACATTTCAAGAGCTAACAAATGGAACATCACACAAAAAGTCTGGAATATATTACACTGAAGCTGAACACATAATACAACTGTTTCTCCAATTGAGTTATTTGTACATCGCTGATGACAGGATGTCAGCGTTTTAAAACATGGAGCATCAGTTTAGGGAGGGATTGGGATTATTAAAGTGTCACTCATTTCTCTTTTGGGGTCAAATTACCGCAGAGGGGCAAAATATCTCATGAAATGCTTGCGGTATGAATATGATACTGTAAATAGACAGAGGAGAGACTGAGTATGTGTTGACCTCTGGGCAATCATGGCCATTTGACTTGCTAGAAATGCCACCTTTGTCTGTCTAGTGTGTTCTCTGGGAAAAAGTTGATTCATAGTTACTTCGCATGAGCTTCTTTTTTCCCCCATAGGCTATTTGTTCTTGTTATTCAAAGAAAAATATTTACTGGGATGCTTACTTCCATTTTTTTTTTTTAGGTTTTTTTTGCAACAGAATGATTAATGATCCGCTTTGATGTTTTGGGCCAGATTGAAGCGCACGCAAAATTGCAGACATATTATTTGTCTGCAACATTTAGAGTGTAGCTGTGGTCAGCGTGTTGGTGTCGAGGGCGGTGTTGTAGGAAAGACTGGATGAATAAGAAAATGAGGTTGTTTCCAGCCAATGCTCAGACACAATGTTCTGCTGTGTTTCGGCAGATGATGGCGGTGGACATGGGAAGAGATTTTGCGGAGAACTGAGTTTGTCTGTGTCCATGTAACTCTACCTCAGTGTGTGTCATCTACCAAACAGTGACTGCAGTTTGCATGTCAAACCTCTCGCAGAGGAGAGGGGGTTTTGGAGTGCCGAGCTGTGTCTGGTGGTAGCGGAGAACCTTGTGGGAGGTCACTCTGCGGCTCTGTGTACGTGCAGAATGTGAATAACCTCAGAGCTGGAAAACTGTCAGTCTGTACACTTTTCTGTTTTCCTTTAAGGAGTGAAACTCGGCCGGTCGAGGTGCTGTGGGGTATGTGAAGCGGGTGACTCAGGGTGAAAGGGAGCCTTTCAGCTGGACACATTTCATGGATGTTTTGGGAAGCAGTGATGGAAACGGGGGAGGTTAGAAGGCCCATTCCTCCCCCTAGGGTCCTTGCGGTGTCAGAGCAAAGAAAGAGAGGTGGAGAGAGAGCTTGTTGCAGTACAGAATGTCTTCAGCCTGCTCTGTATTAACCTCAGTGAAAACAAGCGTCCCTCAGAGTTTGGCCACAGTGCTGCTCCTGCAAGTACGCAGGTAGACTCCAGAGCATGGGACCACTCACTGAGCAAACGCTCCCATGTGGCAAGAAGGGGAGATAAAAGGAAGGTGGGGGGGTGAATATGATAAGCTGCTAAACCACACTTAAACTAATATTTATGTACCATACTTACAGCAAGGATAAATGTTGAGCATTGGGTGGTTTTGGTTTTCCCAAAATAAGGAAAGTCATTCAGGAGCAAGAATCTTTGGAGGGTTGTTGACTGCTTTTGTTGGAATAGCTAGAACTCATGTGACTGTAAATCCTGAAGGTGATGCACAGTTGGTAGAAAATAACGAAAAGCTTAATCATCATGACGTACACTGAAATACAGCTGAGTCATGGCAGGTTGAATGCCGGTAAGCAGCATTTTATGGTCATAAAAGACGTCTGGTAATCATCGCTTTGGAGTCAAAGTCTGCAAACATGTGGGAAAAGTACTTAGACCTTTTAATGGTAAAAGTACCAGTACAAGAATGTAAAAATACTCAGCTGTAAGTGAAAGCCCTTCATGCAATCTTCATGTTTGACAATGTGGAAGTAACATTTTAGCTTGTAGCTAGTTTTAACTGCTTTATACACAGGTTCATAGGTAGTTTGGTCCGGTGGTTCACAACCTAGGGTTCGGGCCCTCCAAAGGGTCTCAAGATAAATCTGAGGGACATTAGATGATTAGGATTAGGATTTTTTTAACTTCAATCCATTGATATCTGCCAATGACATTGACTGGGTTCTTTGTTAGCATGCATGTTAGTAGCATATTGGCTCTTTATCAGTAATTGTAAAGCACTTCTTGATGCCTTATTCAGTGGAATTCACTTAGTTATTAAGATTCGTATACATCAACATCCTTACTTACTATCAGTAAGCAGTAATTAGGAGGTTATTTAGGGGAAACTCTTAGTTATTGATCTAGTAGTTGTAGAATATGGTTATTCAGTGAAGTGTTGTGTAATGACTAATAAAGAGCCAATTTGCATGCTAAGAAGAAACTAGTTAATAGTGAATATGTGTACCTTAATATAAAGTGTTACCACTGCAGTATTAAAGTACAGGTACCTCAAATTTATTACATGTTAAATCATAACAACAGATGTATGAGATGTGATACACGCATATGGGCAGACAAATATGGCTTATTGGCACGTAGCCACTGACTTGGCTGAAACTGGCTGCATTTGTTTAGAAACAAATGACACAGCAGTCAAGAGTACAGCGCGCTCCGTGTTAAATATTGACGAGTGAAGCTTGTGGCTGCTTACTGTTGCCTGAACTGATGTCCTGTGTCACAGCCTGCTTGTAAAGGGGGGAGAACAAGAACATGCAGGGCCTGTAACCCATATTAATCTTTCACAACAACACTGAGACCAGACATCAGGATCTATTATTATCTCTTTGACCTCTCTGGCTTCTGTGATTCTCAACACTTTGGCTGCTCTGATGGATACATCCCACAGATTCAGTTAGAGATCGATGCAACATTTTTATTGTACATCCAAGGCTTCAGTTAGTCGAATACAGACAGCATCAAACTGGGTTCATTATGAAAAGTTTATTTAGCTACTCGGCTTATTATTCAGACAGTGCAGTATGAATCATTTTGCACAGTGATGTATTATGCTAAAAGAAGACAGTATAACTATAACCATAAATATGAGGCCTTTAGACATATGCTGCACATGACATGAGCGATTACCAAAATACAACAGTGTTATGCATGATTTAAGAGCACATGAATGTAGTTGACTTGCACACTCTATTCGTATTAAGCTCAAATGTGAAAAAGTATGGTACACACAAGATAAATGGGTGTCTGAGTGAATAATTGTACAGAGGATTCAGTTGAGACCACACATCTGGCACATGATTTCTCCCCATCAGCGAAAAAAAAAACAAAAAGCTCAAAGTGAAGTTTATTCATCACCACCGGTTTATATTGCAATTTAGAGTGACTCCGCTAAATACCCTCATATAAATAACAATACATACTTAAGGTCTATTATGAATTGTGGTTTTGGGCAAAAACATCAAAGCTTTTTATTTCCTACACAGTGTTGCAGAGCCAGTACAGATATATTTAGGTTTTCTCAGTCAGTCACAGTTTTTTAGAGTCGAGGTTCAGATATGACTTGCATGCTTTCTAATGCCATTTACATGGAGCTTACTTTTAATACATAAACTGGCAGTAACTGTGTGAAATAACAACAATTGTAAATGTCAGCAGAGAGCTTATCTTTTGCATTTCTGGGTTAATTAAAGCTTATCACATAAACATCCTCTGATGCAAGGCATAGATATATATTTTAGTACACATACCTTATATTGCATTGCTGTTCTTTAACTGGAGAACTTTTTTTTTACTGGCTGATAAGTAATTCTCCCCTGGGTTTGGCAGTAATCTTGTAATCTAAAGGCTTCAGTGTTAACCCATAGGAGCAGTTTAAGGACAGGTCCTCACTGGCACATTTCTCAAAGCTACATTGGTGGAGTAGAATCGCAAAGAACAAAAATATCTCAACTTTGGCGATCTGGTTCCCAATGCACCTTCTCTTCCCTGCTGAGAAGATCATAACATTGTTAGTGAGATCCTTGTCCAGGGAGCCCTTTTCATCCAGGAAGCGTGAGGGGTCAAAGATATGTGGATCCTTCCACATCAAGGGGTCATGATTAATGGACCACTGATTGATGAAGATCACCGTGTCTTTGGGGATGTGGAGACCTTCGATGGTGACGTCAGAGGTTGTTGAGTGGGGGATGGTGACGGGGACAAAGCTGGTGAAGCGCATCGTTTCGTAGATGAAGGCGTCCAGGTAGGCCAGGCGACTTCTGTCCTCGACGGATGGCAGCCTGCTCCGCCCCACCACCTCATCAATGAGCTCATGGAGTTTGGTTTGTATTTCAGGGTGTTTAGCCAGCAGAAGGAGAATCCAGTGGAGAGCAGTGGAGACGGTATCTAGACCTGCACCAATCAGATCTGACACCGTCCCCTCTGCATGGTCTTTGGTGAGTCCGTTGTCACTGTCAGCCTTGTCAATCACGCCGATAATGGCGTCACTCATGTCCCTCGTTACCTCTGGATCAAATGTCTCTCTGTGCTCCTCCACCTTGTGCTGGACAAACCCAAAGAACTCTTGATTCAGGAGTTTGAAGTTCTTGAACATACTGCGGACTGGATTAGGGAAAGACTGAAGCCATGGCATCACGTCTACCAAGCTGCCAGCCCCTACTGTCTGTCCAAACATATCTATCCTGTGTAACAAGGCTCTAAACTCCACATCATCATGTCCATAACGTTTTCCAAAGCACAGGGCACAAATCACATTCGCTGCAGCTACTGTCAGCTCATGGGCAGGGTTGAAATGCTGGCCCTGAGCACCGAGTTTAAGGAAAATCTCAACTAGCTCTGTGGCTTCAGCCACAATTTGCTGCTCAAAGGCTTTTTTGGTCTGGCTGTTGGCAGATGAGAATGCTCTGATCGTTGATTGAGCAATTTTCCTGTGCATCCTCCACTGTTTGCTGTAATTGGTGAAAGTCATACTTTTACCCCCTGAGACTGCCTGGAAAGAGACAAAGTTGGGTCTGCCTGCAAACTCTGTGCTGTGCTGTATCAGAGCCTCACGGATTGCCCTGTCCCCATTCAGAACCACAATATCGCTGCAACCGAGCCGTATCTGGTACACGTTGCCATATTTTTTGGCTAGCTTGGCGAAGGTGATGTGAGGCATCTGGCCCAGCTGCATGGCATTGCCCACCACAGGCCAGGCGAAGGGTCCCGGCAGTCTCCTCTTGAGCCGCAGGTTCCGGACCCAGAGACAGGCTTCCAGGCAGAAGAGGAAAACGAAGGAGGCAACCAGAGCAGGCTGGACCTGTCCGCTCCATTCCCTGATGATGCTGCTGCCCTTCACGCCAAACTCTCCGTCCATTTGAGCCATTGTGTTAGTTAGTGTCTATGCATCCAATAAAAAGGTAATTTTCACCAAAAACAGGAAACTATATCAAGTGGTCCCTCTTTGCGCATTAAAAATAAATACTTAAAATTACAAATTATTCGCTTTCTCATCCTATATTATAATCCGACTGACAAAATAGCCGTACCAAAAAAACAAAAGGACTCAAAGCAGCACTCACATGGTCTCACCCCTCCTCTACAGAAGCCCGTGAGAAGGACTCGATCAGGTTCAAGCCTTAACACTTCGCTTATATGCATCTCTATGGTGGGAGGGGTCAGCAACTCAGGTTTTTTTATTATCTCTCCCCTCCCATTTTGACCACAGCCTGCAGACCTTAGTCTGATTCCTACTCAGGCCTCCTGCCAGCAGTGTCCCTTGCAGGATGACAGAAAAGGAGAGCAGCTACTTAATAGGCCCTGTTGCCAAAAAACGCTAATTCTCAGTGTTATATTTAAAGAAGAACAGATTACCATGACACTTTTAAAAGATAAACATCTCAACTTACAAAATTTTTAATACAAATTTGTTGATTTTGAAAAACAATGCACTTTAGCAGTGTGATAGAAGGAATGGCATTTCATAGCATGTGACGGGAGCAGGCTGTGTGGTAGCGTACAGTGTAAGACGTCAATGGACAATAAGCTGGAGTTGTCTTTTCCGCTGGGGTTTGGTGAATTTGCTGTTTCATATATGGACTTTCCGTGGTCATTTTAAACATGATTTAGTTTCTGTTATTTATAGCCAAGCTGTTAATTACAACCATACAGGGAGAAGGGCTGTGGGATATCACCATGAAAGCTGTGGGTTTCAGATCCAAGCAGTGAACAGATACAAACAGCACAATTTATTATGCTCTATGAAAATATATATAAAATGTTATTGTTAGCATAATAGCCCCTTTAAACAAAGGTCACTGAGATAGTGCAGTTGTTAGAGTTGTGGCTACATCAAAAAAGTTTTTAACAGAATTCAGATGAGACGAGTTTAGTTGTAAATCTGCTTATGTGGGTGCTTGTGCAACAAAGGGATGATCTTTAAAAAAACCCCATCAGCTTGGGTTTAAGTGATATTCAGCCACAAGTGAAGTATTGCAGAGGTTTCTATTTTTGGAACACTGAGTAATGACAGACATCTAAACAATGGTGGTGCCTAATATGACATTGTTGGCACATATCTACCAGTGCCAACAAAAAAACTGTTTGAGACTGAGAAAGCAGTTCATAGGCAGAGATAAACACCGAGCTTAGCATTTTTGAAGGTGTTGTGAGATTCTACTAAAACTCTAAAGGCTAAAGTGACAAATAAACTGGACACACAGCCCATTGACAATTCACTTTATTCATTTCAGATATAGCTTATTTTCCCATCATATAAAGCCAACACATTGATAACAAAATATCCTCTATGATGAATGCTTGAGCATTCAAGGCCAACTGAGTTTAATTTGTTGCCTTGACACTGACAGAGAAACACATCCCTTGGGTACTGTAACATCAATTCCTGAATGCAGAGGCTTAAAGAGAGTGCAGTGACATCCATGTAGCTTTGAAAAGGTTGCTTTGTAAACAAACATGTTTTCGAGAATGCCTCACGAGTGACAGAAATTTGCTGCACATGTGTTTTTGTTGTACTGGTGAGACTTGTGTGTTTGGCACTGGGTAGCTGCAGTGCCTGTACAGTAAAATTGAACCCTGGGTGCACAAAGTTTGTGAAGTCTTCATGGTTCATGACAATGTCTCTTCTTCATCCTCAAGGCTGTGATGGATATTCCTTGATGAAAGACTTCCTCCTGCACAAACATGCCAGCCTTTTTTTTTTTTTTCTTTTTACACTTTGATCAGCATTCTTTGTTTAATGTGTTCATACACTTTGAGTACAGTAGATAGTGAAATACATTAAATTTCATTACATTTGTTGTCATACCTGAAATATGAAATTATAAAAAAATATTTTGTAACTGCTTTACGTGGCAAAGGTTAAATATAATCTTACATATTACAATTGAGAACAATAAGTCGTCAGGTGACTTTGTAACATTCACAAGCAATTCATATACAGTTATATTAGTTTAAGTTGACATTTAAAGAAAGTAGCTAATTCCTGCACACACGCACACCATACATGTACATGCTCAATAGTGGATGCAAAACAAGCACACAACTAAGAATTATGTACAAAATCTGATCAAGTATAGAGTATTTTGTGAAGCAGAAACCTTTGCCCTGATCCCAACCTTGAATTCTACCTGTAGGTAACATTAGACCTTTGATATCATATTCTCAGCCCTGCACCAACAATACTTCATATACAGTCAGTCAGTAAAAATATCCATTAAATATCAGTATTAAATATGAAAATCTTGCAACAGTGGGACTTAGTGCAGGTACTGTATGTGGATACTCACTGTTAAATGTCATTGGTGGAAAAGTGTTTGCTGGCCTGGAGTCACAGTATTGGGACATGCTGTTCATGCTGGAGAAACTAAGCCAAGCAGCTTTCCCCTGAGCTTGGCGCTGACACAGAGTCGGAGGGGCTTCAGTGTGAGCCCGTAGGAGCAGTCAAGGGAGAGGGGCTCAGAGGGGTCGCTCTCAAGGCTGCACTGGTGCAGCAGGATGGCTATGAATAAAAACACCTCCACCTTGGCGATCTGGTCGCCGATACAGCGTCTCTTACCTGTTGAAAAAATCATCACGCCGTTGGTTATGTCCTTATCAAGTGCCCCGTTTTCATCAAGGAAGCGTGAGGGGTCGAAGATATGCGGATCCTTCCACTTCAGAGGGTCATGGTTGACAGACCACTGATTGATGAAGACCACTGTGTCTTTGGGGATGTGGAGACCTTCAATAGTGACATCTGAGGTTGTGGAGTGTGGGATGGTGACGGGGACGAAGCTGGTGAAGCGCATGGTCTCATAGATGAAGGCGTCCAGGTAGGCCAGGCTGCTTCTGTCCTCAATTGATGGCAGTCTGTCCTGACCCACTACTTTGTCTATGAGCTCATGGAGCTTGGCTTGCATGTCTGGGTGTTTGACCAGGAGCAGGATGATCCACTGCATGACAGTTGACACCGTGTCTTGACCTGCTCCAATTAGATCTGTGACTGTTGCTTCCACAAACTCTTTGGTCAGCCCGCTGTCCTTCCCATGCTCGATCACATTGATGATGGCGTCACTCATGTCCCGGGTCACATCGGGGTCAAAGGACTCTCTGTGCTGCACCACTTTATCTTTCACAAAGGTGAAAAACTCCTCGTTGAGGTTTTTGAAGTTTTCATAGACACTACGGACCGGGTTAGGGAAGGACTGGAGCCAGGGCATGACATCCACCAAGCTACCTGCCCCTACTGTCTCTCCAAACTTGTCCACCTTTTTTAGCAGGGTCCTGAACTCCAGGTCCTCATGTCCATATCGCCTCCCAAAGCACAGAGCGCACATGATATTAGCAGCAGCTACTGTACATTCATGAGCAGGGTCAAAATACTGTCCATCAGTGCTGTGGTGCAAAAATGCCTGCACCAGTTCCATGGCCTCGGCTGTAATGTGTTGCTCAAAGGCTTTTTTGGTCTGACTGTTTGCAGAGGAAAAAGCTCTGAGGCTGGACTGAGCAATTTTCCTGTGCACTTTCCACTGTTTGCTGTAATTAGTAAATGTCATACTCCTGCCTCCAGAGATCATCTGGAAAGAGACAAAGTTGGGTCTGCCTGCAAACTCTGTGCTGTGCTGTATCAGAGCCTGATGGATCGCCCTGTCCCCATTCAGAACCACAATATCGCTGCAGCCGAGCCGTATCTGGTACACGTTGCCATATTTTTTGGCTAGCTTGGCGAAGGTGATGTGAGGCATCTGGCCCAGCTGCATGGCATTGCCCACCACAGGCCAGGCGAAGGGTCCCGGCAGTCTCCTCTTGAGCCGGAGGTTCCGGACCCAGAGACAGGCTTCCAGACAGAAGAGGAAAACGAAGGAGGCAACCAGAGCAGGCTGGACCTGTCCGCTCCATTCCCTGATGATGCTGCTGCCCTTCACGCCAAACTCAGTGTCCAGTGCCATTGTGATAAATATTCTGCACACTTGTTCCTCAGAAAAAAACAAGAAATCTCCACTTTTTAACAGACTGTTTTAGTTGTAATTTTGGAAGGGGAAAAAAAATCAGTAAAGCTCTTGTATATCCATAACACATAAAAAAGATATTTAAGATATGTCAATCAAATGCCAGTGAGGTCATAATGATAAAAAACCTCAAATCATCTGATAAAAGAGGTGCGTTAGGGTGAAGTTTTTTGTCTGCAGTCTTTTCATCAAGATTTAGGGCTTAAGTGCCTGCTTTTTGCTTCACTCCAGCGTCTTATATGTTTTGCAGTTGGTGGGCAGGGCTCAGGGTAACTTTCATACTCCTCCCATTGTGGTAGCCCCGCAGACCCCACTACATTATCTCTCTGTTGTCGGACGCTGTCGGAGGCGCGCACTTGTGAGCGTCGGGGGACACCGTGAGCGCGCGGCGTGACCGAGCTGTCCACTGCAGAGAAAAAAGACTCAGCAACTGGTGACCGATTCAGTAGGAAACGTGTCGAGCCAATTTGTTTTACTAATTGCGGGACTGGCAGAGTTTGCACATTACAAAGTGTATCTTTCTGACATGATTTATTCTCTGGCTGCAGAGGACTCGGCGGGCGCACTTTGGCCAGAATAAAAGTGTTTGCTGACGGTTTGTCCAACTTTAGACTGACTTTATGCTTTAATTACATTTGTGCGAAATCTGTTTAAACGTAATTCTATTTTCAGCCACGTGAATGTGGCATTATTTTTTCTAATTAGCCGCTTAAAAGTTAGTTTGCATGCTCAGTCTCAGTAATTTACCAGTTAAATGCATCCTCTGTTTGGAAAGTTGGAGTCAGTGAATTGAGGCAGATTTGTATGGAGCAACGTGGTTTTAATGACATGCTTGTCTGTAACGATCATTTCAGTGAAAATGTTGTATTTTATTGTATTTCCCTCGGAGTCTTGGTCCAGAAGCCCTGTAGGTTAAGTGTGGCAGATGATCATTTCGTTAGTTTGTCATAAAAATGTAGTTAGTGTCAAATATAAAGTTGCGGGAAAGTTGCGCACCACACAGCGCGACTCCAGAGAGTCCCAGCCGACCGCATTTTATGCCGGATTCAAACGGTTTGATTTGTATGGCTTTAACTAAAAAAACCATCTGCCATTCATTTAAAGTTTTAGAATTAACACGGAAGACACTAAACTGTTTCAAAAGACTCAGTTAAAACGAAAAAAAATCACACATCAGATATAATGTCAGCTTGTACAATTTTACATATATAACTATCAAAATCCACATGAGCTTAAAAGACAAAAGATAGTACATCAATTTAATCATTCTTTCTTTCTTCCTGCCTTTCTTCTGTTCTTATTGTTTTTCACCTCAGCGTCACACAGAGGCAGAATAATTTGACTGAAATCTCACACAACAAACTAACTCAGTGTGGACAAGCTATAAAATATTGATACTCCAACACTGGTGGTGACCACATAGGCTGCAGTTTTGCATGACACTCAGGGTTACATCATACCACAACAAACTTCAGGTCCCCCCCCCTCCCACCTTTCATGTTACAGTCCCTACAAATATGGGGGAAATTCGAGAAGGAAAAAAGAAAAAAACAAACTGAAGTGAGGACAAACAAAGACAAATCTGAGGCCAAATCTTTGTTATATTTAACTTTTTTTTTTTGCCTTAGGTAATAAATCACAAGCTCTGTGTTTTTACGGTTGCACAATCATGTTAGGTATGAGCCAAAGAGGCTTATTTTTAAATGTTCTTTCACATAGATAGTCAGATGCCTATCTGTGACATTAAGTAAGACTTATGGAAATTTTTGCTCTGTTGATTCTATTAAACCTTCAGTTCAAAGTGAGGCGATTTCCCGAGGCAGAACATTTCCCTTCTCTGTGCGGAGGACAAAATTTGTTTCTTGTTTTCCCACCAGCTGTGAAGTTTATTTTTGCAGGGAGGTAATGACCCCAATTGAAGGTACTAAAACATTTCCGAAGCAACGCACCAAATCAGGGGGACTGAAAGTTTCACTACCACACAAGCACAGTCCGTCATTATCAGCAGGAAAGGAGGAGGAGGAGGAGGAGGAGGAGGAGGAGGAGGAGGAGATGTGAGGAACAGGGGAGGATGATGGCAAATGTTGAAAATGACATCTAATTGACTGACACTGTAAAATGTGTTTCACAGCAACTATGACATGAGCACATGGTTTTCCATGAGTACATCATAGACACTATTATAGAAACAAATAAAGATAAGGAGGCTGGAGAATTTATTATTATACAAAGAGTCAAGTTAAAGTCATGCAGCTCATATATCACATTAGTCAAATCGAACATTAAGAATTCACTGTCTGTATATTTCACCCTGAAGTGAAACGGCTTTGGTCACAGTGGATATTTAATAATACAGATAAAGTGACTG
This sequence comes from Chaetodon auriga, assembly GCF_051107435.1. Taxonomy (NCBI): domain Eukaryota; kingdom Metazoa; phylum Chordata; class Actinopteri; order Chaetodontiformes; family Chaetodontidae; genus Chaetodon; species Chaetodon auriga. The sequence continues at coordinate 15,227,116 of NC_135087.1, read as the reverse complement.
GATCTGCAAAGCAAGTGCTTTCAATACATATAAGAGAAAGTCAGACTTTCATAATCCGACCATACAGTCCCAAACTGTCATATGTAACAATTTCTGATTTAATAAACTGATAAATGACAGGGCTTATAGGCTCAGCATGCTTAAATTGTGAAAACAAACAGAAAGGCAACAATAAAAGTAACCTAAGTGTAACTGCATTATGTGTTATGTGTCATTCTTTCAGAATAATGGTCCTTAAGCAGCCTTTTACAGATGTCGAGAGCTTCGCTGCTTCAGAGCTCTGCCTGAGAGCTGTTTGTCTTGAGAAATGCGGTGTGGCTGAGCACCAAAGCCTCCAGAATGATTCCTCGGTTAACCAGAGACATAGCAATGTCTTCGAATACACTGCCTGCACTGGGGATGACTGTTTCTTTTCTATTCCTATAGGGGGAATCCCCCCCCCTCCACCTCCACCAACACCACTGCTACCTCCTCCTCCTCGCCTGAGTCTGCTCCTCATACACATGTGGCCACTTGCATCCCCATCACGCTAATCAGAGCCAGGTTTGTGGCTGAGGAAGGGGGTAGTTGGGTGGCGGGAGGTAAAGGGGTTGGGGGGGGGGTAGTTTGTGTGTATGTGTGTGGGAGAGGGTGGAGGCCCGGGATTGGAGGGGGGGGGGTGTTGTGTATGCATTTTGCGTGTGGCTGCTGTGTTTGCCTGTGATTACCCCTTGTAACCTGGCTGTGAAAGGTTGGCCCTGACCCTGCGTTGACTCTGAGGGGGGAGTAGTCGGCGGGGCGGAGGCAGGGATGGGGTCTATATGCCGCTGCATGTCATTCGCTGGCGGGTGGGCGCTCGTTGTGTGGAGACAGGACCAATGGTAGACCAGGCTGCCCCGGCTCTGGAGCTAATCATTGTTTACTAGTCTCATTTCCACTTCTCAGTGAGCTACTGTCACGCACAGCACCAACAGGGAGGAAGGAAGAGGGAAGGGGGGTAGGGGTTTAGGGTGTGAGGGAGGAGGGCAGCAGGGAGAGGAAAGCCAGGGGTCCAACAGGCAGTTGGGGAGCTGGTGGGACTTGGGAAAGGGAAGAGCAGAGAGAATGCAGGAATTAGAGTGAAGATTTTTTTTTATTTTTTTTATTTTGCTTGAGAGAACAAAGGTGAGCCAAGACTGAAAAAGCTGCAGCCAAAAACAACCCGACAAACCAGTAAACAGACCAACAAAAACATCCTCTGGGCCAGCGCCATCTCAGGCAGCCAGGAGGTAACCACCGGACATTGCTAGTTAGAGATGGTGATGTTTGAAATGAGAGCGTTTTCTTGTGCCAGACCACAATACGAAGGAAAAAGAGATACTTGGAAAAATTGTCACTGTCAGACCTGATTGTTGTTTGTGTGTAAAAAGCCTGAGAAAAGACAAGGAAAGGCACAATTCACTTCATTGGGAAGATACTAAATGGGCTGGTGGTTAGAGTGGTATAAGTGAGCAGTATTTTCACATATACACACCCAAGAAAGATATAGTTCAACTCAACACTACTGAGTGCAGCTCTTAAGTCTCAGAGCTCATCGTTTCATGTGGTGTTGATGATGTTAAGGACTGAAAAGGACTATATACGTAAAGTGAAAGGTGTTGCTTACATTGATGAGCCGTTAGGGAATGACCACCTGACTGCAGTTCCCCTCAGTTCTACGGGACATTTCAGCATCTTTCAGCTCAGTGTTTTGGTTTTCCTCAAATTTACTTGTTTGGTTCACTCACATCTGCATCGTTTCTACCTGGCCGGTGCTGTCACTGCCTGATCCTTACCGGAAACCTGATTTGTTCTATGCATGTACGTAGGTCAGGTGGGTTATTCTAAGCATAACTTCTTACGTAGCATTTTTGCACGTGCACAGAACAAACTGCGTTTCCAGTGTTGATTGGGCAGCGACAAGTATAGATGTTAAAATAGGCAACGGTTGGCCAACGTCTTCTCCACAGCAAAATGATAATAAGTCAATGTGTGTTTATGAGTGGCCAAAAACACCAGTTTTTTCATTCAGAAAAGCTGCTTTGGAACAGGTCTGTTTTACAAATGTTTGAATGTAACTATAAACCTAAAGTAGAGCGCTGATGATTTTATCCAGCATCGACATGGTTAAAACTGAAAATAGTGTGCTGTGGTTAAAAGTCATACTTTTGAAATGTCTAAATCCATACTTAGTCTGAATCGTGGTCTAAATCCATATTCGATACTGTAAGGCAAGACAGGCTAAGTAAAAAAATTACAAAGCATTTGTAGACTATGACCATTCTGCGTGTATTGTGTTTCATGCATTTCACCACATACAGCACAATGAACCCCAGACATACAAAACAAGATTGAATTATTGAGAATCAATTCCTTGTTTGTGTACTTGTCAAAACCTCCACGGGCTCACTCATCTAAAAGGCTGCCTCACGGTGAAAAGAGTGGAGGCACAGACAACCTGCTGTAAGATGGACTGAATTATAGCATCACAGCAGGTCCAGTGTCCTGTGTTCATTTAGATTTGGAGGAAAAGGAAGAAAATACCATTCCAAGGAATCTGATTATCTTTGATAGCTCTGTTGTGTTAGACCTGCTGGGCCCAAAGATGTGTCGCTGTAGGGAAATATCAAATGGGCCACATAAAAGACCAGAGCAGTACTTTTGGAGAATGCTTTCCCTGGAATGATTTAAGACCCTTGGTTAAACCATGAAAACATGAATTTAGGCCCTTTACAAAAGTATGATTTCTAACCTTAGTGCAATATTTTCTCACACATACTGTACTTTCATGTGGTCCTGTTTCCATGTTTCACACTTTAAACATTGCATGGTATTGAGGGACTCATCAAAGTGACATATTAAAGTAAAAAAAACGAAAAAAAACCATTAACCAGGATTCCAGACATTTCATGTTTTACTATGAAATGTCCTTTCAAAGTGGCACACACTCATTTCCCTGTAGATCCTGGAGAATGAAAGTTGTCCTGGCGTGCGCTTACCCAGATCAACTTCAAATTTTTGTTTACATTCCTGCATAGATATAAAAACAAAAACACAGAAATATGAAGCAGTGGGGGAAGGAAGAAGTATTCAGAACCTTTACTTTAATAAAACTGGCAGTACCACACTGAAAGAAAATATTCCACTACAAGTAAAAGTCCTGCATTCAAAACCTCTAAAGTAAAATCACCAAATTTAGAGACACGTGGTTTCACCTGGACAGGAAGGGCATGAAAACTGTAATCTGAAAAGTAACTACTTAAGTATTTAAGAGCTACTTAAGTACAATACTTGAGTAAAAGTAAAGGTAAAATGAGTGCCAAAATTCAGTTACATCATAAGAGAGTTCAGTAAGGTCGCTCACATAATGCATTAAACTGCAGACAAACCCAGACAAAGATCTTCTATTATTAATGCAGTCACTTATTAAGATAATAGCCTGTTTTCCTCTTTTCCCACACTCCTCCTGGACTGGACACTTTCCCTCTTCACTGTGTGCAGGCTGCGTGATAGATCTTCACTTAATGTGGCACCCAGGACAGGAGCCATGTATTATGTAGTACAGTATAGGGATATTTGTTTCTAATCCCGTAGAGTTTTTGCGTGCTAGGGGAGCAGAGCGGGGATGAGCTTGCGTGCCATGCCGGCCTGGCGTGCGCGGAGCTCGGTCACTGAACTCCGGCTTCCCCAGGGAGCGGGGGCGGGGGGGGAGGAGGTGTGGGGCTGCACTGAGAGATTAAAATGAGACGAGGGAGAAAGCACAAGTAGAAATGGCTTCCAGATGACCCCGACTCTGTGAGCTCATCTAAGACAGGCGGAGAAATCGGTAGGACACATTTCCCACCTTCTGTCCCACGAAAGAACTACATTTGCCTGTTTGTCCAATAAAGGGAACGTCGCAGTATTACAAGTTGCGAGGCTAGCCTACATCCAGATTTGAAACAGCAGAAAAAGTGAGTCAAACTAAAGCTGGATATTGCTCTGAAATTGTCCTGTGACATGCCACTCCAATTCTTCCTTTGAACTTTCACTCTCTTCTGCGTTTTTCAGCTCAGTCATCCATGCAGCTTCGCAAAATGATGTGGGCTGTGTATCATGACATTCTGTATTTTATGTTGTTTTGATCCAAATTTCTTCATATTCTGGTTTTGGAAGAACATTTTGTTTGGTTCAAGAAAACTTCATTTTTTGAAAATGCGGCAGCTTTGGTGTCGTACTCTCACGATGCCACCGGGAAATGTTTCCAAGGTGCATAAAGAGAATATAGAGACATCATTAATTCTGCTTTCATATCAAAGTGTTACTATTGGTGCTTCTTTGACCTAAAATTTGGCATTTCAGCCCTTTGTGTGGCCACTAAAATTCAGATTTCAGATCTGTCATCCATCAACCATGAAATGCAACCTTTAATATGCTAATGTGGTGATCAGTGGAGAAAGATAGGGAAGATGGACAGCATACCAGTAAGAGTTTGGCTTAAACTTTGCTCTCTGAGTCACTCGAACCCTTTGAACACTCAGCGTTCCATAATGCACAAACGTTCATAGAAGCCCTAACTGTCTTAGTGAGTCATTGCAAAGTGTTTAATATTCATCACATTTAAAGTGCTGAGATAATGCCACAGAGCAGAACTGCTTTTCAAAAACTCATATTTTTGCAATCAGTCTTGCATAGAACCTCGACAACAACAGTATTTCTCCACCTTCAACAAAGTGATCATGATTCGGCCACAGTCACACTGTGAAGCATTAGTTATCAGAGTTATTCTGTCTCTAAATGTCTTACTGGCTTTGCAGCACATGGGTGACTTCATAAAGATGTTTCCTTTTGGGTCATTAAAGAGGAGAAAATAAAAGCGGAAATCCACCTTGAAAAATAAATCACTCGCACATGGACACATTTCTCACACAGCTGGAAAGTAGAAACACACGACTGGTCGATTATGTCTTCTGAAGCCATTCCAGTGATTGCTGGGAGGAGTCCTCATGACTGTCATGTCACAAGCTGATTTGACACCCTCTTAACAAATGCTGACAACATACCAGAATTGAAAAAGAAAAAAAAAAAATCATTTGAGGACCAATTGAGACAAAACAATGCACACAGAAATACTGAAAGTCATGTTCAAAGGTTCAGGGCAGGACAGCACTGAAAGGATCTGAGCAGAGCGATGACACATCAGGCTTACCGTACAGTGCGTTTGTGTACTGTGCTGTATGTGATAAAGATTTTCCAGGTTGCAGGGCCAAATGTACATATTCAGAAGCCACTGGGTTTATTGTTCCACAGCATTTAGTTCTCCAAGTGATTTTCCAGAGATGTGGCTACCTGTCTGCATTGCTAGACGCTCTTCCCTCTCGCTGTCATCTGTCATTATCCACTGTTGTTTGAACTCTACCATATTGCAATATGTCACGTTACTGATATCCAAGTTATATTTTTGCTCCATATTTTCTGCTGTAAATCCTGCACTGCCCCTGCAGGTAGACTGTAAGGTCTTCATAACTTGTTTGTTGCGTGTCAGTATGTTAGTCACTTGCACAAACACCACATCAACCACAAAATCAGTCGTGTTTGGCACGTCTAGCTTGGATGGGTGTGCCAACCAACACCAAGTACTGCTGCTATCGTGGGAGGAATATGGGAGGGATAGCATGAACAAAAGTGGCTTAAAAAGTGGATAAATCCTGCATATTGTTTATTATCCTTCAATAAAATATTAGACTAATGTTGTGGTTTTATAATAAAAGGCTCATTTAAATCCTTAAGACCTTGGAAACATCTGTTCCGAAGGTCAAGAATGAATGAGCGATGTCCGTTACAGCTGAGCAAACTGAGATGCGGCTGAAAGCTCATGAAAACGACCTTGAGTTAGGACTTTTTTTTTTTTTGTCAAACTGAAGTGCTGATGGTCCATAGACTTGCCAAAATAATCACCACAATAAGCACTTAAAGTATCTGTCCAGAAGTACACAGGCTGCACAAGTTCCTGCACACATGCATGCAAGTCCTTCTCAACAAAGGCCGACTGTTCAGGCCATTGAAGATAGAGTCTGTGTCATGATCTGTCAAATCGTTGCACCCCTGTTGAGTGAGAATGAGCATTACTTGGTATTCTCATGATGACTAAGTAAGATGAGTCACGCACGGCGTTGCTGCAGTACAATACATGCTAGAACTTTGAATATGCTTTTCTTTCTCCATTAAACTTGGAAATGGCTAACCATAACCGTGGAAGCATTTTGTCTCTTGATACCCCAGAAATCAAATCATCTGCAGAGCATCTGTTCAGTTTGCTATGATCGGACGTCAAGTAGTTTTTCTGCGGAGGATATGACTAAAGGTGTTCCTGTTTCTTGTCAATACTTTTTACTGACTCACATATTTATGAGCTGCTCTGTCTCTGTCTCCCTTTGAGACAGACTGTCCCAGGCTGGGATCCCTGCAGGTGGGAAGGCCGAGCTGGTCTGATCAGGGCTGAGCCACAGGCACACTGAACATTACGTGCAGTATGGATACTACCAGCGGGTTGCTCTTCTCATTGTGTAATTGGGCGGATAATGTTCCGTGATTCCCTCTCTTTGGCACCTCCATATGTTCCGCTTGAGCAGCTCGGTGCATTTTAGTATCCTGAAAATGAGCGGGGTCAGCGAGCGGTCGGGTTACCCCCCTTCACTGCTCCAATTCTGCAGATGAGACCATGGTATCGCCACAGCAGCGGGACAGAGAACTCAGAGGGCAGAGTTCATCCACTGCCCCGCTTTAGTCCCACTAGTGCAATTATAATTTCAATATTAGAGCTGAAAATGTTGCTTTCTTTGTAATTGAATTCATCCATGCTGTAAAGATTACTGGCATATGGGTAGAATAAAATAAATCAAGGATAAAAGTAATCTTCGTGTTAAAAACCATAAATTTATGCACAGAGAAACTGTGACAGTCATTGTGTTCTGAACTTGGAACAAGCCGAGCTGTCTGTGAGGAGAGTGTGAAATCAATGTGTCTCCTAATATATTGGGCTTGTGTGCTTTCTGTACCACAAGCCCCATTTGCACACCACATCCTTGCAATCTGGGATTGCAAATTGTGAAGCAATTACTGCGAGACCGAATCGATACCAAGACCAGGGAATTAACTTGAAGGACTTTAAATCATGGCTACTGACAACAGCTTTCCCAACTTTGCTCATGTTCCTCCATTGTGACGTGCAGCTGAGGCTCTCTTCCTGACACTGCTGCAGCTCCTCTTGTTTGATCGACATTTCAGTTGTCTCAAAGCTTAAAATGTGTTGCGTAACTCACCTGCTTCTACTTATCTACGCTCCCTTATTGTTGATTGGTACTGCATAAGTTCGGTGAGGGACACTTCCGTCTTTACATCAAGCTTTCAATGGTTGTCAACTCAGTTATCAGAGCTCATCTTTATTAGTTCTGCTTCAGTTCTCACTCACTGATTGAATCTCTCATGTGATCTGCAGACTTTCAAGACTCTCCCGGCCGCTGCTTGACGAGCACAGATCTCTTGAAGAAGCTGCTGAAGTGTTTATGCTTCTGTCCTCGAGCACAGAAAGCGTGAGAACAGCTTGTACAGTAAGCTGACGTAAAGTAACAGTGTGATCCTTGGAAGTGACACAACTCCAGCAGCCTCTTGTCCACTGGTGCTCCTCAGATGTAGAAGGGATCATATTTGGCTTCAGGTGACAGACGGCCATGAGAGCCTCCATTTCCAAGGGTCTGAACTTCTCTCCGTCAGAGAGCATTTCTGTGCTGCAGAAAGGCAGAGAACAGCACCGTGTGGCTCTAAAACAATTTATTTTATGAATTTGTCTGCCCTGTGGACCCTTTCCTCTCTCCTTGTTTTGCATAGATGATGATTTAGAATATAAACTAACATCTTCCGATTTACAAGTAACAAATGAATCCCAGATATTTCTAATTTTCTGCCTCCTTTTTGTGGTTTTGTTGCTGGTTGCTAGTTTGTTCGCTTGAGCAATACAGCCATACTGCACTCTTGTATAAATCAGGAAAACGATTCAGATGTCAGCATTTCTTAAGTTGATGTTACAGCTACAACCTGGATGAATTAGACTGCATTTTTTATGCCAGTGAGTCTGGCTCTTGAAGAGAAATAAGGACTGACATCTGATTAATGTCTTGGAGTGAATAAAAACCTGGGAGACAAAAGACAACACCGCTCACTAAATGCAGTTTCTGAGGCACATGTATCCTTTAGCATCATTTCATACAAATCACCACTTACTTTCCAGACTTTACTTCACTCTGGCGTGTTCGCAGTCCCAGCTGCACTGGAGTCCATCTCATCCTCTGTGTCAGCCTGCAGCGCACCCTGTGGCCCGGCCCATGTGGAAATAACCTGGAACCATTGACCTGTTCAGCTGTTTGGCTGAAACAAGCTGTGCAGGCGTGCACACTCATGCATATGTATTTATGCAATGCAAGCAGACATAAGGATGCTTTCAAGCAGTCATCCACATACACATAGACACATGCTGTTTGTGTAACAAGGTCAGACAGCATGATTGAAACTCTTATATCATTGTACCTTCACTTTCATGTACAGTCAGCCTGGGAGTCTCAGGAATTTCATGCTGGAGAAAAAAAAAATACATTTACAGTGATTGTATCTCAGCCATATCCTCTGTTTAGGTATGGGACATGTTCAAATGCTACACTCTGTAGATTTTGTCTATATAAGGCGTGTTCTTTTCACTGCTACAGTCATTTATGGGGGAATGTAAACACATAGCTGTAAGCAGACTAATAGCTATTAGCAGTCCTATTGTTTGAGGAGAGAATGTCTCAACGAGCAAAGATTCTCCACAGTCAATGATTTTGTGCGATATGATTGTCCTGATTTCACAGCAGAGGCAGCAAAACACTACTATCTCGTATAGTTTTTATGCCTTTTGCATTCCCTCCTCTGGAGCTTCTCAGATGGATATATTTTACTTGTTTTTTGAGTGGAGTGGACAGAGTGGGAGGAGATTGGAATAAATTTTCATTAGAGAGCGTGAAGAAGTCCCAATTCTCTGAGGAGCCTGTTGGATTCCTGTTAATTTGCAGAACAGCCCCTGAAAAAGTTCAATCAGCAGGGCACAGTGGAGTTTTTTATGGTGTTTTTAATGAGCCCTGAGGGCATAGATGGTTCGAGTGGCACTCTGTCACTGTCTGGAACAATTTCAATGCAATGAAGGCTGATGTTGGCCCTTTATTTCATATGGGATGAAATGCCTTTTCCTCCCCATTCGATGTGCTTTGGTAGCTCATCGGCATTGTTATAGGAACGTCAGGGAGGAGCTGCATTTGAGGCAAATGTGAAGACTGAAGCCCATATTATGTGACAAATACAGAGATGGCCAAATAAAGTGGTCATGTAATGAAGCTCTTTCAAGGAGGCCTACAGATAGATTTATGAATGGTGTAACGTGAGACATGAGTCCTACCATCCACAGGCTTCCCATGGATTCAGACCCAGACACAAACAACCTTAACGTTTGACCTTCTTACCCTGTCCCCCTACGTGCTCTGCGAACCCCTTTTCCTTGTTGCACCCTCCACTGAGGGTGATACGTTTCTAAATCCCACTGCTTCTGCAGAGAAAAGCAACGGGCTGCCTCACAACCCAAATAGCTTAAGAGAGAACAGTCTCGGAGGAGTCCCCCATGCACAATGTATTCCATATGCTCACTCAGAGGCCAAGAGGCACCCCGTACCTCACATCTGGCACAGACCACCTATGCTAGCTGACATATTCCTCCTCAGACCATCAGACTGGCTGCCTCTCAGTGGAAGGAAGCTGGCCTCCTCAATGATCTCCTCCTCCTCTGATCTTCGTAACTGTTTCCAAACTAAAGACATCCAGGGTTAGTGGATTTATCTAGCTATGATCAAGGGAAATGGATGTTCACTTTTTAACTTAACATTATCTCTTGTAAGTGGCATTGCATCTATTATTTATGAAATTATGGGATGATTGCTCAGTGGTTTCCACATCACCCCAAAAGCAAGAGGTCTTGTCTTTGAATCTCAGAGTTAGTCCTTTCTGTGTGGAGTTTGCATGATGTGTGTGAGTTTGCCTCTTCGTGTCCTTTGGTCTCCTCCCACAGTTTGAAGACATGCAGCTGAGGTGAACTGATGACCCTAAATCATCTGAAAGGGCCTTTTGAGGGGTTTGGAGAATAGTTGTTTCCATTCATACCTGGTCACACCCCCACATAGTGTTTGTCTTTCTGTGTGTTAGTCTTCCTTTTGCAACCTGTCCACAATGTGTCCCAGCCTTTCATTTCTCCAGCTCCACATGGGTATAGAAAATACATGGATGCACTGACATTTCTTCCAGCATGTGTGGATGGAAGAGCATGGCACATGTACTTAAAGGTGGATGCATAGTTCTGCATTAAGGGTGTTATATCCTACATAGACTACGAACACAGCAACCATAGATACACACTCTAGCAAAGACATCTCCACTGCACGTCTTCTGCTCACCTGCTGTGAGTAAAAAAATGTAAATATGATGACTACACAGAAATAATATTAATGAGACCAGGTGAACCAGACTACCATCGCTCTTATCACGGCTACTATCGGGGATGTCATTAAAGCATAATACAGCCTGATCATGTACAATACATTCATCTGGTGTTGTGGTGCTGTCACCTGGTGATGTCTGGTACTATAACTATAAATCAAACCTACAGTATCATTATCTATGGTGGGACTTGCATCAAGTCTAAATCTAGCTTGTAAGGTAGTTGGATATAAGGCATAACTGCTGGCAGTAGAGTTCAGAGTGGCGTGGCTGCATATGGCCACATAAATGGGCTTTTCCGTAGTTTTCCATAGCACTTTTGAGAAGAATGATGTGGCAGACTGTTGTGTTCCTTCAGTTTGCTTTTCTTAGAAGGTTAGCTGAGGACATGTTGTGTGTGAGAGAGACAGATTTGACTGCTGAGGCTTTACCATAGACAGCCTGAGGTGCACTGAGGTCACCAGAGTTGTTTTGTAAGACTCTTTTACAAGGTGGACAATATATCCTCCCTCTCACTTTTACACTCTGAGAAGGAGGGGATTGCTCCTCTCTCTTTCTCCTCCTTTGCTCCTTCGCTTTATTACCTCCGTCAGCCCTAATTTGGGTTGATGGGGTGGCTGTTGCATGACAAGACACATGTCTGGGCCCCTGCGTGAGAAGGCTGGCTCGCTCTTGCTGGGCTTGTTTTCTTTGCGTGACCATGTCCCTCCCTCTGTCACTCCTGGCACCTCGCGGCGAGCCCCCCCTCTGACCCTGTTCATGCCCTCGTTAGCTGGCATGTGGCTGGTTTATTTGCTTTGGCCAGCCGAACGTGTGAAAGGCACATTTTGACCACGCTCAGGGAGGGGTCATCCTAGAGTTGAGCAATGGCAGAGGTGTTGGTGTGTGTATGTGGAGGTGGAGACAATCTGAGTGGGGGTGGTAGGATGAGCTGACTGAAAGAGCTCTGTGCTTTGCATGTGCGTGATAATGTGTGGCTGGTATATTTGAGTGTGTGACATCCCTGCCTGGTCAGAGGGAAATATGCCCCACTGTAACTGCTTTTGAGGAATGGCATGCACAGGCAGGTCACCCAGAGTTTACCGTCCCGGTTGCCGTCCATAGAGAGTGTGTGGAGATTTCACTTGTTCCCACTGATGTAATCCAGCAAATGCTCACGCTAACATTCATGTCTCTGTGCATTCTATCTCCTGCCAAATTTCCTCCATTGTATTCTGAGTGGGTATACCAATATAGATAGGAGCAATGGGACGAGACCAACACGAACCTGCAAAGTAGGGTTTGTGCAAGGTTTGCATTCAGAGGCTTCTCCCACACTCCCTGTACAGATTCTGTGCCATCCCACAACACACTGTGATGATACTGGGGGGAGTCAAACTTATGTAAAACAGCTTTGAAGTTACTTAATCACATTATAAAATCAGCCACTAAAATAGGTCATATTGACTTGTGACATTGGGACAAGTATAACAGTAACTTGACTTACTTATGTGAACATCGGCCTTCACTCCAAAGCTGTTTAAAGTTTAAACTCTTTTCTTGTGTAACTTGTTCTGCAAATCAGTGGAGGTAAAGATGTCCAGGGACCACAGGACACAGGACGCTGCTCTGAACACGTACAGTTTTAAATGTAGAATTATTTTTAGGAAATATTGCTTAAATGCTAAAACCTATTGTTACACAATTGTTGAAATCATGAGAAGCTACAAAAGCCGGGAGAGAAAGAAAGAAAAAAACTGTTTCTGTTACATATCTTTCAGAAAAACAAAATCTATGGAGGATATTTACTTCTACAGTGTAAGTGATGCAGATCACCTGTCGTTTTCCAGGTAGCCAAATGGCTTGACCCAGCAGCTTGCCAGACCAGTGATGAATAATGCACCAGAGTCAGGGTTGATACTGTTCCAAAGGCAGCCAAGTGCTGCCAACTGGAGCTGATTCATCCCAAGTGCCCACCCCAAAAAAACCCATTCAAGTCTGGCAGCCATATATGGGCCAGGGCTTCACACATTTGGTCCTCCACTGTCAGGACATGGTCGAGTGCTCTGATTCAGCTCCGGTCAACCCAAACCAACTGACTACCTGTGTTTTCATCAACCAGGAAGGCCTTAATTTGACGATCCTACAAAACCCAGGATTACGTTCAGTGGCAACATTTTTTATTGTATCTTCCACAGTGTCAATATTTGAGAAATTCTTGCTTTCTGCAATATCTGCAACTTTGGTATGGTCAAAGTTAGGGAAAAACTGTGGATATGACAAATAAAATATGGCCAGGATTAGGCAACTAAAGCTCTTGACAAACATTAATTGCAGGTCTGTGATAGGATCCAAACTCTGAAATCCACGCCCGTCCAACCCTCCAAACTCCACATCCATAAAAATGTGGATGTGCAAAAATGTGGATGTGCAAAAATGTGCATAAAAGGCACACTCCACCTGCACTGAGCATTGACATTAGATGTAAATCATTGCTAATATATCTACTTGTCTTATTCCCTATCCCTTAGCTTGAGTTGTGTCTTATAGGCAATTTAGGAAGTGAAACACAGGAGAGCAGTCAGCATGCATAGGCCCTCAGCAATTTTCAATTTTGCAATAACTAAATAAATAAAGACACTGAGAGCAGGAGAAGACAGCATGTAGGCACATGTGGTCCTAATTCTCTGGATGCAGACTGAGTTTCACTGGTTGTGTTGATATTATTCTCCACAGTGTTCAGTGGACCATCATTACAACATATCAAGATTGGAAAAGAAGATAGTTCTATCTTAAAGTGGAGGTGTGGGAAATAATTTACATGAGCTATTGCATCTAATTCCACCTGGTGCAGGTTCAAGCACACACACACGCGTGCGCAAACACACACGCTTACATATGGACACCTTGACACACAGGCCTTTATGAAAATTCTGAACATAGCCAGAGAAGCAGGAAACTTCAGCTGATGTCACTTCCCACTAATCCATTAAATCAGAGAAGAGACATGGTGAACAGCAGCAAGATGAGGCCCATAAATCAAGCAGAATGTCAGGACAGCGAGTGAACACAGCCCAACATAGTCTCAAGTATGTTCCAGATTAACCTCTGCTTCAGTCAATACCTCTGCTGGGATGGAATCACTTGGAGCTGTCTGGCTCTGGAAGCTGGAAGTCATGCTTTGGCTGTAAACACAGACACTAGTCTCTAACAAGGAGCTGTGGAAGAGGAAGGAGCCCACCGAGTCACACTTTGGTCTCTTGAGTCTGAGTAACTTATGTTCCCGGCAAAGAGTTGTGAAATTTTCACATGATGATTTTTAAACATGTTATTGCTGACCGACTGCTGCATCACAGGGGTAAAAGCCATCTTTTATTGCATGTGTTTAATGGACACATTAAAGCGGGATGTTCAGAAGATTTATTTTTTCCAAATGAACACTCATCAACCCTAAATTGTGCGGTTTGTCCAATACCATTTTGTGAAAGAGCTGGACCACATATTGGGACAATACACGAATCACTTAGAAGAGCCACATCCTTATGTTCTGAGACTGCCATAAATGACAAACAAGAGACACTAAAAATGAGCCATGGAGAAGAGGAAAAAACAAAAAAAAGCTTCCTCCGCTGCTCCAGGAGACAAGCGTTTCTGGTGGTCCCTCACATTAAACCACCACTAACCCAAATGCTAACACACAGATACAAACAAGATTTGATTAGGATTGGCACGAGAATGGATGCTTTCCGCATTTGTCTCCTCATGTGATGCTGGTTCGCTTATTTAGACAAAGGAACATATTCTCACACTTGGATGTGTAGAGGGAAGCACTATAGGGTGATTAAGGGCTCCCTGTGGAGTGAGGCAGAGGAAACAGACAGAGTTTATCACGCTTGGGCAACACTGTAGCTTAACTGAAATCAGATCCCTGTGTGCACTTATGCCATAGACATGCACACTTTCACACGCACATGTGAACTATTGAGAACACAGAAACACACACTCATACACACTCTCTGTCTTTGGGATTAAACTCAAGAAAGAGCGAACTTTTAGTAACTCGTCACATCCTCAGTCAGGACCCCTTAGTGTCACTTTTTAAGGTGCTTCAATGTGCAAGGTAGACGAGTGACAAGTGGAAGTCAGGTGACAAAGAATAAAGAGCGACAAAAATCCACCTGTGGAGGAGGGCGGGGTGGTGGAATTGTCAGTCAGTCAGTAGTCAGTCACAGACTGTTTATAGCGTTGGCCTGCTTTCCTGTTGTCCAGCCAAAAATATAGATCAGTACACCTTTGACGTGAGTGGAGGAAGTATTTTTTTTGTTTTATCAGTTCATGTTTGAAAAGTTTCTGGTCCACACCAGATGCTTGGAAAAAATTTTTTTTTTTTTCATGTAACTTGTTAAATGGGAGCGAAATCAACAGAATTGCATTCTTTTTTTGATTTTCATATTTTGGTACCGTGTCAGACCAGACATATTAACAACTTCAACTTCAACCACTACAGAAAACTTTACGCTGTTTAGCTGCTCGTTTTCTACCTGTGAAGATTTTGTAATTCTGCAGCATTAAACCAGCGGGTGAATCAGTCCCTGCGGTAAACTCTTCAGCGTTGTGGGAAAGCCTGCACCATTTGTGTGAAGCAAATACCACAACTTCACCAAGTGTGAATTTTAAAGGCCAAACAACAGCCAAGTCAAAAGCAAGCAGGCTAGGGGCAGTATGAGTGAATCCAGACAGCTTTAGCTTCTTAACCATAAGCTTTCATGTCTCTAAAGTGTGGGACCAAACTGGTAGTTATGAGGTCTGTTTAAATCCTGCATGAATGAGGAAATACTTAAGAGTGAAATGCTGGCAGCAGTGTCTTCTAAGAACCAAAAAATGATATGATGACATGTATCTCTTACATATTAAATTTCTGGGGAAATTTTAGAGATTAATCCCATGTGTTATCATTATCAGATGCTGACAACTGTTTTTATTTATTCAGCCTGCTCTTGAGGCTCTGCTGCAACTGTGAAATATAACTTTTCTTGCTGCCGCTGAAGGTTACTTTGCTCGTGGTTTCATTCAAACAGTGCACAGTAACAAACATCATAAATTCTCATCTTGTTTCTATTATTATTTGTCCTTTCTGATGGTTGAACAAAAATGACCACAACATTCTTTGCATTGTTGCAGGCAACAGCGTGTAACAAAAACCTCATACTTGTGTTCGCTGCATGATGGAGGGATTGTGATAAACCTGGTGCATTTGATGGGCGCGTCTGAATGTTTCAGAAGTCTTCAGCTCTCCCGCTTTTATCAGGCCCTCTGCCTCACGCAGCAGCGAGTGAACGATGAGGAGAGGTCAGGGGGGGACAAAGAGAACCCCGTTACGTGACATGAAGGGGAATGATCCTTCCTGCTGCTGCACATGACGTGAGAAGGGGAGACAGGCAACTTTTCAACAGGTCGTGCCCTCAGCCACCTCCCCTCCCTTCCTCTTCTCCCCTTTCGTGACCCCCTCCATTCTCACCGCATCGTCTTCCTACCCGATGAAAGATGTAGATGAACAGCTAAGACAGAGCTCGAGCCGACTTCCAGGACTCAGGCAAGACGCTTCATCTCAGTCAGGTGCTGTGCGAGTGGTCTGCAGCCATCTGGCCACCCCTCCCGATACAAGTCATTTGGAGAGTTTCCCAAGCATACTTCCCAAGTCACGGCCAGTAACCTGAAAGCACCCTGGATTTCTTTTTTCTTCTTCTCTCCCTGTTTTCCAGCAGGAAGAGGCCTCATTTTGTGCTCCCTGCAAAAGTAACACAGTTTCTCTGACATGCCGCAACCGCCCGTCATAAATCTACACACTTAAGTATGGCCTTCAAATCTATCAGCCTGAGTGCTTTGAGTCTGGGGGCCACATCGTGACATGCAAGGAGGCGGGGCCGCTCAGTCACGCAAGCGCTGCCCCGCGCCTGGACCTCAGCCTGATTTTACTGCAGCCAGCAGGGAAACCAGACGCTGCAAAGGCCCCGGGTCCACATCAATTTCACGAGCAAAGTTAGGAGGAAATAAATCATTTTGGGGATTTATGAAAAACTGGAAGGGGGGGATGCTTGGAAGTGTGCTGCTTTGACCCAAAGAAAATTGCAAAACAGGGGTGCATGCAATAAAGTCCAGTTAGTCAGTCACATACCCTAAGAATGCACGAAGGGTCAAATTTAGATATTCAACTCCAAGCTGATAAAAGCCGTTTATATAGCTGTACATTATTTCTATGTTAAATAAAGGATACATCTCGGTGCTTGGGTAGCTATATTTGACTTTTCAGATTTCCTCCAGACACACGAGGTTCCAGGAACAAGACCTCAGGCTTTATAGGTCATTTGAGATCAGCAATTTGGCTTTTACGGGGCAGGATTCAGTCCAGACTCCATTTAATAAAACACATGCAAAGCCGATGTGTCTTTTCCTGCACCTGAACTACGCCAATCATAAAACCGAACCTATTCACACTTTGGCTGTGATTAGGAACAGTGTTAGTATTATTATTCCTGTTCTGCTGAAGACTAATGATCTCCCATCAAAAGGAAACCGAGGTTAGAAGGGCCGCATGGTGGAATTTTTGCACTTTTCCAAGAATAATGCTCTTGCTTCTGCGGAATATAACTGCTTTTATCTGAGCATGCATTTTTCCAAGAAGCACGCAGCGGGGAAATTCACACATGATTTCCTTCACCTTTATTTCAGTATTATAAGGACAGTGTTTTATGTCATTGGTCTTACAACATCTGAAGATGGGTGCCAAAGTGTTGATGTGTTGGTGCGACTCCAATCCACTACTGTGGTTTAAGACTGAGAGCAATAAAGTGTTTTTTCAGTTTCCCTCCACTAAAAGAAACACCTCCATATGTTAAACTCACATTTTCACTTCACTGAACAGACCCTTTTTATGGAATAACCTCTCATTTTGAAATAATTCAGATTGACACTCTTATTAAAATTCTCACCAGAAGCAACATGAGAGCTTTTCAGACATTTCTTAAAGATGTCTAGTTTTGTTTTTTTCAATTTTATTTTAGAAAAGCCGTTAAACCACACACCACAAATCATAATCTCTGTGTGGGAAACATTTACTGACTTTCAAGTTTATAAATTAATGAATGAAAAGCAGTCTTGTTGAGCTTTGGTTGAAATAGAGCCACAGGCTGAGCTGTGAAATCTCTAGTTCTTTTTTCTATTTTCTACAGTGTGTTTCACCATCATTTACCTCAGTGCTCTGATTTGTGATTGCAGATGGTGTATCAGTCGAAGGCTCTGCTGTGGCTTACCTAGAGAACGTATGGACACACACAGGTACATCATAGAAGCCTGCTGTGCTCCGCATGAAAGGCCTTTTTTGGGGGCAACACAAATCAGATGTGTATGGCAGTAATTACCCTAGTTTTTGGCTGGCACGCTGCGGTCATTGAGAAGATTAATCAGTCATAGATAAATAAACAGGCTTTGCTCTCTGAATATCACTCCCCAACCCTCCGCGCCCAGACTGCTGCATAAGGAAAGTCTACTCTGGTGTCTGCTTAAGATACCATAAACTTTATTACACATTTGACTGAAGGTCTGCATGTTTCGAGATGCTGAATCAAGGGACAAAGCTCAAAACGTATGAAACTATACCTCAACAAGCCACCATGTTCACACTTAATTATACAAAAGATCAGACTCTGTTCCCAAGGCCAGTAAGAAACAAATGAAGGAAAATGAAAACAGCAAAGAAGGTCGATATCTAGACATTCAAATGTTATATAATATGACTAATGTTTGAAGATTGAATTAGTTATGAACTGTGTTAGTTTAAAAAGAATATTGAACACATTAGATCTTATTCATATCAAGTTTAGAGACAAAATAAGGACAACAACAACACGAAAAAACACACATTTCCCAACAACACCTAATTATTAACTTAATGCCGTTTGCTAAGTGGTATAAATGTGACTTGAATACATTCATATTTCAGAGAATAGTTTCAACATAATGGCATGCCCTCAGGCCTCTTATCACTAGGTAACCATGAGCTCATTTCTTGTTAGCCAGTTAAGGCTCCACGCACAGTGGATACTGCTCTCTGTAGGCACAAGGTAATTATCTGCAGGCACGCAAAGCGCTAGCTGGCTAGCTCGGCCCCCGACACTGTGAAGCATGCGAGGGACAAGACTTCCCTTCACATTGTTTTTTTCTACATTTTGCCATCTTCAGTCCATATGACAACCGCATCAGTCATAAAGGGGTAATATTTTTCTTCTTAAACATTTACAGTCTGCATTCCAGTGTATGACTGAAGCTTTGATGTAAGAGCTCTATGACATAGTTCTGAGTGAATCACAAACTTCTCTGCACAGTTTCTCAGTGAGTCAGACGGGGCCTGTGTTGCAACAGTCATCGGCATGAGTGACTTCTCCGTCTCCTCTGTCAGTGCTCTGCTCATTTGAGCAATTTTCTCAATGAAGGTAATCTAGATTAGCCATTTCTGGTCAGAGTGGCCAGGAACACAAGGCGTTTCAGAGGGGTGGGGTGGGGGGGCAGGAAGAATGAGAAATCTACTCGACTACATGAAATGAAATGCTGCCCTCTTGTGTCAAAATTCAAGTGCTTCACTGATATGGAGATATGATCGCTGTCTTTGATGTAGCTGTGCTGCTGCTGCTGACGCTTCTGCCCACTCCAGCAGTCTTGCTGGAATTGTAATAGTAGATAAACAGGAAGAAACCTGCAAATACAAGGTAGCTGGCTCACAAACATTGCACCATTCTCAGACTTCTGTGCTCAATGAAAGAGAAATTAGGCTGTTTGAGTGTTCCTGTGCGTCAGTTCGGAGTCTACCTTGAAAGGAGTTGAGGATGGTGAAGATGTAGTAGGAGGGTATGCGCATAGGTCCGTAGCTGAAGAAAGCAAACGCCCAGGTGATGCCGAGCAGGAGGAACAGGCCGAAGATGGCGATGGAGTTTGTCTTGATGGAGCTGGTGCCTTCGCCATTCTCTGCTGTGGGCTTTAACAAAACAATCTGTCGCACAGTTATGATGAATATGGTAAAGGTGAATATGAACACTATACCGTAATAACCAATGTTCACCCCCTGGTGGACAGCAGTATCGGGGATCCAGCACCTGAAAAGCGTGAATATAATAACAATCCACTCAGTAACCGAACTGAACTTTGTGAATATGAATGACTTGTGGTCAGTAAGAGACGCTTACATTTTAGCTGAATTCCCATCATCAGTATGTATAACGATGTAATGATATTTTCCCAAGGCCAGAAGAGCAATCACCACTACAGCTGGTGTGACTGAAGAGAAAGACAGTGGAGTGTACATGTTTTGTTTGTACAATGAATTTGAGCACATATGATTGTTATGTTCAGGTTCAGCTGTCTTACCCCATCCTGTGATGCAAATCTTGGTCATGTAATGTTTGATTTCAGTAGGGAGCTTCCACAGATTGAAGTACAAGTGCAGAGCCTCCATGAAAAACCAGGTAAAAGTGGCCAACATAGTGTAGTGCATGACTGCCGCTACCGCCAAACACGCACCGTAGTTCCCCAGCTTTGCAATGCTCTCATTTATCAGGAAGGACAAGTTCAAGGAGAACATGGCAGTAAAGAGGTTGATCAGGATCACAGCTGCTTGGCTTGCTTTCCTTTGTCTGGGGAGAAAGTTAGTTTTGTGTAAGCAAAGGCCTTTAATATATTATGAGTTAAAACCAGCCCTGTGATTCCTCACCTGATGAGACAATGCTTGAAGAAAGCCAGTGCCAAGAAGAACATTGACACGCCACAGCCAATTGATGTGATGTAGGAAAGAGATGTAAAATCTGTAGAGGTCATGTTCTGAGGTGGAGGCGACTGATTTAGAGAAAAATGTGTTAGGTTTTGTGTGAGAGGATGAAACTGGAATTGCTTGTAATGCCATTATCTTACCATGAGTATGGCAAAAAACGTTAGATGGGAGCACTGGCAAGTGATGCTGTCATCTGCCTCATTTGTCTGACAGCCATCTGTGATCCAGATTGGATTTTTTCCTACCAAGGCAGAAGACATTACTGTATTTCAGGTCTTTTTCACATGAATGTCTGAGGTGATGAGCAAGTCCCGCTTAAATGCTGCTTTAAAGAATATTTTTACAGTACCTTTGCCATCCCACGACCTGCAAGAAGCAATGCTTCCACTCTGTATTACGATAAAAAAGATGAATCAGTATTCTCATTCTTTCCACAACCAATCATCAATAACCTATTAATATACCTTTTAGCTGTCAGCTCCTACCTTGTCCACATTTTTGAAATGAATGTCTATGGTGTTTGACAGATTGAATATCTCTGTTCCCATTTCAATCCCCACTATCTCATCGTTGAGGAAAGAGCTGTTGGGGTCATCCTGTTGACAGTGCAGTACTGTTAAGAGTTGTGACAAGGGAAAATGGCTCTAATCATTAAGTTTAAAGATTGTGTTATTAGGTTAGCTTTACTTTTACCTGACGCATTCCTGGAAAAAGTAGAACTGCTGCAAATGAGCCATTTCTTTGTATTGCCATGTCGCTGGCTTCTTTGGGGATGTGCACCAGTCGAGAGAAACCCGTCACCAAATCAGTGTTCTCTTTGAGAATCTGCAAAATAAATAAAGACATAAAGAAGACTAAGGTAACCCTGTTTCATACTGTGCTTTACTCTTGTATGCAAACTGCGTACATTGACGTCTCCACTTGGTGTAATGGCAACATTGATGCTGGTTGGATTGGTGCGGGACAGTTTAGTGATCGTTCCTTTAATGTTGCCTATTGTAATGTCTGCTGTGGTGGAATTGCCCATCGTTTCCAGCACGGAGGAGAGATTCTTCATGATATTTCTGCAATGGAAACACAAATAATGGATTATTTCCTGCAAACTACTGTCATCATCACTCCTCCTAACAATGTCCCACCACATGTAGCAGCTGACTCCAGCACTGTGCATGCCACTGCCTCATTACTGCATCAGTAAATTGGATACTTACACTGCGCTTTCTAGGCTACTATTGATGTTGCTGATTGCAGTGGGGGGGGCACCAGTCCAAGTGTTTCTCGGCGGCTCACATGACACACAGTGTATCTTTCCAGTTAGAGGGACGGTGAGATTGTACTTTGTTGCTGCTAAACCTGCAAAACACACACGCCAGAAACATTTGATTTTCACAGCCATTTTGTGTTTTGATCAAATGATAAGTAAGAGAAAATATGATGTAATGAACAAATGATAATACCTTTGCAAGCTTCTTCATTATAATTTGAACTCTTATTACAGATGTCGTTTTGGCTCAATCTAATGTTCTTTATACCTTAGAAAAATAAAAACATTACATTATTAGACATGAGTCTTGTTAGGAGTGCCTCCACTGCTGTTAAATGAGTGCTGACATGGAAAGTACTAA